>NC_056726.1:1218980777-1219290777 GCF_019279795.1 Protopterus annectens
TTAAAAAGATCATCTCTACTTGACTCCAAGTAGACTATTCTCTATCTATTAACGTAGCACTTGCTCCTACAGTACTTATTACCTTGATACGGCACTCTTGTCATAGATAGTACCCCAAAAGGCAACCCCCATTTCTCGGTCACCCACGTCCCCGGAATCTTTTTAAAGTTTTTGTCTATTCCTTCTAGCATGTCGAGGGATCAGTTGCTAGTGTCCTCTCCTGCTCAGCTGGTGAACCTGGGAATACTGAGGCAATGTTACAATTGCCTCATGTACACAGACAACCCTCTCCTCCTCCCACAAAACACAAATACATGCGAGAGATGCAACTATACGGCCAAACTGGAGGCTGAGCTCTCTCAACATAGGACTGGCAAGACCAGTCAGGAGGAGAAGGTTACCACACACACTATAGACCCAGTCTCACATAGTACCATTACAACCTCAAATCATACACAAACACACAAAGACATACTGGAGGCTCTGATCAAAATCTACCAAAACAGCAGAGGCCACCAAAGCAGACACCCAAACAACCACCACCTCAGAACACACCTGCAACACATAGACCTCACAGTCAGAGTGTCAAACAGTCACAGCCCTTAAGGCCAAACACAATGCCAGACACACTAGTCATTGGTGACTCCATAGTCAGACACACTGACGTCCGCTCACCAGACTGAGTAAGGAGAAGGTCACAGTAAGCTGCCTGTCGGGCGCTAGAATCCGCCACATAACGCAAGCACTCAGGTCTCTCAACAGCAGGTACAAATATGACTCAGTCATTGTCCACGCTGGTGTAACGACCTGAGACGTACCTCCTTGGACTACATGAAAAGAGACATTGAGGAGCTCTCTGATTATGTAGCCCAGGCAGGTATGACCCTGACCTTGAGCAGTATCCTACCTTCACCAAGAATGATGCCACAATACAGAGATAAGATGATCAGCTTTAACAATTGGCTTAAACACTGGTGTCATTAAAGGGGATCCAGTGTCTGTCTGCCTGGGATGACATGCTGGACAAGCCACGCTGCTTCAAGGGGCGGCTTGCACCTGTCACCCGGGATTCTGGATATTGGCAAAGGCTCTTGCCACCCCATAGTGCCTTTTTAGGCAAGGCTCAAATTCTAAACCTACCACCCTAGAACACAAAAAGGAAAAAACTAAGGGTAATGCTGCTCAATGCCAGAAGTCTAAATCTCAAAATGCACGCACTCGAGGCCCTTCTCAGTATGGAGAACATCGATGTCTGTGCTGTGACAGAAACCTGGTTCAAGGCTCCTGAGAGCACCCCAGCGCTATCAGGTTTTACCTCATATCATGCGTTCGGCCCCAAAATCCGGACAATACCAAGAAAGGAGGGGGGTATCCATATTCATCAAGGACACCCACACCTCAAGACTGGTGGCAACGCACGATGCATCGGAGACCATCCAGGTGCAATTAACCATAGGCAAGACTGATCTGCAAATTGTAGCATGTTACAGGCCACCCTCACAAACTCAGGAACCTCACATGGCCTTCCTGAAAACACTAGAGGGGATAAATGTATCACCAAACACCATCATACTAGGTGACTTCAATTACCCTAATATAGACTGGGAACACTACTCAAGCCCAAACACCCTAGCCCAAAAGTTCCTGGAATTCATAAACTCAAATGCCATGGAACAACTAGTCACCATCCCCACAAGAGGAGATAACATACTTGATCTCATCATCACGAACATGGGAGCACAATGTTCAACACCGGAGGTGTACCCCTCACTGGTGAGATCAGACCACAAACTAATCTCGCTGGAGGTCCTCATCCCACTGGAGGTCCTCATCCCACCCCCACCTGAAATAAAAAAGACCACAGTAAAGAACTTCTCAAAAGCCGACTTCACACTTCTAAAGACTAGTGTGGTCTCCTTTAAGGCCCGAGAGCGGAAAACAGTACTCAAGCTGCTGAATCACTTACAAATGCCTTCTACCAGCACCTGCAGGACTGCATGGATAAGGCAATCCCAAGCAAAACAAAGACTCTTTGTACCAAAGGCAAGCGTCCAGTCTGGTGGACCCCAGCCATAAACAAACTCTACAACAAAAGGAGGAAGCTACTACAAGATAGAGCAAAATCCTTAAAAGGTAAGACACCCTTGATCACTATAAGTAAAAACTAAGAGCTCTCATAAAATCATCCAAAGCAAATTTCGAGAGAAAAATAGCTAAAGACTCAAAAGACAATCATAAGGCCTTCTTTAGCTATGTTAGAAACCTGGGAGGAAACTCCCAGATATGCTCAGAGCTAGTTCAAAATGATGTGAAGATTACTGATCCTACAGACATTGCCAACATACTGGCTGACAGGTTCAGTGCAAACTTCTCCCCTCCCCAAAAGGAGAGATATCTATACCAAAAGCGATTGCAGCCCCCAAACATCTCCAGCGCCCAAGTGAGAACTGCTCTCTCCAAAGCAAAACACAGCATCCATGGGACCTGATGGTGTCCCCGGCTGTGTGCTCCATGAACTCAATGAGGAATTAAACCCACAGCTAGGACAGCTGTTTAATCAAAGTCTTACCTCTGGATACGCATTCCAGGGGTGGCACACTGCAACTGTGGTACCACTTCACAAAGGCGGTGCCTCCACCGACCCTGGAAATTACCGGCCCATTAGCTTGACAAGCCTTATCTGCAAAGCCATGGAGAGGATCATAATGGACCTCATAAATAAAGACATAGGGAATTTGCAGACTTTGGATCCAACCCAGTTTGGCTTTGTCAAAGGCAGATCATGCCTTTTAAACTTGGTTGACTTTTTCGAAACAGTCACCAAAGCCATTGATGAGGGAAAGGCAGTCCATACAGCCTACCTCGATCTGGCTAAGGCCTTCGATACAATACCCCACTCGGGTATCACTGAAACACTCATCAGCTTAAATGTCAACCCATACATCACAAGATGGGTTGCAAACTGGCTGAGTGACAGAACCCACAGGGTCAGAATTGCTGGCGCCATGTCAGACTCAAAGCCTGTCACAAGTGGTGTCCCACAGGGCTCAGTCCTGGGCCCACTCTTGTTTGGCATCTACTTTTCCGAAGTACAAGCAAACACAGGAGGGTTATGGCTGACAAAGTTTGCAGATGACTGCAAACTGGGCGCCATAGTGGAAAACACATCTGACACAGATATCCTTCAGAAGGGTCTCACAGAAACGGATAACTGGTGCCAGAGCCACGGCCTAAAGTTAAATGCCAAAAAATGCATAGTCATACCCTTCGGAAAAACAAGGTTACCCCTAGCTACCAAATAGGTGGCAATCCACTGAGCACAGAAGAAGTTATCAGGGACCTGGGGACCCAGGTTGATAGTAGTCTGTCATTCGACACCCATGTAGCTAAAGTAGTTAGGAAGACCTTCTACATTGCCCACCTTATGAAGGGATTCTCATCTAGATCAAGGGAGGTCATAGTCTCCCTTTACTCATCACTCATCAGACCAATGATGGAGTACAATGCCCCATTCGGAATGTATCTGACCCGACACTTGCAGCAGCTGGAGAGGCCACAAAAGTTCCTCACCAAAAGGATAAAGGGTCTCAAAATCTGTCCTATGCTGCCCGACTGAAAGAACTCCAGCTCTATTCAGTCGCCACCGCTTGCTCAGAGGTGACCTTTGCCTAACATACAAGGCCATGTCAAACCCAGATTTGATGAATATGCTTCACCTCAAAAATCTAGATCCATCAGAGCCACAAGGGCGGAGACTTAAACCTTGACACGGCTATTAATAGGACGTGCTGGAGGGATAGATTCATCACCCAAAGACTCCCTATGCTGTGGAACAAAATCCCGGTACATGTGAGGCAGAGCACCTCGCTGGCCTTGTTCAAGAGAAATCTTGACCAATGGATGGGAGATCGCAGATATACCCCAGGGATTACCTCAGTGTCACTGCTCGACAGAGGCACAGCAAAATAATGGGTATAGTTCCCCATACTAAAGGGGTGGCGTAAGCCACAAAACGATGGGCTAGGCTTGTAAATGCCCTCGGGCAGATAGGTTCATAGGTTCATACTAGGCTATCACCAACATGGGGACTCTATGCTCCAGACCAGAAGTGTATCCCTCACTGGTAAGATCAGACCATAAACTAATCTCACTGGATATTCACATCCCGACTCCACCCCCTGCCCTGAAAACCACAGTGAAAAACTTCTCTAAAGCAAATTTCACACTCCTCAAAACGGAGGTGGAATCCCTCAAAGCCCCCGGGCCTGTGGAAAATATGGCCCAGACCGCAGAATCCTTTATAAACGCATTCTATGAACACCTTCAGGAATGCATGGATCATGCAATCCCAAATAAAACCAAGACCCAATCCTCCAAAGGCAGACGTCCTGTCTGGTGGACCCCAGCCATAAACAAACTATACAATGGAAGGAGGAAGCTACTACATGACAGAGCAAAATCCCAAAAAGGGAAGGCATCTCTGATCAGTATTAGCAAAAAACTACGGGCACTCATAAAATCGTCTAAGGCCAGCTTAGAGAGAAAAATTGCACAGGACACTAAGGATAATCACAAGGCTTTCTTTAGTTATTGTTAGGAACCTGGGTGGGAATTCCCAGATATACTCAGAATTAGTCCAAAATGACAAAAAATACATCGAACCCACAGACATTGCCAACATTCTAGCTGACAGATTCAGCGCAAACCCCCCCCTCCCCACCAAAAGGGCAAATATCTATCCCAGCAGAGTGCTGCCCCCCTGACATCTCAGATGCTCAGGTAAGAGCTGCCCTCTCCAAAGCAAAAAACACAGCATCAATGGGACCAGACGGTGTCCTGGGCTGCGTCCTACATGAACTCCAAGAAGAGCTAAACCCAAACATGAAACTACTGTTCAATCTCAGCCTTACTACAGGATATGTACCCAAAGAGTGGCGTACAGCAACAGTGGTCCCTCTCCACAAAAGTGGTGCCTCAACGGATCCTGGAAACTATTGCCCAATAAGCCTGACTAGCTTGGTCTGCAAAGCTATGGAAAGGATCATCATGGACCTCATAAATAAAGATATTGGGGACCTACAGACACTGGATCCTACCCACTTCGGCTTTGTTAAGGGCAGATCCTGCCTATTAAACCTGGTTGATTTCTTTGAAACAGTCACCAAGGCCATTGACGAGGGGAAGGTGGTTCACACAGCCTACCTGGACCTCGCAAAAGCCTTTGATACAATACCCCACTCGGGCATTATAGATAAGCTCACCAGCTTAAATATAAACCCCCATGTCACTAGATGGGTTGCAAACTGGCTCAAGGACAGAACCCACATGGTTAGAATTGCTGGAGCCATGTCAGACTCCAAACCAGTTACAAGTGGCATCCCACAAGGCTCAGTCCTGGGACCTCTCTTGTTCGGTACACATTTCTCGGAGGTACAGGCCAACACGGAAGGACTGTGGCTGACCAAGTTCGCAGATGACTGCAAACTGGGCGCCAAAATAGACTCTCCAGCCGACACAAGCATCCTCCAAAAGGGCCTCATAGAAACGGACAACTGGTGCCAGAGCCGTGGCCTCAAGCTAAACGCCAAAAAGTGTATAGTCATCCCCTTTGGCAAAAACAAAGTGCCCACAAATTACCACATAGGTGGTAATCCATTAAGTACAGAAGTAGTAATTGGGGACCTGGGGACCCAAGTTGATAGCAATCTCTCATTTGACAACCACGTGGCCAAAGTGGTTAGAAAAACATTTTATATAGCCCACCTAATCATGAAGGGATTCACATCTAGATCAGGGGAGGTCATCGTGCCTCTCTACTCATTCCTCATCAGGCCCATAATTGAGTACAATGCCCTTTCTGGGATGTACCTTACCAGACACCTGCAGCAACTGGAAAGACCCCAAAAGTACCTCACCAAGAGGATCAAAGGGCTCAAACAGATGCCACATGCTGCCCGGTTAAAGAAACTCCAGCTCTACTCAGTGGCATACCTCCTGCTCAGAGGCGATCTGTGCCCGACGTATAAAGCCATGTCCAACCCGGGATTAATGGACATGCTGCACCTCAGAAAATCCAAATCCCATCGAGCTACACGCTCAAGAGACTTGAACCTCAGCACTGAAATAAATAGGACATGCTGGAGGGACAGATTCATAACCCAGAGGCTCCCTTCACTCTGGAATAAAATCCCAGTCCAGGTTAGGCAGAGTCCCTCATTGACTCTCTTCAAGAGGAATCTTGATGAGTGGATGGAAGATCGTAGGTTTACCCTGGGTATCACTTCTGTGTCACTGTTAGAGGCACAGTATACTAACCTCGAAAAAGGGCATAGCAAAATTAATTTTAAAATGGGTGGTGAAAGCCAAACACACTCTGGCTAGGCTTATAAATGCCCTAGGGCAGATTAATTATATATATGTATACACACACACACATACAAGGATATACTTCCAACAAAAAAGCAAATACACCAAAAAGCTTTTTAAGCATAGCAAAGGAGCGTAGAGGTATAGCCAAAAGAAGACAGGGGCCTGGAGGGAGGGTAACCGGGACTGCAACAGTGAATACACTCAAACATCTGCATTTATGTTAAGTGTACACAACTGCACTATGTTCTTCGTCTTTCACTGCTGCAGTCATCATATTTGGGTAGATTCCCAAAGCTAATGATGGGAGGAGGAATTTAGACAGCATTAGGAGCAGCTATAAGTCCCTGCAAGACTGCAGTGGCAAAGCCAACTCTGGATTTAGAGAAAATTGGCAAATGGTAATGCTTTGTGAACGTATGTACAGAACTCCAGGTAGCAGCTTCTAGGATGTCTCTGGTAGGGACACCCCTAAAAAGGCTGTAGAGGTAGATTGCAGCCCTGGATGAATGGAGTCTAATCCCCTGTGGGATAGGTTTTCAATGGTGCTTATAGCAGAAATTAATGCAATGGCCTATCCATTTTAGAAATTGTTTGCTTTGAAAAGGCCTTCCCCTCTGCTGGTGCAGCAAATGCCACCAGCAGTTGTTCATATTTCCTTTGAGGTTTAGTCCTGTAAGTTGTCTGTGCACATCTAAGCAGTTCAGTATCCATTCCCCTTTATTCTGTGGATTAGAAAAGAAGGTTGGCAAATGAATGGATTGATTAAGAGCCACACTGGATATCACCTTGGGTACGAAGGAGGAACTGGTCCTGAGGGACACCCTGTCCGCAAGAAAAATGATGAAAGGCTCCACTGCCACAAGGGCCTGTAATTCAGATACCCTTCTTGCTGAAGTGATTGCTAAATGGAAAGCGGTTTTCCAAGAAAGAAAGGAATTTTAACTCTGCACTTGCAGCTGGCTCAAAAGGAGGCAGAGTGAGTTTTTCCAATACAAAGTTAAGGTCTCAGGCTGGATTTGGGGATCTTCTGGGTGGTCTTAAGTTTTTGGCCCCTCTGAGAAACTGCTTGAGCAGTGGGTGAGAAATGAGGGGTGTTTCTGTGTTGTAATGAGCTGAAATGGCTGAGGTGTGAATTTTGATGGAGGAAAAGGAAAGGCCCATGTGAAGCATCTCAGTTAAGTATTGAAGAATCTGAGGTAAATTTGGCACTGCTGTGGCCATCCCTTGAATTTGGTTCCAGGCACAGAATCTTTTCCATTTTTCAGAATAAGATTTTCTAGTACTAGGCGTAATTGCCCCCAAAATGACATCCAACATTCGTTTACTGAGGGATGGTAAAGTACAGTTTTGTACCTACCATAAATGTAGATGTTAGAGTGTATACCCTGCTGCAGTCATCACACTTGGATTATCCTGCCGTCAGGCGGTCCCGCAGTCAGCCCGAATTCCAAAGTCTTGGTCCGGCGTCAGTTGCTGTCGCTTCTTCCCTGACGTCAGTGCGCCAGGGGTATACGAGAGGCATCCAACGCCATTTTCTTCAGTTTTTCTTGCCCCAGATGTCAGGTGCCCCCCCCCAAATGGTGGTCAGTAGATAGTATCAATAATAAAAAAAGTGTAGAATAAACAAAATATCCCTCCAGCTATAAGCAAATACACCACAAAAGTTGTAACAGATTTTAAGGTTTAGATAGGTTTTAGAGAGGGGATGGAGGGAGGCTAACCTGGACTGCAGCAGGGTATACACTCGAACTACATAGGTTCATAGATTTGTACTAAGCTAACTGCCCTTGTGAGCCATTTTAAGCCTAACCAATTATCCCTTGTGAGACTCAAACCCTACACCTTGTGTTTGTAAGGCAAACACCTTAACCATTAGGCCACCCTCCCAACATTTATGGTAGGTACAAAACTGTACTATGTTCATCATGTTACCCTGCTGTAGTCATCACACTTGGGTAGAATCCCAAAGCTAAGGATGGGAGGTGGAGTCAAACAGGGTTAGAGGACGCTAGAAGGCCCTGCAAAACTGCAGTGGTGAAGCCAGCTCTAGTCTTAGAGTAAAGTGGTAATGTTCGGTAAAGGTGTGTACTGAACTCCAAGTTGCAGCTTCCAGAATATCCTTGGTTAGCACCCCCCCTGAGGAAGGCTGTAGATGTAGCTGCTGCCCTGGTAGAGTGGGGCTTTATGCTAGCAGGAACTGGTTTTCCATGGTGGGTGTAGCAAAAATGTATGCAATGTCCTATCCATTTGGAAATGGTCTGTTTTGAGATGGCCTTTCCTTGTGCTGCTGTAGCATAGGATACAAAAAGCTGGTCAGATTTTCTGAAAACCTTAGTTTTATCCAAGTAGTAACGTAGCTGCCTGTGAATGTCCAAGGAATGCAGGAGTCTTTCTCCTTTGTTCTGTGGATTTGGAAAGAAGGTGGGTAAATGGATGGTTTGATTTAGAGCCACACTGGATACCACCTTAGGCATAAAGGAGGGGTTAGTTCGTAGAGAAACTCTGTCTTGATGAAAAATGAGGAAAGGCTCTACTGCCATTAGTGCCTGAAGCTCTGAACCTCTTCTAGCTATAGTAATTGCTAGCAGCAGGGCAGTCTTCCATGATATAAACTTTAAGTCAGCTGAGAAAGCTGGCTCAAAAGGAGGTAGCGTAACTTTCTCCAGAACAAAGTTGAGGTCCCAAGTAGGTGTTGGTGCTCTCCTGGGAGGCCTAATGTTTTTGGCCCCTGTGAAACTGCCTTAGGAGTGGATGTGAAAATAAGGGAGGATCCGTGTTGTAGTGAGTAGAAATAGCTGAAGCGTGGATTTTAATAGATGAAAAAGAAAGCCCTTTGTGTAACATTCTCAGTTAAACATTGCTGAATCTGAGGTATGTCAGGCTGAAGGGTATTTTTGGCCTTTAGTTGGTTCCAGGCGCAAAACCTTTTCCATTTGTCTGAGTAGGCTTTCCTGGTGCTGGGCCTCCTGGCCTCCAGAATAACATCCATAACAGCTTGTGAGAGAGGAGCTGGCTGGTTGCTTAGGTGATTTGCCATGCAGCCAAGTTTAAGGTTTTGAGCTGGCTGTGTAGAATCTGATTGTCTTGCTGTGTGAGCAGATGGGTAATTTGTGGTAGAATCCATGGAGGGCCCTGGGCCATATTCCTTAATAGTGGGTACCAGTGCTGGCGTGGCCAGTCTGGGGCAATGAGCATCATTCGGGGTCTCTCCATCCTGACTTTCAGCAGCACCTTTGTGAGAAGGGGTAATGGAGAAAAGGCATATACTGTCAGCATTTTCCAACTGAAAGAGTGCGTCCACTTTCCAAGCTTGATGGTGAAAAGTCCTTGCGCAAAATTTTGTTAGCCGATAGTTTTGAGGGCTGGCAAACAGGTCTATGTCTGGGAGCCCCCATTTTTGAGTTATCATTGCAAATACTTGTGGATCCAGTTTCCACTCGTGGGGATCCATGATGTTTCTGCTTAGGTCGTCTGCCAATGTGTTTTTTTCCCTGGCAGGAATTGAGTTTGTAATTGAACTTGGTAAGCGAGTGCTGTGTTCCACAACGTCATTGCTTGCCTGCATAGAGGATAGGAGTGTGTACCCCCTTGTTTATGTACCACATTACTGTGTTGTTGTCTGTCCTTATGATAAGCTGTCCTGGATGTAAGAGGCCCTTGAAGGCTGTCAGAGCATTTTGTACAGCTAGCATTTCTTTTTGACTGATGTGCAGATTCCTTTGATCTGCAGTCCATATGCCTTGAACGCACAGTCCTGCCATGTGTGCCCCCAGGCATAGTCCGATGCATCTGTTGTCATAGTTTGCCTGGCTGGGGGTAGGGTGAAAGGCTGACCCTTGTTGAGGTGACATGCCTGTGACCACCATAGAAACTCCTGTTGAAGGCAGGGAATGAGAGGTATCATTGTTTCCAAGCTGTGGCTGTGTGGAGTCCATACGCTTTTTTAGGTACCACTGTAATTTCCTCATATGCAGTTTCGCAAATTGTATTAGTAGTATGCAAGATGCCATGAAGCCCAAGGCCTGCAGAATTTTTCTTGCAGGGAGTTGGGTCTTTGTTGCCATTGTTCTGAAGTATTGAGTTAATTGTAGTTTGTCTGGCGTCAGATAAGCCATCTGGGCCGTTGTATTCAAACTGGCACCCAGGAATGTCATATTTTGTGAGGGCACTAGTTTTGATTTCTTTTCGTTTACCGTGTACCCTAGGCAACTTAGAAGATGTTTTACAAAAGCCAGGTGTTGTAAGAGAATGTCCTTGCTTTCTGCTTGGATGAGGCAGTCATCCAGGTATGGGTATATTTTAATTCCTCTTTGTCTGCAGTATGCAATTACTGGTGCCAGGCCTTTTGTGAAGACCCTGGGCGCAGTAGATAAGCCAAAGGGCAGTGCAGAGAATTGGTAATGGGTTGAACCTGCAATGAAACAGGGGTATCTTCTGCAATTTTGTCTGATAGGGACATGCAGGTATGCCTCCTTGAGGTCCAACGTTACTAGCCAAGCTTTCTTGCCCAACATGGGAAGAAGCTGCTGTAGTGTTAGCATCTTGAATTTGGGTACTTGCAAGAAGGTGTTTAAAATTGAAAGGTCCAGAATAGGTCTCCAAGCATTGTCCTTTCTGGGGACTAGAAAAAGCCTTGAGTAAAATCCTTGGCCTTGCTCATGTGAAGGTACCAGTTGAATGGCTCTCATGTCCATGAGAGCTGTAATTTGTTTTTGTGCCTCTGCCCATTGATTTTGTGGCAGGTTTGGCATTCCTTTCATCCTTGGCAAGGTGTGGAAATGGAATCTGTATCCTTGTGAGATAATGTCTAGGACCCATTTGTCCTTTGTGACGATGTGCCAGTTGTCTGCAAAAAGTGCTAATTTTCCTCCCAAGGGAGCTGCCAAGAGAGTTTTGCTTGGCAGTTTGAGGTTTAAGTCATTGTGTTTGCCTTCTAGTAGTTTGGGTCCGGTCTTCTCCTCCCTTCTGTATTGCAGTGCCCCATTGGCGAGGTTTGTAAGGGATTTGTGCTTGTCCTCTGCCCCTTGGGCGCCTGTATTTACCCGTCTATGGTCTGTCAGAAGCTGGAAAGGACCAACTTTTTGTTGGCCAATTTCTGCTGAAGCGTGGGGGCTGTACTTGTAAGAAGTCTTTGACCGTCTGCATAGATTTTGCTTTATCCTCCATTTTCTTTAAAACCTCCTCTGCTTTAACCCCAAATAAGACAGCCTGCTGTAAGGGTGCATCTAGTAACTTTGCTTTAACATGATCAGGCAGAGATTGTTCCCTTTAACCAAGCATGCCTACGTATAACAGACCCAGTAACAGCTGCTCTAGAGGAAGCTTCCAAGGCATCAAAACCACATTGTAAAGTATATTTGCCCACCGGTTCAGCTGCATGCAACATTTCCTTGAATTCAGACTGTTGAGGGTGCATGCCCATCTTTTGTTTTACTTGAGACATTAGGAATTGCTGGTATTTAAGCATGTGAAATTGACAATTTAGTGCTCTCATAGTTAGAGTAGCTGAGGTGGAAACCTTCCCCCACCTATCTAGTGCTCTGGAGTCCCTTTCAGAAGGTACAGGATTTTTAGCCATAGAAGCCTTAGCCCCTCTGGGACCCTGGGAGATTGTCTCTGGATCAGCAACAGGGCTTTTGTATAGGAATTTGTGTGAGTCAGGCACTCTATAGTATCTATCTGGTTTGGCTGGAGCAGGAGGCAGAGAATCTGGATTTAGACTAGATTCTAAGAAAACATCATCCACAATGTCTAAAACTGGGGGGATAGCAAGTGGTCTGTGCTGGGGGAGTAAAAGAAACTCTCGGAGACTTTTCTTTGAGTCGGAGTAGTCCTGACCTTCCCAGTGGAAATGTTCCCTCATGGTATGTAAGGTTTCCCCAAAGGAATAATCTTCAGCGGGAGAAGCTGAGGGAATGGAGTCTTCACCATCAGAATCTTCATAAGGGGGGAAAGGAGTAATTCTGTTCCTCAGAGGAGCCCGAGGAAACAGAAACTTGATCAGAGGAGGCATAATCCTCCTTTTGTCTAGGCCTTTTGTCGGGGGGGGGGGGGGTTGAGAACCCCTGATCAAAGAAATCAAATCTTCAACCATTTAAGCATCTGTCGGGGGGGGGGGGGGGTTGAGAACCCCTGATCAAAGAAATCAAATCTTCAACCATTTAAGCATCTGTTTCTTAGGCATAGGGTCTTGACCTGGAGACTGAAGAGTAGTTTTTTTGGTTTTAGTGGAGTCTTAAGCTTAGCATAAGATTTTATGGTGAGAGTAGTCGGTCTGAAGACACCTTCAGAAACCGAAGGCGTTTCTACAGCACCGGCTTCTCCTTCTGCAATGTCGTCGGTAGGGCCTAAAGGAAATGGCTGCGTCGGCCTAGAACTCTCTGCTGGGGGATCCGAAGCGGTCTGGGGATCCAATTCAGCGGTAGCCAGGGGCTGCTAGGCACCTCACTGAAAACCGGCTACCGGCCCAGCCGAGGCCTCGGAGTCTGGCTTGGATCTAGGCTGCCTGTCTTTATCTTTGCGGTTTTTTATGCACGACAGTAGTCGGTTGCTCTGAAGGCATAGTGTAATTAAATTTTCTACCGAAGTAGTGTCGTGCGAAATCAAAGCGTCGCTTTATAGTTCGCTTATTGAACCTAGCACAAAACCGACAACCAGTGACGTTGTGGTCTGGGCCTAGGCAAGGTATACAAAAAGAATGAAAGTCCTTATGAGGTATTTGCTTCCCACAAGAAATGCAATTGTTAACTTTTTCTGACATCGGACTGAGGCAAGAAAAGGTTCCCCAAAAGGGGTACTTAGCTTTGAAGACTTCGGACTGAAACTCGATACGAAAATCTCAGGTGTCGGCCAACCAGCACTTGTGAACTGCTTCTGCTTCGGGCACCGCGCGGCAAGAAAGACTGAAGAAAATGGCGTCGGATGGCTCTCATATACCCCTGGCGCACTGACGTCAGGGAAGAAGCGACAGCAACCAACGCCGGACCAAGACTTTGGAATTCAGGCCGACTGCGGGACCGCCTGACGGCAGGATAACCCAAGTGTGATGACTGCAGCAGGGTAACACGATGAGCATCGGGGACATTAGGTAAATTAGCCAGGCTGCCAGGTTCAGTGTTTGAAGCTGGGGGTGCAGAATCTGGCTCCCCTGCTGTGACAGCAGGCAGGGGTCTGAGGCAGGTGCCATGGGGCTAGCTGTGACACACTGCGCAAGAGGGGTTACCAGTGCTGGCGTGGCCAGTCTGGTTCAATCAGCATCATCCTTGGTTTGTCCTGTTTGATCTTTAGTAGTACTTTGGAGAGGCAGAGAAGGAAAGGCATAAACTGATAGATTTTTCCAGCTTAAGGACAGAGAGCATCCACTTTCCAAGCTTGTTTATAGCGAGCCCTTGTGCAGAATTTGTCCAATTGGTAGTTCTGGGGGGAGGCAAACAGGTCTATATCTGGGCTCCCCCATTTGTTTATCAACATGTTGAAAGTCTTTGGTTCCAGTTTCCACTAGTGTGGGTCAATTAAATTTCTGCTTAGTTCGTCTGCCAGTGTTTTTAGTTTTCCTGGCAGGAATTGAGCCTGCAGATTCACTTAGTAGCTCAAGGCTGTGTTCCAAGGAGCCATGGCTAGTCTGCAGAGGGGGTAGGAATGGGTACCCCCATGCTTGTTTATGTACCACATAACAGTGGTGTTGTCCATCTTTACCATTAATTGTCCTGGTAGAAGGTGGTCCTTAAAGGCTGTCAGAGCATTCTGCACAGCTAACATTTCTTTTTGAGTGATAAGCAGGTGCATTTGACTTGGGTTCCATTTGCCCTGAATGCACCCCCCCCTGCCAGGTGAGCCCCCCGTGCATAGTCTGATGAGTCTGTTAGGGTTTGGGGGGTAGAGTGAATGGTAGTCCCTTGTTTTAGTGGCAGGCCTCTGCCCACCAAAGGAATTCTAACCGTAGGCAAGGTATGATGGGAATCATTGCTTCTAGATCCTGAGAATGCTGACACCACAGGCTTTTCAGATACCATTGTAGTTTCCTCATATGCAGTCTTGCATATGTAATTAGAAGAATGCACGAGGCCATGAACCCAAAGGCTTGCAGTATTTGCCTTGCAGATAGCAGGGATTTTGTGGCCACTACTTTAAAGGAAGTTGTCCAATGAATTTGTTTCTCTGGCGTGAGGAAAACCATCTGGAAAGTTGTGTTCAAGCCTGCTCCCAGGAATATAATTTGTTGACAGGGCACCAGCTGTGATTTCTTTTTGTTTATGGTGTACCCCAGACAAGTTAGCACCTTTTGTACAAATGCCAGATGATTCAAAAGTATGCCCTGGCTTTCTGCCTGAATTAGACAGTCGTCCAGGTATGGGTACATTAGAATATTTCTTTGCCAGCAAAATGCAACGACTGGAGCTAGGCACTTTGTGAATACCCTGGGCGCAGTAGATAAGCCAAAGGGCAGTACAGAGAACTGATAATTGCATGCAGCCTGCTTTGAAATGTAGGTATTTTCTGCAAGATTTCCTGGGATGTGCAGGTAGGCTTCCTTTAAATCCAGTGTTGCCAACCAGGCATCTTTGCCTATCATGGAAAGCAACTGGTGAAGAGTTAGCATCTTGAATTTTGTAATCACCAAAAAGGTGTTTAGGATAGAGAGGTCCAGGATAGGACGCCATGAGTTGTCTTTTCTGGGTACCTTGAGTAGAAACCTTGTCCCCTTTCCTCTTCTGGTACAGTCTGAATAGTCTATAATCTTAAAAAGAGTAAGTACTTGCTTTTGAGCTTCTGCTCACTGATTTGGGGGTAGATCTGGCCAACCGTTTGGGGTTGGTAACGTGTGGAAGTGAAATCTGTATCCTTGGGAAAACTATAATTAAAACCCATTTGTCCTGGGTAATGAGTTCCCAGTTGCCTGCAGAGCAATCTTTCACCCTAAAGGAGCAGTCAGTTGAGAAGTGCTTGGAAGATTTAAAGTTAAGTCACTAAGACAGTTTACCATAGGGGAGAGTCTTAACTACTCCCAGATTTGGAAGTGGGAGCCCCCCACTGCTTAGTCCTGTGCGTACCATAGGACTGAAGCCTGGTTGTTCTGCTGGTTCTGGGTTTAGGTTCATAGGTTCATACTAGGCTATCTGCCCAAGGGCATTTATAAGCCTAGCCCATAGTTATGCGGCTTTCGCCACCCCTTTAGTTTGAATAAAAACTATGCCTATCATTTTGCTGTGCCTCTGTCAAGCAGTGACACTGAAGTAATCCCTGGGGTATATCTGCGATCTCCCATACATTGGTCAAGATTCCTCTTGAACAAGGCCAGAGAGGTGCTCTGCCTCACATGTACCGGGATTTTGTTCCACAGCATAGGGAGTCTCTGGGTGATGAATCTGTCCCTCCAGCACGTTCTATTTATAACTGTGTCAAGGTTTAAGTCTCCCGCCCTTGTGGTTCTGAGGGATCTAGATTTTTTGAGGTGAAGCATATTCATCAAATCTGGGTTTGACATGGCCTTATATGTCAGGCACAGGTCACCTCTGAGCAAGCGGTATGAGAAACTGAATAGAGCTGGAGTTCTTTCAGTCGGGCAGCACAAGACATATTTTTGAGACCCTTTATCCTTTTGGTGAGGAACTTTTGGGGCCTTTCAAGCTGCAGCAGGTGTCTGGTCAGATACATTCCGAACGGGGCATTGTACTCAATCATAGGTCTGAGTGATGAGTACAGGGGGACGATGACCTCCCTTGATCTAGATGTGAATCCCTTCATGATCAGGTGGGCGATATAGAAGGTTTTCCTAACTACTTTAGCAACACGAGTGTCAAACGAAAGGCTACTGTCAACCTGGGTCCCCAGATCCCTGATGACTTTTTCTGTGCTCAGTGGATTGCCACCTATATGGTAGCTAGGGTAACCTTGTTTTTCCCGAAGGGTATGACTATGCATTTTTTGGCGTTTAACTTCAGGCCATGGCTCTGGCACCAGTTATCCATTTCTGTGATGCCCTTCTGGAGGATATCTGTGTCAGATGTGTTTTCGACTATGGCGCCCAGTTTGCAGTCATCTGCAAACTTTGTCAGCCATAACCCTCCTGTGTTTGCTTGTACTTCAGAAAAGTAGATGCCGAACAAGAGTGGACCCAGGACTGAGGCCTGTGGGACACCACTTGTGACAGGCTTTGAGTCTGACATGGCTCCAGCAACTCTGACCCTGTGGGTTCTGTCACTTAGCCAGTTTGCAACCCATCTTGTGATGTATGGGTTTACATTCAAGCTGATGAGTTTTTCGATGATACCTGAGTGGGGTATTGTGTCGAAGGCCTTTGCCAGGTCGAGGTAGGCTGTATGGACTGCCTTTCCCTCATCAATGGCCTTGGTGACTGTCTCGAAAAAGTCAACCAAGTTTAAGAGGCAGGATCTGCCTTTGACAAAGCCAAACTGGGTTGGATCCAAAGTCTGCAAGTTCCCTATGTCTTTATTTATGAGTTCCATTATTATCCTCTCCATGGCTTTGCAGATAAAGGTCTGTGGAGGCACCGCCCTTATGAAGTGGGACCACAGTCGCCGTGCGCCACTCCTTGGGTACGTATCCTGAGGTGAGGCTAAGATTAAACAGCTGTCCTAACTGTGGGTTTAATTCCTCGTTGAGTTCGTGAAGCACACAGCCGGGGACACCATCCGGTCCCATGGATGCTGTGTTTTTTGCCTTAGTGAGGGCAGTTCTCACCTGGGCGTTGGAGATGTTTGGGGGGCTACAATCCTCTGGAATAGATATCTCTCCTTTGGGGAGGGGAGAAGTTTGCACTGAACCTGTCAGCCAGTATGTTGGCAATGTGTGTAGGTTCAGTAATTTTCACATCATTTTGAACTAATTCTGAGCATATCTGGGAGTTTCCTCCTAGGTTTCTAACATAGCTAAAGAAGGCCTTATGATTGTCTTTAGAGTCCTTGGCGATTTTTCTCTCAAAATTTGCCTTGGATGATTTTATGAGAGCTCTTAGTTTTTTACTTATAGTGATCAAAGGTGTCTTACCTTTCAGGGATTTTGCTCTATCTTGTAGTAGCTTCCTCCTTTTGTTGTAGAGCTTGTTTATGGCTGGGGTCCACCAGACTGGACGCTTGCCTTTGGTACAGAGAGTCTTAGTTTTGTTTGGGATTGCCTGATCCATGCAGTCCTGTAGATGCTGGTAGAAGGCATTTGTAAGTGATTCAGCGGTTTGAGTAATGTTTACCACTGGCTCAGGGGCCTTAAAGGAGACCACACTAGTTTTTAGAAGTGTGAAATCGGCTTTTGAGAAGTTTTTCACTGTGGTCTTTTTTGTTTCAGGTGGGGCGGGATGAGGACCTCCAGCGAGATTAGTTTATGATCTGATCTCACCAGTGAGGGGTATACTTCCGGTGTTGAACATTTTGATCCCATGTTCGTGATGATGAGATCAAGTTTGTTTTCTCCTCTTGTGGGGATGGTGACTAGTTGTTCCATGGCATTTGAGTTTATGAACTCCAGGAATCTTTGGGTTAGAGTGTTCGGGCTTGAGTAGTGTTCCCAGTCTATATTAGGGTAGTTGAAGTCACCTAGTATGATGGTGTTTGGAGATACATTTATCCCCTCCAATGTTTTCAGGAAGGCCATGTGAGGTTCCTGAGTTTGAGAGGGTGGCCTGTAACATGCTACAAATTGCAGAGCAGTCTTGCCTATGGTTAATTGCACCTGGATGGTCTCCGATGCATCGTGCGTTGCCACAAACCTTGAGGTGTGGGTGTCCTTTATGAATATGGACACACCCCTCCTTTCTTGGTGTTGTCCGGATTTTGGGGCCGGAACGCATGATAGGAGGTGAAACCTGTTAGTGCTGGGGTGCTCTCAGGAGCCTTGAACCAGGTTTCTGTCACAGCACAGACATCGATGTTCTCCATATTGAGAAGGGCCTCGAGTGCGTGCATCTTGAGATTGAGACTTCTGGCATTGAGCAGCATTACCCTTAGTTTTTTTTCCTTTTTGGTGTTCTAGGGTGGTAGGTTTAGAATTTGAGCCTTGCCTAAAAAAGGCACTATGGGGGTGGCAAGAGCCTTTGCCAATATCCAGAAGCCCAGCGGTGACAGGTGCAAGCCGTCCCAGGTTTAAAATTTGAGCCTTGCCTAAAAAAGGCACTATGGGGGTGGCAAGAGCCCTTGCCAATATCCGGAAGCCCAGCGGTGACAGGTGCAAGCCGTCTCTTGCGAAGCAGCGTGGCTTGTCCAGCATGTCATCCCAGGCAGACAGACATTGGATCCCCTTTGAATGACACCAGAATTTAAGCCAATTATTAAAGCTGATCATCTTATCACTGTATTGTGGCATCATTCTAGGTGAAGGTAGGATACTGCTCAAGGTCAGGGTCATACCTGCCTGGGCTACATAATCAGAGAGCTCCTCGATGTCCCTTTTCATGTAGTCCAAGGAGGTACGTCTCAGGTCGTTGACACCAGCGTGGACAATGACTGAGTCATACTTGTACCTGCTGTTGAGAGACCTGAGTGCTTGCGTTATGTGGCAGATTCTAGCGTCCGACAGGCAGCTTACTGTGACCTTCTCCTTACTCAGTCTGGTGAGCGGGACGTCAGTGTGTCTGACTATGGAGTCACCAATGACAAGTGTGTCTGGCATTTTGTTTGGCCTTAAGGGCTGTGACTGTTTGACACTCTGACTGTGTGGTCTATGTGTTGCATGTGTTGGGTCGTGAGGTGGTAGTTGTTTGGGTGTCTGCTTTGGTGGCCTCTGCTGTTTTGGTAAATTTTTGATCAGAACCTCCGAGTATGTCTTTGTGTGAGTATGTGTATGATTTGAAGTTGTGATGGTACCATGTGTGACTGGGTATGTATTGTGTGTGGTTACCTTCTCCTGTCTGGTCTTGCCAGTCCTATGTTGAGAGAGCTCAGCCTCCAGTTTGGCCGTATAGTTGCATCTCTCGCATGTATTTGTGTTTTGTGGGAGAAGGAGAGGATTGTCTGTGTACATGAGGCAATTGTAACATTGCCTCAATATTCCCAGGTTCACCAGTTGAGCTGGAGAGGACACTAGCAACTGCTCCCTCGACATACTAGAAGTAGTAGATAAAGAGACTTTCAAAGGACTCCGGGGGAAGTGGGTTTTAGGCTGGTGGGGTACTATCTATAATAAGAGTGCTTTATCAAGGTGCAAGTACTGTAGGAGTAAGTGCTAGGCTTTACAGATACAGAATAGTCTACTTGGGAATCAAGTAGAGATGAACTTTTCAGTTATAGGATATGCTGGTTAGATCAGCAGTACAGCTCGAGGAAGGTAGTTCTAAGGGAAAATTTGAAGAGTGGAATTTAGATGGCCCGAATAGTTAACCTTGTTTAACCGCCGCTGCTCTTGTGTGCATGCGTTTAGCATGTTTTATAGCAGGGGGCTGAAGGGAGCTAGGAATTGGCCCAAAACGACCAATGGACTACTAGTTTCTGGCTGAAACTTCACCAAATCGGACAAAAAGGCTGCTCAGTGCTTCCCACTCCCACTGGTAAGCAAAAAAAATTCCCTCCTTCCTAATAAGGCAATGGATCAGTAACAGGAACTAAAAACAAAGCCCAGGGATCAGCAACTCTGAAACTGGACTACTCTAGTTCAGTAAGGCGGGAAAACAAGAGACCTTTTTGTTTTATTACAGAGACAAGGAAAAAAACAGACAGTAAATGCTATAAATGCTGTAAATCGGCTAGCGCACTTTAGTGTGTAGCCTACAGAAACAATTTGCAACAATTAGTATCTTAAAGTGCAATAAACAGTGTAAAATGCAGAAATCACTTAAAGTAGCAGTAAAACAGGCGAAATGCAGTCGCTAGCTTAACAACAGTGGGAAAGCCACAAAAAATACTTATATCTGGTAGAAAGTCACTCTTATAGCTCTCTGCTGCTTGGATCACTCTGCAGGCCACCACGAGGATCTGTGCTGAGTTGGTACAAGCTGGAAAACGCGTGTTTAGCGTGTTTTACAGCAGGGGGATGAAAGGAGCTAGGAATTGGCCCAAAACGACCAATGGACTACTAGTTTCTGGCTGAAACTTCACCAAATCGGACAGAAAGGCTGCTCAGTGCTTCCCACTCCCACTGGTAAGCAAAGAAACTTCCCTCCTCCCTAATAAGGCAATGGATCAGTAACATAAACTGAAAACAAAGCCCAGGGGTCAGCAACTCTGAAACTGGACTACTCTAGTTCAGTAAGGCGGGAAAACAAGAGATTTTTTTGTTTTATTACAGAGACAAGGAAAAAAACAGACAGTAAATGCTATAAATGCTGTAAATCGGCTAGCGCACTTTAGTGTGTAGCCTACTGAAACAATTTGCAACAATTAGTAACTTAAAGTGCAATAAACAGTGTAAAATGCAGAAATCACTTAAAGTAGCAGTAAAACAGGCGAAATGCAGTCGCTAGCTTAATAACAGTGGGAAAGCCACAAAAAATACTTATATCTGGTAGAAAGTCACTCTTTTAGCTCTCTGCTGCTTGGATCACTCTGCAGGCCACCACGAGGATCTGTGCTGAGTTGGTACAAGCTGGAAAACGTGCGTTTAGCGTGTTTTATAGCAGAGGGCTGAAAGGAGCTAGGAATTGGCCCAAAACGACCTGAGAAGGCCTGGAAGAGGCAGGAAAAGACCAATTTTTTTGAGGGCCAATGCCTACTAAATCTTGGAGGCTGCACTTGTAAGAAATCTTTAACAGTTTGCATAGATTTATCTTTTTTTTTTAATCTTTTTTCATCTTTCTTCTGCTTTGTTGCCAAACAGGCAGTTCCAATTTAAGGGAGCATCCAGCAATTTAGTTTTAACATGATCTGGCAAAGATTGCTCCTTAAGCCAAGCATGCCTTCTAATTACAGACCCGGTGACAGCAGCCCTGCAAGATGCCTCTAGTGAATCAAAACCACATTGCAAAGTATGTTTTCCAACCTGTTCAGCAGAATGCATTAAATCCTATAAATCCTTATTTTCAGCAAAATCAACATCATTTTCTGTTTAAGCAATCCAATAATATGCTGCTGATACTTTAACATATGAAAGTGGCAATTTAAGGCCCTGATGGCCAAGGTTGAACAGGTGTATACCTTCTTACCCCATCTATACACGGCTCTGGAATCTCTATTGGGGGGTGGGGGTGGGGGGGTATGATTTTTAGCAGTATTAGCCTTAATGCCCTTGGGTCCCTGTGAAATGGTCTCAGGATCCGCAGTAGGATTTTTAAAAAAACTTGTGAGAGTCAGGAACCCTGTAATATCCATCAGGTTTTCTGGGAGCAGAGATAGAGTCAGGGGCCGGGGCCAAGCTAGATTCCAAAAAGGCATCATCAACAATGTCCAGTACAGGAGCTAAAGGCCTGTGCTGGTTCAGGAGTAAGAAATCTCTAAGCTTCTTTTTAGAATCAGAGTAATCCTGGCTTTCCCAGTGAAAATGCTCCCCGAGAGTATGCAAGGTTTCACCAGAAGAAAAATCCTCTGGGGGGAAAAGCAGAAGGAAAGAATAGAGTCCTCTGCATCAGAATTCTCATAGGTGGATAAGGGTAAATCCCGGTCATCAGAGGAAACAAAAATTTCAGAATCCTGATCAGACGTATCATAAGCAAATTCAGTCCTAGGTCGGGGAAGGTTGGCTTCCCCTAATTAAAGTAATAAGATCTTCAGCCATTCTTATCATTTGTTTTTTAGGCATAGAGGCCTGACTATGCGGTCTGGTCGTCTGTTTCCTTGGCATCCTTCGAGTTTTAGGCCTTGAAGAAGATGATGGTGTCAATTTAATATGCAAGTCAATAGGCCTGAATACACCCTCAGAAGCCGGTGCCAGCACAGCAGCTCCGGACCCATCCAAGGTAGAGACATCAGCAGGTTCCACAGTTGAAGCATCTCGCGGCATACCGGACTCCAAATGGGTCTCAGTAGAGGCCTGCAAATCTGAAGTAGCGGGTATCAGGGGCTGCGAAAGCGCCTCAATGAGTACCGACCGGCAAACTGGCGATTAGCTTAGGAGAAGCATCGCCGGTAGCTTTGGACCTAGGCGGCCTGTCTCTGTCTATCTTTGCGTTTTTTTGGAATGTCAGTAGTTGGGTGGCTTACCGAGCACATATCTGGATAATTGAACAGAGCACCAAATATTTAGAAGCAAAAATACACCGACGACAAATAGTTCGTGGTTTAAACAAGGCACAAAACAGACCGCGAGGTACGTTGTGGTCAGGGCCTAGGCACGGAAATACAGTACGAATGAAAGTCTTTATGAGGTATTTGCTTTCCACAAGAAATACAATTACTGACTTTTACTGACATCGATTTAGAGCAAGAAAAAGCTTCCCCAACGGGGTACTTAGCTTTAGTTGAAGACTTCGGTTCTGAAACTCGAAAATGAAAATTTCAGGAGTTGGCCGACCGGCACTTGCGAACTGCTTCTGCTTTGGGTACCGCACGGCAAGTAAGACTGATGTAATGGCATCGGCTGCATGCTTTATACCCTTGACTACCTGACGTCACGGAAGGTGAGACCGCAACCGACGCAGGACCCAAGTCTTTGATAATCAGGCCGACTGAGGGCTACTGCAAGCAGATAACCCAAATGTGATGACTGCAACAGTGAAACACGAAGATAATCAGTCCTGGTTACAGCAAATCTGGACTAGACTAGTTACAGGAAAGGCAGGAAACCAGCTTAGAATTTTTTTTTTTTTTTTTAAGTGTACTGTCAGAAAAAACTGGCAAATGAACAAACACTTACATTAGTCTCCATGAATACCTCACAGAGAAGAAATTCTTGTCATGCGGTGAAACATCCTAAGAGATTCACTTGGCTGAGGAAACTGCCATTAGAAATAATACTTGTAGAACAAAAATATTTTAACTATGACAAAGCAGTAGGCTCAAAGGGAGAAGTTAAATGAAATGTGTATAGATTAATAGGTAGATGCTTGAGATGCAGTCTGGGATACCACTGATGAGCCTAACCCAGTTGATCAACTGCCCCAAAGTACTGTCTAGCTAGATGATCTGTTCAAGGTCACATAGCAGATAAATGTTGGGAATTGAACCTTGTACTACAGGAAGCACCTTGAAAACAGCTCCTAGCCTTAATCTTCTGCACTAACTGCCAGACTTTATGCTTCCAGACCTATATCTGTCAATGATATAGAAAGAAAGATACATCATTAAGAAAGGCCTCATAAACCAAGAAAGGCCAAGTGTTTACGGTCTTGATTCAAATGAAAGTTTAGAAAGAAAAGCTAAATGAATTCTGACAGATGAAGACCAGTAAAGAGCTTTGAAACGATAGTGAAGTGCAGCAGATATACTGTTGAGTGGGGGGGGGGGGGGGAGTATCCCTAGCAGAAGTTCAAAATGAGAATCTTTTCCATTTATCGCTATAAGCATTGTGAGTGGAGTGAGACATGAGAAGACAATGAATGAAACCACTGCAGTGGAGAATTACTCAGATCTTGCAAGTAGTAAAAGGGAGGCAAACAAACTCAGCTTGAGGTGGCGAGGATCTCATGGGAGCTCAAGAAAAGTTTGTGGTAAGAAGAAACTGCTGAAGCATGGCAACCCAACCTGTCTCGACTAGTAAGTGGTAGTCAAATAACTGTTACCAAGAGACTCTCTGGCTTGAAGCACAAAATTAAAAAAAAAAATCAGATAAAGTGCAAGGGGATGAAAAAAAGGGCCCTTTAGCTCCATCTGTGTCAATGTACTGTTGCTGGTGAGGAGAGAAAGTACAGTTTTGTACCTACCATAAATGTAGATGTTCGAGTGCTCATACAGCTGCAGTCATAACAGATGGGTTTATCCTGCCGTCAGACGGGTCCTCGGCCGGCCGAATTCCAAAGTCTAGGTCCGGCGTCGGTTGTCGTCGCTTCTTCCCTGACGTCAGCACGGCAGGGGTATAAAAGAGGCAGCCGACGCCATTTTCTTCAGTTTTTCTTGCCCCAGATGTCAGGTGCCCCCAGAAGGAAGGCAAACATAATGTTATGCAAAAATGCAATGTTGATAAATCAAAAACAGTAGTTGCAAGCAAATACACTATAAAAGAATACCCCAAAAAGGTTATATGAAAAGTGTTTGTCATAAGGCCTGTCCTAAGAGGGGATGGAGGGAGGGAAACCTGGACTGCAGCTGTATGAGCACTCAAACATCTACATTTATGGTAGGTACAAAACTGTACTATGTTCATCGTGCATACAGCTGCAGTCATAACAGATGGGTAGAATCCCAAAGCTAAGTAAGGGTGGTAGGCACTAAGTGGAACTAGGAGGGGCTAGGATGCCCTGCAGGACTGCTGTGGCAAAGCCCGCTCTACATTTTGAGTATAGTGGGAGGTGACAGTGCTTGGAGAAAGTGTGCACTGAACTCCAGGTGGCTGCTTCCAAAATGTCCTTGGTAGGGACCCCCCTGAGGAAGGCTGCAGAGGTAGCTGTGGCTCTGGTGGAGTGGGATCTGATGCATGCAGGCACAGTTTTTCCATGAAATGAGTAACAAAAGCGTATGCAGTGGGCTATCCATTTTGAAACTGTCTGTTTGGAAATAGCCTTTCCTTGAGCACCTGCAGCATAGGACACAGAGTTGCTCAGATTTTCTGAATGGCTTTGTCCTGTCTAAATAGTAACGAAGTTGTCTGTGAATGTCCAAGGAATGTAGTAGTCTTTCCCCTTTGTTTTGTGGATTAGGATAAAAGGTAGGTAAGTGGATAGTCTGATTCAAAGCTACACTGGATACTACCTTTGGCATAAAGGTAGGGTTGGTTCGTAAGGAAACTCTGTCCTGATGGAAAATGATGAATGGTTGCACAGCCATAAGGGCCTGTAGCTCCGAAACCCTGCGTGCTGAGGCGATAGCCAGAAGAAAGGCTGTTTTCCATGACAAGTACTATAACTCTGTTGAAGAAGCTGGCTCGAAGGGAGGAAGAGTCAGCTTTTCCAATACGAAGTTGAGGTCCCAAGCAGGGACTGGTGGTTTCCTTGGGGGTTTTACATTCTTTGCCCCTCTGAGGAACTGCCTTGAGGATGAGAGAATAAAGGAGGATCCGTGTTGTATTGTGCAGAAATGGCTGAAGCATGGATCTTGATGGAGGAGAAGGAAAGTCCATTGTTTAACATCTCAGCTAGGTACTGTAAAATTTGAGGTATATTTATTACCCAAGGATTCTGTCCCTTTTCTTGATTCCAGGCACAAAATCGTTTCCATTTGGCGGAGTAGGCCTTTCTAGTAGAAGGTCTTCTGGCCTCCAAGATGACATCCTGTACCTCCTGGGAGAGGAGAAACTGTTGGGAAATCAAGGAATTCTCCATGCAGCTAGATTTAGAGTTTTGAGATGGCTGTGAAGGGTTTTGTAGTTGTGCTGGGACAACAAAAGAGGGACTAGAGGTAGGATCCATGGTGGGGAATGTGTCAGGCTCTTCAGGAGCAGATACCAGTGTTGTCTTGGCCAGTCTGGAGCTATGAGAATCATTTTCGGCCTCTCTGCTGCCCAAAGTTCTATTAAAAGCCAGAGCAGAGGAAGAGGCGGGAAGGCATAGACTGCCAATGCTGCCCAAATGAAGGAAAGTGCGTCCACTTTCCAGACCTGTGGATGATAGGTCCTTGAACAAAATTTTTTCAACTGGCAATTTCTGTGGGTAGCAAAGATCTATGTCTGGCTGTCCCCATGTCTGAGTTATCTTTGTAAAAATTTGAGGATGCAACTTCCATTAGTGTGGATCTGTCATATTTCTGCTTAGGTTGTCTGCCAGTGTGTTTTCCTTCCCTGGCAGGAATTGTGCCTGTAGTTGAATTTGCAATTCCAGTGCTGTGTTCCATAGGGTCATGACTTGTCTGCACAGGGGGTATGAATGAGTTCCCCCCTGCTTGTTTATGTACCACATCACTGTGGTGTTGTCTGTCCTTATCAATAGCTGGCCTGGATGCAGTAGGTCTTTGAATGTCATAATAGCCTTTTGCACGGCTAGCATTTCCTTTTGGTTGATGTGAAGGTGCTTCTCTTTTCGGGTCCATTTTCCCTAGATGCACTGATCTGTCATGTGTGCTCCCCAGGCGTAGTCTGAGGCATCTGTTGTGATGATTTGAGTTGCTTGAGGTACACAGAAAGGAAGACCTGTGTTTCTTTGGCAAGCTTGAGCCCACCACATAAATTCCTTTTGAAGGCATGGAATGAGTGGTATAATTGCTTCCAAGCAGTGGCTGTGTTGAGACCATAAGTTTTTTAGGTACCATTGAAGTTTCCTCATATGCAGCTTTGCACATGGGATTAGTAGGATGCAAAATGCCATGAATCCCAGAGCCTGCAGGACTTTCCTTGCAGTTAGCCTGGTGTAAGTTGCCATTTTTCTGAAGTATTGAGACAGTTGCCCTTGCTTGCCTGGCGTGAGGTAGGCCATCTGGGTGGTTGTATCCAAGCTGACACCCAGGAAAATTATTTGTTGAGAGGGTATTAAGTTTTGATTTCTTTTTGGTGACTGTGTATCCCAGGAAGTTCAACAGTTTTATTACAAATGCCAGGTGCTGCAGTAGTATGTCCTTGCTGTCCGCTTGGATCAGGCAGTCGTCCAGATATGGGTAGATTTGTATCCCTTGTAGTCTGCAGAAGGCGATTACTGATGTCAGGCATTTCTTAAACACTCTGGACGCAGTATTTAAGCCAAAGGGCAATGCAGAGAATTGGTAATGGGTTGAACCTGCAAGAAATCTGAGGTATCTTCTGCAATCTTTAGCAAAACAACGAACACAGTATCCAGCAAATCTTTTAATAAAATCTCTAACGTCTCGGCCAAAGCCTTCAAGGAGAATAAAAATGTATACAAGCACCCATTCTTTTATAACAAAACAATTAACCAATCAAACAATTAAATAATTAAGCAATGCTCTCCAATTGAACTCTTCATTAAGCCCATAAGGAGACATAGTTTTATACTTTAAAATAAATAAAGCTTCTTTTTGTAATAAAACAGTTTTAACATCCTGATGACAATACAATGATAGCTTAACTTGTTCTAAAATAGTAGCTTTTAAACCTACACTAGTTTTTATTATGAAATTCTAAAAAATGCAGAGCCACAGGGCTTTCTATATTGCCATTATTAATGTCCCTTATGTGCTCTAACAGTCTCAGTTTAAAAGCTCTTTTTGTTTCTCCTATGTAATAAATATTACATGGACAGCAGAGAGCATAAATAACCCCTACTGAGTTACAACAAAACTGCTTAACAGAAATAAACTTAACATCATTAATAAGAGGAAAACAAGATACAATATATTTACAGGCTTTACACCTTCCACAAGGAAAGGTGCCAGTTTTACATGGTTCTTTATAAAATGAAGAAGGAGGTATACTGAATTTACTTCTAACTAGAAAGTTTTTGATGTTTCTACCTCTCCGAAAAGAGAATTTTAGATTAACATTCAGCCATTGTTGAACATTTTTACAAGAATGTAAATAAGACGTAAAACATCCATAGATGGTCACAAAGTACATATTTTCCTTATACTCCCTACCTTTGTTATATTTAACCACATTGTTATAAAAATAATGACAATTTGCACCATCAGAAGGTTTAACCCTTTTAACCAACTTGTCAAAACATCTATTTAAAGTATCTTTATTATACCCTCTATTCATAATAGACTCCACCAAACCATTCATTTCTTGCTGAAAAATATCAGGTCTCACACATAATCTATAAGTACGTAACATTTCACCATATGGTAGTGCATCCAGAGTATGAGGAGGATGGCCACTAGTACCATGTAAATAAAAATTAGTACCTTCAAATTTTCTATTAATCGAAGTAATAATCTTGATAACTGTGGAAAAATACTGAAGTCAACATGTTTTGTATTCTGTATTTAAAGGGTTAAGCAGAAAAATGTTCACTGCGTGCAAATGTTCTGGAAAATGTTGATCACTGAGGAATGCAGAAGTTAATCTTAAACTGCTGATAAGAAAGTTAATGGTGCAAGAATAACTGTGGTACTGGCTGGTAAAAACAAGTAATCAAACTATCACTTCTAATGAATGTTCTGTGTGCTACGTGTATGTACGTGCAGGAGGGTCTATATAAGCAGAACTCAAAGTACAAGTAGCCAGACTGCTGGCATATTACTATCATGTAGCAGATCTCCATGCATGTAAAATAAAGCTGTTTTACTTGCTTACAAGAACTTGGTGTGATTCTTCCAGAATATGTTAGAAGAGTAAAATCTTCGACATAACTGGCTAACGTTAGGCGGCCCCTGCACGGCGCGAATCGAACAAAGAGAGGCTGAAAACCTGCGCAGGTGGAGAGAGATCAGGCTCTCCTCGAATGAAAGACCTCCAACTGAAACAGGTTGAAATTAGAGGCCAGTCACTCTTTCCAGATTCAATCCGTGAGGTGGCAGCGAAACAGGGCGGAGGAATCACAAAGGTAAGCAAAAAGAAAAGCTATTTTTTTTTGTTGTTTGTGATTGGAATTTTTGTCTAAATTTTAAGGGACTAGTCAAGGGAGAAATTTAATTTTCTCAAAGTATAAGGAGTATATGTGAATAGATTCCATATACAAGAGATCTCAGGAACAGGAATAGTTTCTCATAAGAGAAATGGGAACAGGAACCAGTTGCGTCAAAGGTGACGACAATCTGAAGATGAAAAGTTTATGTTTGATTTACACCCAAAGAACGTAAAATATTTAGATAAATGGAAAAAAGATCATGGGTTTAGTGGATGTTTACATAAGTCAGAATGTCAAAATCTAGTAAGATTACTGTGCAAACAGGCAGGAAATAAGACAAGGAATCAAAAGAAGGTGGGGTTTCCCCAGGCACAGAAATGGCTGGAGGAAGCAAATAAGAGACATAGGTAACAAAATTTGAAAAAAGGG
This sequence comes from Protopterus annectens, assembly GCF_019279795.1. Taxonomy (NCBI): domain Eukaryota; kingdom Metazoa; phylum Chordata; order Ceratodontiformes; family Protopteridae; genus Protopterus; species Protopterus annectens. The sequence goes on from NC_056726.1 coordinate 1,219,010,002, forward strand.
TGTGGTAATTCAAGTGAAAAAGATGTGTACTTTGTTCAAAAGGAAGATAATGAAACTTCCATAGTCAGTCGTAGTCACCAGAATCCCTCGGCCCCTCCCATCCAGTATCCAGACCCTGCACAGGTTATTGAGGTGCCCCCCGACCAGGACCCACCGCAATACCAGGCTTCGGTGAGTGTCCCCCCCACGCCACGTATTATATTACAGAGAGCCTGCCAACACTCTTGACTTACGCAGCGGAAGTATTAGGAGAGAAGGGGACTGGAAAATTAAGCAGAAGGTAGATCAGGAAGGAGAGGAATACCCACTGATAGAAGTGGCAAATCCTCAAGCAGGCGCAGAAGGCGAGGGTCCTACCATATTGGTCTACCGACCGTGGACCCGTGATGATATCCGAAAGCGGTAGAGGGATTCCCCATCCAAAAGTAGATATGCGTAAATTCGCATACAGACGTAGGGGGCATGAGAATGAGTTATAGATTAAACGCTGTAGAATTTGAACAAGTAATAAGGCAAATCCTAGGACCTGATTGGCACCTTATTTGCGGAACTTGGGACCCCTGCTACCAGAGGAAGGGGAGCCTTGCCGCTTAACTCAAGTGTGTAGAACCAGAATAAAGACTCTCCTAGATAAAATAGAAGAACATTGGAAGCCCAAAGCAGATTGGACTTGCATTAATCAATGCGTTCAATCAGATGACGAAACCGTAGACAGTTATCTACATCGTCTCACACAATGTTTTGATGCTCATAGTGGGTTGATTAAGGTAGAAAATCAGGCAAATGACTCGCCCTATGAACAGCAACTGAAAAATGCATTCCTAAAGGGCTGCAAGACAGCCATTGGTAACTTTATACAAAAGCATATGTTCACACACAGGACAGCGCGTCTACAGCCCCTTATGGATTAGACTAGACATGCTGAGAAATACCTGAAGGAAAAAAAGGATAAAAAAGCCCAGACTTTTACAGTTAGTGAAGATGGAACTTTAATGTTAGTTCAAGGTTCCGGACATGAAGAAGACGTAGATGGAGGGTATGAGGAAGAAGAACAAAGTGAGAATGGGGAAGTAGGTACAAGTGAAGGCAATTGGTGGGAACAGGAAATGGCAAAAAATGAGGAATATCAAATGGTAAATCTAACAGCACTAGCATCAACTATGCAATTGGAATCCCAACCAGTGCCAAACTTATTATGGTCGCAGGGTCAGCACGATATTGGACTGATTAGAATGGCAGGACAGGTAAAGATTACACCCAAGTCAGAATTTAGACCTCATAAACAGCAGTATCCCTTGAGCAGAAAGGCAGAGGAGGGCATTTTACCGGTAATCTCAGCACTTTTGAAAGCTGGAGTATTAATTCTGTGCACAGACTCACCGTGTATGCGCCCTTATTTCCAGTAAAAAAAAAAAAAAAAATGGATGGGACATGGAGGATGGTACAAGACTTACAGGCAATAAATGCCACAGTGGTACCTCGGGCCCCATGGTCCCAGATCCGTCTATTCTGCTGAACGATATCCTTCCTACGGATAACTACTTTTCTGTAATTGATATCAGTAATGCCTTTTCTCTATTCCCTTGCAGAAAGATAGTAGATTTTGGTTTGCATTTACGTTTATGGGCAAGCGTTATACCTATACCAGGTTACCGCAGGGACACTGCGAAAGTCCGACCATCTTCTCACAAGAGATGTCCACCAATTTGGCTCAGTTCCAACCCGCCCAAGGATGCCACCTACTGCTGTCGTGGATGATATCCTCCTGGCGCGACTACGGAAGAACTCTGTAAGTCCGAGACTATTCAACTACTACACTTTCTGGCACACGAAGGACATAAGGTAAATAAGTCTAAGTTACAATTTTGTAAATTAGAAGTATGTTACCTGGGTTATACTATCTCTGGGAAGGGCAGGTAATTAGATGACAGCAGAAAGAATGCTATTTTACAAGCCCCCATGCCAACTACAAAAAAAAGAAATGATGTCCTTTTTAGGCATTACGAACTTCTGTTGTAGTTGGATTCCCAACTACCGAAGAAGTGCACCCGCTATCAAACTTAATTTTGCAAGACCGATGGCGGCTAAAGATTTGCTGCACTGGACAGACAAGGCAGTACAGGCATTTACTAGGATCAAGCAACTGATAGCTGGGTCAGCAACATTGGGGTTTACAGATTACAGTAAGACCTTTATGCAGACTGTAGATTGCAAGCAGGGATTTATGACATCTGTTTTAATGCAAATGTATGGAGATAAGTTAAGACCATTGGCATTTTACTCTAGCAAATTAGACTCAGTAGCACGAGCATTACCACACTGTGTGCAAGCAGTAATTGCAGCCGCTTTGGTGGTACAAGCGTCTGCCACGTTGGTATTGTTCCACGATCTTACGTTAAAAGTCCCGCACTCTGTAGCAGTCATCCTTCTGCAGGACAAGTTAACATTTCTGTCACCTAGCAGACATTTATCTTGTATGACTACGCTGTTATCGCAGCCACACATGACAATTGAGAGATGCACTACCTTAAATCCAGTGACATTGCTACCTGTTGCTGAAGACGGTATCCCGCATGTATGCTTAGATCTCATACATTCTAAAGTTCTACCAAGACCGGATCTTAAAGATCAACCCTTACTACATGCGGACTGGACACTGTTTGTAGATGGGTCAGCACGCAAAACAGAAACAGGCACCACTCAGGTAGGGTATGCAGTTACTACTGCAACTCAGATAATAGAGGCAAGACCACTCCCCGGGAACTTATCCGCTCAAGCAGCGGAACTGATTGCTGTGACAAGGGCATGTCTCCTTTCGGAGGACAGGGATGTCACTATCTATACGGATAGTCAATATGCCTTCTCTATGGTACATGTGTTTGCTCAGCAATGGAAAAATAGGGGGATGGTTACAACCTCGGGAAAAGACATTATGCACAAAGAACTAATCCTTGAATTACAAGCCGTCCAACGGCCACGGGGTTTGGCCATCTGTAAATGCGCTGCTCATACCCATGCTAAGGACCCGGTATCACTTGGTAATGCCCTAGCAGACAAAGCAGCCAAAGAGGCAGCTATGTCCAGTACCTTTTCACTTGAAACCACACCTACAGAATTACAACCAACAGATAAATTTGATTTGCAAACCTTACAAGTCATGCAGGAACTTAGCACAGTACAGGAAAAACAACGCTGGACTAGGTATGGTGTTAGGCAGAACAAAGGAATCTATGTGGGACCGGATAATAAATATGTTTTGCCTACTAATCTTTTTAGGTATGCAGCACTAGTTGTGCATGGCCCTTCCCATCTGGGCCCTGCAGCTATGGTTAAAATTATCCACCGTACCTTTTGGACCAAGGGTTTTATTGCATATGCAAAACGTTTTGTCTATCCTGCATAGTATGGGCTAAATACCACGGGGAGGGTCAGAGTTGCTCGCATCATTTCCAACACCCCCCCCTATCCTTTTCATACAATATGTATGGACTTCATCGAATGGACCCCGGCACAACTAAAGAAGTTTGTGTTAGTGATAGTGGATGCATTTACTAAGTGGGTTGAGGCCTTTCCGGTGACACATCCGGATGCTCAAACAGTGGCTAAAATTGTGGTCAATCACATCGTCCCACACTTTGGACTTCCTACACGCATCTACTCTGACAACGGCACGCATTTTGTCAATCAGATCATTCAGAAACTGTCTACAGTTTTCCAAATTGAATTGAAACACCATTGTGCCTACCACCCACAGTCAGCAGGGTTGGTGGAATGCCATAACGGCATTCTAAAAGGCAAGTTGAGAAAACTCATGGCCAAGACACATCAGTCTTGGATTACCTGTCTACCTCTAGCCCTCCTTTCCATGCGGACAACTCCCAACTCAAAAGGAGTCACCCCATTTGAGTTGTTGTATGGGAGACCTTATTACGTCCGCAGTGGCAAAACTTGTTGCCTGCGGAACGTGAGGGGGGTGAGGAGTTAGCTGAGTACATGAGGAAAATGCTGACCAATTCTAACAGCTGTTTAACGAATGATTATTTTTCAGGTTCAAGAGACGGAAGTCGCAGCAGTAACCATGAAGGACAATAATGAGAATAAGAGAAAATGGTTCTATTGCAATGTTTTATTGTTTATAACTATTGTGATTGTAATATTTCTGTTTTGGCCATTTCTGTTTTTAATGAAGCTAGCCATTCAAAAGAGACAAACACACCAGCTGGCATCCAAACTTTAATACATATCAAGCGATTAAATATGCATATGCATCCTCAATGAATGTCTCAAATTGTTGGGTATGTACTGCAATACCTACTGTATATAGTGGCTTAATGTTAGGGACAGCCCCTCTGGGAACAAATGATACTTGGAATAATTTGTTGTTTGAAACCACAGAAGTACCACTGAGAGACAAGGTGGCGCTGCCTTTTCTGGGGTGCCAAAACGGAACAGTGTGTTTTCAAAAGATTGGGAAAGTTAAGGTGGGGCTGAGCCTATGTAATATGACAATAGTTCATAATTGTACCCTAGAAGGGCAGTGTGAGACCAAGTTTGGAGCTATAAAAAAAGACATCACTGTAAATGATACTAGTTTGGTTGAAAAAATGCTGTATGTATATGGCCTGTTATTTAAGGGCTAAAGCCAAATGGGAGTTATGAATTTGCAACCAATATTACCATCAAAACAAATGATTGTTATTTTATTTGTGGTAGGAAAGCATATAAATGGTTACCATATGGCTGGTCAGGAAGTTGTTTTTTGGGATATCTGATACCAGGTATCAGATACGCAAATGTATTACCTCAAGATAAAATCTGAAATGCACGTTCTCTTAATAAACCTATTAATCCCGTGAGGTAACATTGATGCGTCATGGATTTATCACCATGACTTGGCACACGCCAGCAGCAAAGGACTCTCACATATGGACCTAGGCGATGATGTAATTGCTTGGGCTGGTATTTTGCCAGCGTATGGGACAGTAAAATCCATCTGAGAACTGAGAAAACTGTCAAAACTGTTAGAGACTCTGAGTAATGTGACATTTTCAGTGCTAGAATTGGTGATGGACGAATTAACAGTGATGAGAACAGTAGTGTTGCAGAACCGTATGGCCGATTTCACCCTAGCGGCGAAGGAAAAATAATTCAACAAGTTTCTGAACTGACTAAACCTGGTTCAAACCCCTTGACTGACTTTTTCCAAAACCTGTTTGGAAACTGGGGTTCTGTGTTGATGAACATTTTAATTGCTGTATGTGTTGGTGCAATCATATTTTTGCTGCTTGGCTGCTGTTGCATACCATGTATCAAAATGATAATATCGAAGGTTATCTCTGCCAATGCTACAAAAGCATATTTCTCTGATTATGAGAAGGTATACAACGTATCTGGGATTGTGTAAAATAAACAGTATACAAAATGTCGTAAGGGGGGAAATGTGGAAAAATACTGAAGTCAACATGTTTTGTATTCTGTATTTAAAGGGTTAAGCAGAAAAATGTTCACTGCGTGCAAATGTTCTGGAAAATGTTGATCACTGAGGAATGCAGAAGTTAATCTTAAACTGCTGATAAGAAAGTTAATGGTGCAAGAATAACTGTGGTACTGGCTGGTAAAAACAAGTAATCAAACTATCACTTCTAATGAATGTTCTGTGTGCTACGTGTATGTACGTGCAGGAGGGTCTATATAAGCAGAACTCAAAGTACAAGTAGCCAGACTGCTGGCATATTACTATCCTGTAGCAGATCTCCATGCATGTAAAATAAAGCTGTTTTACTTGCTTACAAGAACTTGGTGTGATTCTTCCAGAATATGTTAGAAGAGTAAAATCTTTCGACAATAACCATCAGAAATATCTAAAACTACATCCAAAAATGGAACAACATGTCCCATTACCAAACCATCAAAACTCATCGAAAATCTATTATTATTGATATCATTTACAAATTCCTTAATATCACTCTCATCAGCATCTACCAAAAATATTAAATCATCCACAAACCTATAATAAGCAATTACATGAGAAAGAAAAAAACTGTGTTTATAAATTATTTCTAGTTCAAATAAACCCATAAATAAATTAGCATACATGGGGGCAAAAGAAGCCCCCATGGCTGTGCCTTGTAACTGATGATATAGAACCTCATTAAATTCAAAAAAATTATGAGTCAAACAAAAATGAAGCAACTCCACAATAAATTCTGTAACCGGAGTATCACCTAAAAAATATCTAACAGCCTCTATACCAAAATGATGTTTAATATTAGTATAAAGGCTCTTGAGATCAATAGTAAACAAAGTCATTCTCCTGTTTATATTTGTCCCTTTCATCTTGTTTAAAAAATCAAAAACATCACAAATATAAGATGGCAACTTGTAAACAAAAGGAGCCAAAAATCTATGTAAAAAAATACCCAAATTATGTAAAAAATAAAAAGAACCAGATACTATAGGCCTCCCAGGAGGCCTAGACAAGTTTTTATGTATCTTGGGTAGACAGTAAAAAAGGGCCATTCTTGAACCTTCTACCTGAAATTTCTTAACATCAGTGGGGCAAAAATAACCTAACCTAACCCCTTTATTCAACAAATCCAAATATTCCTGAATGGATTTCAAGTATACATCTACAGATACCACTTTATAGGTTTTACTATCCTTTAAATGTTCCATACACATAGATAAGTAGTCAGCAAAATGCATCACAACTAACTTACTGCCTTTATCAGATGGTTTGAAAATAATGTCACTTTTTCTACCAAGATTCACTAAAGCTTGCCACTCATTCTGTTGCAAATTATATTTAACATTAGTTTTCTCACTCATATATTTTTTATAATTTAGTTCAGTAATTAACTAAACTCACAAACTGACATATATCATTATTCAGATTACCAGGAATAAAGTTACTAACAGTAGGTACCTTAGTGGTATCTAATTTACAATATGCATTAGCAGCTTCATCTGAAAAACAAGAAAAAAAGCTATCACAAGCGCTACTGTTATTTAACTCGTCAATTGAACTAGAAATAGTCGAGAAATTACCAAAAAAATATTTTAGCTGCAGCTTCCTGCCAAAAACATACATATCTTTCTTTAATTCATGGAGAAGAGTAACAACTGTGGGGATAAATTTCAAACCCCTGTTGAGTACAGACATCTCAACACAGTTGAACTCGTAACCAGACAAATTAATCACATATTCCGAAACATTACAGTACCTTAAATCATTTGAGTTACACTCATCTTCTGCCCCTTTTAAATCCCCCATGTCCATAACGTTGCCCACCTGGAAAGGAGGACTGATCCCATGTCCGTTTTTGTCCATGTTGATTCTGAAAGGAGGTCGTAGCCTCTCCCCGAAATGTAGAACGAAAGTTCTCCCTTTGTTGGGCCACCGGCAAAACTGGAAACTCAGATTCGTATTCCTCGTCTTCATAAGACGTGTATCCCCCTTCTGACGCTGAAGACAAGTGAGAAATATTCATCTGTTTGCCGGACTGAAACCTAACTTGTTTACGCACTTTCGTGCGTTGTGCTTTAGACAGAAAAGCCCGATTGGCTTCATAATCACGCACATCACGGAGAAGCTTGCCTTTTTTACGATCAATTAAAGTAACTTCATAATCTTTGAGCTTCTTGTTAGTTTGTTGTAGAAACTCATCAAAAGTTGCTACGGAAACAGTATTAGATAAATCTGTATACATTTTTTTAATATTATTGCACAGTTCCTTCTGTTTGAGTGAATCACGTTCAATAAGGATATGTAGCCATTCAGTGACACAAACATGTGCAGCATTGACCCACCTCTTGTGAAAACCACAATCAGAGTCCAAAGAAAGGTCAAACGGAGTAGAGGGGTCTTTAAACACTCTAAGACCCCTTGGAGTAGTTTCTGTCTCTACATACTTTTGTAGACCACATATGTTGTAATGTACAGCGGTCTCTTTCCACATCAATTTCTCCAATTCCTCAAACAGTAATTTATTTTCTGCATTAACAGGCAATCTTGTCTGATAGGGACATGCAGGTATGCCTCCTTGAGGTCCAATGTTACCAGCCAAGACTCCTTGCCCAGCATGGGAAGAAGCTGCTGTAATGTGAGCATCTTGAATTTTGGCACCTGTAGATATGTGTTTAGGATGGATAGGTCTAAGATAGGTCTCCAATCTTTGTCTTTCCTTGGTACCAGGAATAGTCTGGAATAAAACCCTTGACCTTGTTCTTTTGCAGGTACCTCTTGAATTGCTTTCATGTCCATGAGAGCTGAAATTTGTTTTTGTGCCTCTGCCCTTTGATTTTGTGGCAGGTTTGGCATGCCTCTCATTTTTGGAAGGGTGTGAAAGTGGAACCTGTAGCCTCTGTCTATAATGTCCAGAATCCATTTGTCTTTTGTAACAATATGCCAATTTTTTGAGAATAATGTCAGTTTTCCGCCCAAAGGTGCTGCCATTAAAGCTTTGCTTGGCAGGTATAGGGGGAAGTCATTGTGTCTGTTTTCTAAAAGACTGTGATCTATCTTCTCCACCTCTTGGGGTTGGTGCTTGCCACTGTCTGGCTCTGAAAGATCCTTGAGGTTGCCCTCTACCCCTTGGACGCCTGTATCTGCCCCTTTGAGGTCTGTCCGTGGCTGGAAAGGACCAATTTTTGAAGGCCAGTTTCCACTGAAACGTGGAGGCTGTACCTGCAGGAAATCTTTCACTGTTTGCATTGATTTCGCTTTTTCCTCCATTTTCTTTAGCACCTCCTCAGCTTTAACACCAAACAATACATCTTTTTGAAGAGGTGCATCTAATAATTTAGCTTTGACATGATCTGGTAAGGTTTGCTCTTTGAGCCAAGCATGCCTACGTATAACAGACCCAGTAACAGCAGCTCTACATGAGGCCTCTAAAGCATCAAAACCACACTGCAAGGTATGTTTACCCACTTGCTCTGCACCATGCAACAAATCCTGCAACTCTTTTAAATCTGGTTGTTCTGGTTGTGTCATCTTGCTTTTCAGCTGAGATATCAAAAACTGTTGATACTTTAACATATGGAACTGACAGTTTAATGCCCTCATGGTTAAAGTGGCCGAGGTGTACACCTTTCCCCCCCCCCACCTTTCTAAAGCTCTGGAATCTCTCTCTAAAAGTAATGGGTTTTTAGCAGTAGAGGCCTTAATTCCCTTGGGACCCTGTGAAATTGTTTCTGGGTCAGCAGTATGGCTTTTATATAGGAACTGGTGAGAATCAGGAACCCGGTAATACCAGTCTGGTTTAACAGGAGCTGGAGGCAAAGAATCTGGATTAAGGCTGGCTTCTGTGTACACATCATCCAATATATCTAAAACAGGAGGAATAGCCAGAGGCCTATGCTGGGGGAGCAGAAGAAATTCCCTGAGCCTTTTCTTGGAATCTGAGTAATCTTGGCCTTCCCAGGGAAAGTGTTCCCTCAGTGTATGCAGGGTTTCCCCAAAGGAGAAGTCCTCAGGGGGGGAGACCGAGGGAATAGACTCCTCTGCATCAGAGTCTTCGAATGGAGAATAGGCATAATCCTGGTCCTCAGATAGTTCTGAGGTAAATAGAAGCTTGATCTGAGGAAGGGTAGTCTTCCTCTAATCTGGGCCTTTTGTCAGAGGGGGGTTGAGAACCCCTGATAAGAGTAATCAAATCCTCAGCCATTTTAAGCATGTGTTTTTTAGGCATGGTGCCTTGAGAGGGGGTCTGAGGAACCTGTTTTTTGGTTTTCATGGCTGCTTTAGATTTAGTGAAGGCTTTAATAGAGAAGGAGGAAGGCCTGAAGACCCCTTGAGAAATGGCAGGCCTGTCTAAATTCTGAGTTTCCCCGCCAGGAGTGGCGTCTGTATCTGTAGTAGGAATGGGGGGCCGAGGAGCCTGCGACCTCGGGTACTGAAGACACCAGTAATGCATTGCCATCGGTACTCAGGGGCTGCGTAGGCGCCTCGCTGAGTACCGGAGAACCGGTAGTCGGCCTTAGCGTGGTTTCAGTAGGTGGTGCGGACCTCGTATGTCGGTCCTTATCTTTGCGTTTTTTGCTCAAAACTGGAGTCGGAGTATCCGACGACATAATATAATTAAATTTTTTTGCCAAAAAAGTGAAGGGCGAACACCGCCCGACGCTTAATAGTACGCTTGTTGAATCTAGCACAAAAACGGCAGGCCGAGACATCGTGGTCTGGGCCTAAGCAAGGTATACAGAAAGAGTGGAAATCCTTATGCGGTATTTGCTTCCCACATGAAATGCAAATGTTAACTTTGTCTGACATCAGTCTGAGGCAAGAAAAGTTTCCCCAACGGGGTACTTAGCTTTCAAGAAGATTTCGGCTGAAATACTTTCATAAATCTCAGGAGCTGGCTGACCGGCACTTGCGAACTGCTTCTGCTTCGGGCACCGCACGGCAAGAAAGACTGAAGAAAATGGCGTTGGCTGCCTCTTTTATACCCCTGCCGCGCTGACCTCAGGGAAGAAGCGATGACAACCGATGCCGGACCTAGACTTTGGAATTCGGCCAACTGAGGACCCGCCTGACGGCAGGATAACCCATCTGTTATGACTGCAGCTGTATGCACGATGAACATCTAGGGAAAAATACTGACACGTGTTCATAGAGCAAGTAAAAAGATCTCATGCATTCCTGGAGATGTCCGTAGAATGCGTTTATATAGGATTCTGCAGTTTGGGCCGTAGTTTCCACTGGCCCTGGGGCCTTGAAGGATTCCACTTCGGTTTTAAGAAGTGAGAATTTCGCTTTTGAGAAGTTTTTCACTGTGGTTTTCTGGGCTGGGGTCGGGATGTGGACATCCAGTGAAATTAATTTATGGTCTGATCTTACCAATGAGGGATATACTTCTGGTGTGGAGCAGAGAGTCCCCATGTTGGTAATGATCAGGTCTAGTATGTTATCCCCTCTTGTGGAAGTGGTGACTAGTTGTTCCATAGCATTTGAGTTTATAATTTCCAGGAACCTTTGGGCTAAGGTGCTGGGGCTTGAGTAGTGCTCCCAGTCAATGTTTGGGTAGTTGAAGTCACCCAATATAATGGTGTTCGGAGAGATCTTCATGTTCTCCAATGTTTTCAGGAAAGCAGAGTGGGATTCCTGACTTTGAGAGGGTGGTCTATAGGATGCTATAAACTGAAAAGCAGTCTTGCCCACCGTTAGTTGCACATGGATGGTCTCCGATACTTTGTGCAATGCCACTAACCTGGAGGTGTGGATATCCTTGATAAATATGGAAAACCCCCTCCTTTTGTGGTTCGGTCCGGGTTTTGGGGTCGAAAAGCATGATATGAGGTATAGCCTGGTAGTGCTGGGGTGCTCTCTGGAGCCTTGAACCAGGTTTCTGTCACTGCACAGATATCGATGTTCTCCATACTGAGGAGAGCTTCGAGTGCGTGCATCTTGAGGTTAAGACTTCTGGCATTAAGCAGCATTACCCTTAGTTTCTTGTTCCTTGTGCTGTCTATGGGGGTGGGTTTGACTTTTGAGCCTTGCCTAAAAAAGGCACTATGGGGGTGGCAAGAGCCTTTGCCAATATCCGAAAGCCCAGTGGTGACAGGTGCAAGCCGTCCCTAGCGAAGCAACGTGGCTTGTTGAGCATGTCATCCCAGGCTGAAAGACACTGGATCCCCTTTGAATGACACCAAGGTTTTAGCCAATTGTTAAAATCGATCATTTTGTCTTTGTACTGTGGCATCATTCTAGGTGAGGGTAAGATGCTGCTCAAGGTCAGGGTCATACCAACCTGGGCTACATGATCAGAGAGCTCCTCTACGTCTCTTTTCATGTAGTCCAGGGAGGTACGCCTCAGGTCATTCACACCAGCATGTACAATGACAGAGTCATATTTGTATTTGCTTTGGAGTGACCCGAGTGCTTGCGTTATGTGGCGGATCCTAGCACCCGACAGGCAGCTCACTGTGACCTTCTCTTTATTCAGCCTGGTGAGCGGGACGTCAGTGTGTCTGACAATAGAGTCACCTATTACAAGAGTATCAGGTGTGTTATTCAGCCTTAAGGGCTGTGGCTGCTTGGCACACTGACTTTGTGGGCTATGTGTTGTACGTGTTTTGAATAAAAGCTTTTGAGAGTAAAAATACATTTATAAAAATTCTAAAAAGTTAAAAAAGGGTTATTTTAAAATGGTAAAACACTGCAGATGCATACACTCTTAGCTAGGCAGGTAAGTAGGAAAGAGTACGAATTAACAGAAGTGTAGAAAGAAACAGGTGAGATAAAAACAGGGAAAGATCACAATCAATGTTCAAAGATATTCAAGAAGATGTGAAAAAGAATACTGCAGGGTATAATAAAAAAAATAGTACCATCATAAAAGCTTTTGAGAGTAAAAATCAGAGGGGGAAAAAGAGTTCATAAGTGTACTAAACGAATGGTTTAAAAAATGGTAAGTGGAAGTACAAATGTAATAAAAGTGATATGGATAAAAGATAAGTTACCAATGAATTGGAGACCAATCATGTTAAATAAAAAAGTTATGTACTCACCATAACGTTCCATATTTGTAGTCCATCTCGCCCCCTTCATTCTTACACATCCGCGGCTGACTCGGCCTATTACAAAGCTCAAAGTCTTCTAGTTGGCTCGTGGCTAGGTAGGTATCCCATGGTGCACCACTATAATCCCCAGATCTTGTTTGCTGCTTAACTATAGAAAGACAGAACAAAAACTATCCAGAAAGAACAATATTAAAAGGTCTCCACCTGTTATGAAAAACTTTTCTGTCTCCTGATCCTTCCAGGTAGGAGGGTGGGTTCGTAAGAATGAAGGGAGAGATGGGCTAAAAAACATGGAACGTTATGGTGAGTACATAACTTCTTTATGTTCTGTATTCCTATCTCGCCTTCATTCTTACACATGGGACAGCGTCCCTAGCACCTTACTCTTGGGTGGCTCACGGAAAAATACTCCTCAGTACCGTGGAACCAAAGGAGGCTCTACACCTAGAGGTCAAATCAAATTTGTAATGGGTAATAAAGGTGTGAGTGGTCGCCCAGGTTGCTACTGCACAAATATCAATTGGAACCCTGGCTTGAAAGGGCTGCGGAAGTAGACTGGGATCTTGTAGAATGAGCCTTAATCTTGAACGGTAAAGGCTTTCCATTGGAAGAATAAATGCAGGATATACAACTGGAAATACAATTCAAAAGGGTCACCTTGGAAACTGGGAGACCTAATCTGGAGTCGGAGAAGGATACAAACAATTGGTTTGACTTCCTAAATTCCTTGGTCCGGTGTAGATATAACCATAATTGTCTGTGAACGTCCAACTGATGAAATCTGTATTCTGTTGCATTGGAATGATTAGGAAAGAACACCGGAAGCTTTATAGTCTGGTTCAAGTTATTATGAGAACACACCTTAGGGACAAAAGATGGATTTGTGCGAAGAGATATTCTATCTTTGTGGAAAATCAAATAAGGTGGCTTGACAGACAGTGCTTGTAACTCTGATACTCGTCTAGCAGATGTGATGGCCACCAGAAACAAAGTTTTCCAAGACAGAAACTAAAATGAACACAAATGAGCAGGTTCAAAGGGTGGAGATGTTAATTTGGATAAGACGAAGTTTAGATCCCGTTTACATCCCATCCGTGGTCACAACAGCAACGGGTTGGTGAGGAAGGAATGGGGTGCCTGCCGTTAGTTAGTTGGGTTGGATCCACCAACGGAGGTCCTTTTTGCAGGACTCTGTTAAAATGTGGTGGCATAGTGGCAGTTGTTGGAAGGACCACTGGGACGATAGGAGTCATTGAAGAACGGCAGGCACCCCATTCCTTCCTCGCCAACCCGTTGCTGTTGTGACCACGGATGCCTCACAGATAAGGCTACTTTGCCAAGATCTCCCTTCCAGGAAACGGTAGCTTCATGGGATCTAAACTTCGTCCTATCCAAATTAACAATGCCAGTTTTTTTATATAAAAAATGAGACCACATTAAATCATTTAAAAACTTTTTCTACCTTTAATGTAACCTATACACTTCAATTGAAAAGCAAACAACTCTGTTAGGGGAAAAAAGTACAAAAAATAAAAAATGTACAATATGCAGGTTGCGTAAGTGTACACACTCCCTTAAACTAACAGTTTGTTGAAGCACCTTTTGATTTAATTGCAGCATTCAGTCTTCTTGGGTACACACCTGCCATCAATTAGAGAGAGACTGATTAACTCCAAATAAAGTTCAGCCATCCTAGTAGGATTTTCCTGACATTTACTCAATTGCCTGCTACAGAAAAAGCCATGGTTCGCAGACAGCTTACAAAGCATCAAAGGGATCTCATTGTTGAAAGGTGTCAGTCAGGAGAAGAGTACAAAAATAAATTTACACAGCAGTGGATATACCATAGAACACAGTGAAGACAGTCAACAAAAAGTGGAGAAAATATGGGAAAACAGTGACACTGCAAAGAACTGGACGTCCCTCCAAAATTGATGAAAAGACGAGATGAAAAATGGTCAGGAAGGCTGGCAAGAGACCTACAGCAACACTGAAGGAGCTGCAGGAATTTCTGGCAAGTACTGGTTGTGTACTACATGTGACAATCTCCCATATTCTCCATATGTCTGGACTATGGGGTAGAGTTGGAAAAGACTTTTCTTACACACAAAAATATCCAGCCCAGCTAAAATTTGCAAAACAATACATCAAGTCCCCCAAAAGCATGTGGGAAAATGTGTTATGGTCTGATGAGACTAAGGTTGAACGTTTTGGCCACAATCCCAAAAGGTATGTTTAGCGCAAAAACAACACTTCGCATCACTAAAAGAACACCATCCCCATGGTGAAGCATGGTGGTGGCAGTATCATGCTTTGGGGTTGCTTTTCTTCAGCTGGAACTGGGGCTTTAGTCAAGGTGGAGGGAATTGTGAACAGTTCCAAATACCAGTCACTAGTCACTTTTAGCCCAAACCTTCAGGCATCTGCATGAAAGCTGAAGATGAAGAGGAATTTCACCTTTCAACATGGCAATGACCCCAAGCATACATCCAAATCAGCCAAAGAATGGCTTCACCAGAAGAAAATTAAAGTTTTGAAATGGCCTAGCCAGAGCCCAGACCAAAATCCAATAGAAAATCTGTGGGGTGACCTGAAGAGCGCTGTGCACAACAGATGCCCTCACAATTGGACAGATTTGGAGCGTTTTTGCAAGGAAGAGTAGACAAATATTGCCAAGTCAAGATGTGCCATACTGATAGACTCCTGCCTAAGAAGGCTGAATGCTATAATTAAATCAAAAGGTGCTTCAGCAAAGTATTAATTTAAGGGTGCGCACACTTATGCAACCAGCCTATCATATCTTTTTTAATTTTTATATTTTTCCCCCTAACAGACTCATTTGTTTTTCAATTGAATTGTGCAGGTTATAGGTTATATTAAAAGGTGGGAAAAGTTTTGAAATGATTTATTGTGGTCTCATTTTTTATATCACAAAAACCTGGCATTTTAACAGGGTTGTGTAAACTTTTTATATCCACTGTAAGTGTGTTGAACAGTAGAGAGACTGAGAATGAAGAATTGATGGAAGAGTTTTGCTAGGTGGGACTTGTGTAAACTTTTTATATCCACTGTAAGTGTGTTGAACAGTAGAGAGACTGAGAATGAAGAGTTGATGGAAGAGTTTTGCTAGGTGGGACTTTGCGCTATACTGCAGACACACAGACATGCAGACACACAGACACACACCTTTTTCAGTTTCTTGACACAGTGGTCGGTTAAGTGCAGGCACCTAGGAGGCCAGCAGCAGCACCGTTGTCAAGTAAACCAAAGTCGATCAAGCAAGTGCAAGGAGTGCAGACACCAGTGGTACTAATGTCTCCAAGAGAGATTCTAGGGGAAGAAATGACTGGCAAGCTGGGAGACCCAAGTGTGAGGGCAGATGTGGACTGGCACTGTTGCTCAATCTCTGCCTTTTGTCACTTGACAGCTGCAGCTAATGGATCTCTCACTGTCTGTAGCTAGAAAGACATTCACTTCACAGGAGAAGGAAAGACCAAAACAGCAGCCGATGTTGTTGCAGAATAGGCAGTGGCACTAGGCACTGGATCTCACAACAACACAGAAGCCTCATCAGCTGTGATGGCAAAACTCTGCTACAATTAGCAGTCTGCACTGTAAGTTTGATTTCAGTTCTGTGCTTCCTTGAAGCAACTGTGACTTTAATGGTGCTTCCTGGACTTTTCCTTAGCTACGTCAAATGAATGGGTCACATAAAAGTAGGGTAAAATACTTTATCCCACTGGATTCTTCTCCCACTGCTGGAGCTTCTGGGACTTCAAACCTTGCAGCAATTACCCAGATACAAAAACATCTCAGTAACATGAATGTCACCTATGCATATCAGGCAGCAAATGTGCTTATCTGCTGGTGGCACTTGCTTTCATCACTTAACTTTGGTTGGATGAAGTCATGCTATAATAATGGGCAAAGCCATACAGACAAACAGAAGAGAACAAAAATAGCACAGAAAGGGAAATGTTTCTTCTTCAGACAAATAATTCTACAAAACTTTACTTTTCAAACACAAAGGCAAAAATCATCCAAGATATTTACAGTGCAAATAACAATCATGGTAAAAAACACATTCACAATTTCTGCCAGTATGCACATATCTTAAACAATGGAGTTCAGTACCAAGAGTCTTTCCTAGGTCTACTCCCATACAAACTGTAGTCCCTTTGTGACAGTTATCCTTTTATCCTTCAACGACATTTCTCAACACACTAATTGACAATGTCCCAGTAACTTAACCAGAGACCACTTCTGAATATATCTCCACCTTTCAACTCTCTACCTTTCCTTTAACATATCTTATTTCTTTCTCAAGCTTCCTTGTCTGCGGAGCTTCAATCTTTTTCTACGATTTTGTAATTGTCTTCTTAGCAACTCTCACCAAAAGAAAAACAATCAATCTCGAGTGTTGTTATACTATGACAAAAACATTTGTGTAGTTCCATCCCTGGAGGGGAGCACATCATCTGACTTATCTTAATATAAAGCATTTTGACTGCATATATCTGGACTATGATTATAAACTGGTTCACGGAGATCAATTCACTACCCTGGTAACCAAAAATAAATAAATATCCTCCAAGTACCTCCTGAAATATTTTAAGACTGGGCATGCTCAACAGACTGCTTCCATGTACCCTTTTCTACTCCACTGCCCCTCCAACATGCCTCCTGAAACTATGGAAACATGATGCAGGCTCACCAGGATGAAAAATACCAATGTAAGCATTTCCAGGAGAAAATCCTTGATAACCCTGTATCAGAGCAAATACCACCCCAGGTCCTGTATGAGCACTCTTCCCAATGGTCCTTGCCCACAAGTAAGTATATTTCATCATAATACCTTCTTCTCTTAGTTCTAGTAAAGCCTTCTGTGCTTTACTATGTTCCTAACTAGGACGACCTCCAAGCTTGAATAACCTCTACTTTAACATCTATCTAAAGGAGAATCCATAACTTCTCTCCACTCCCTCTGGAATTACACTAGTATAATGTGTCAAACTTACCCAACATCAAACCTCTTCATGGCCACCAGTCCAGCCATCCAATACCTAACTTTATTTGCCCCTTATCTGCTTCTAATACACAATCTTCATGCTTTTTCATCACCCAATTCATGACACCTTTTCTGCATTTGTTCCACTGCAAAACATACAATTGATTATTGCACGGATAAACCTTCTCTTATTTATTTATAGTTGGTTTGCCAGGATAGTCTATTGGGCCACGAGGAGCACATTTTCAACGGAGTCCTGGGGAGAAAAGCTCCAGAAAATTACAGCTTTAGCATAAAAGAGCGAGTTAGAGAAGTGCAATGTGCACAAATGAAGCAAATTTAAACAAATAGAAAAAAAAACACATTAGTAGAGTGCACATATTAGTACAATGCAATAAGAATATTTACAAACAGTCAAGTTTTTAACAGTTTAATATATTAGCACAATGCAATAACAGAAACAGTCTAAATTTTTTTTTAACAGTTATGCTAATTCATGCAGTTAATTTCTAGGCTACTGAATTGTACCATTCTAGGAGTTATGCTAATTCCTAGAGTTTATTAAGGGTACAAAACAATGGGAGGCTATTGTGAATTGTAGCTTGTAGAGAGTACCTATAGTGTAGGGAGACTATGTGGGGTGGTAGCAAGAGCATTCCCATAGTGAAGTAAGGTTATGTTTTGAATGAAGAGAAGCTGCTGGTGGTGCGGATGAGAGGTGGAAGGGAATTCCAATGGCATGCTAAAGAGATGTTTTGCCTGGTAGACGAGGGGGTTTATGCAGTTCAATTAGATTTTGGGAATTAGATCTCAAAAGTCTATTTGGTTGGTGCATTCTAAAGGTGGTGGCAAGTGAGGGCAGAGAGAAGGGGTGAAAATAAGTGTGTGCTTGGACAAGTTGAATATAGAGGAGGTAAATTGGACAGCTCAAGCCAATTCAGTTGGTGTAGGGCAGTGCAGTGATGGGAAGTGGATCTATGGCTGGTTGCAAATTTTATTTTACTGTAGCAAGAGGAAAGTTTAGTCTTGAGGAAGGATTCCAGGTTAGTAAGGATAGAGGCACCGTATAGGAGGGATGGGATAAGGTAAGTGTTGGTGAGGGTGAGCCTAGTGGAGGGAGAGATGTAACGGTTGCGGCGGTAAAGCATGCCTATTTTTTGTGTTTTTTTTAATATTTGTAGATGACTATCAAACTTTAGCTGGTCATCGATCAGGACTCCTAGTAGTCTAGCATTAGAGACTATTTTGAGAGGAGTATTATTTTGACCGATAACTGAGAATGAGGTTTTATCTAGGATGGTGGTTTTGGAAGCAGTAAATATCATGAATTTAGTTTTAGTAGCATTGTGTGCTAGATGGTTGTCCATCATCCATTGCTCAGTGGAGGAGAAGGCATCTTGGGTTAATTTAACGAGGGTAGGTATAGAAGAGGCAGAGCAGATTATTGTTGAATCATCGGCATATTTGACAAGGTTGGCAACTGGGATGGCTTGGTAGAAATAGTTTATGAATATACTGAATAGAAGGGGACCTAAAATTGAACCCTGGGGGACACCTGTGAGACACTATTGAGAAAAGAGAGGTGGCTTTTTTCCATCTACTTGTTGCCTGTTTGAGAGGTAACTGGCAAACCAGTTAATAGGAGTGGGACAGATTTAGTTTGGAGAGTTTAGTGAAAAGAAGGTTATGAGAGACTGTGTTGAATGCCTTAGAGTGGTCAAGCAAGAGAGTGGACACGATGTGGCCAGTGTCACGGGCCTTATAAACTGATTCGAGGAAGGAGAGGAGAGCTGTGGTAGTGCTGTGGCCAGGTTTGAAACCATGTTGAGTAGGGGTTAGAAGTTGGTTGTTGTTGAGGTAAGGCAGAAGTTGTAGATGGATGCATTTTTCGAGATGTTTAGAAATGGGGGATAAAATAGCAATAGGTCGAAAGTTTGTGATATTACTGTTATTACCACCTTTATGGAGTTGAATAATAAAGGCCTTTTTCCAGAGCTGGAGAACTTGACATTGGAACTTGACATTCAGCAATAGATAGATTTATAAGAATGCAGATGGGAAGAGCTATGCCTTCTGCGGCAACTTTTAAGAAATATGAGGGTACATCATCAGGAGCATTGCAGCCGGGTTTCAATGTTAGTAGAATTTTTTTTTATGGTGGCTGTAGGGATGGAGTTGAAGGAGAAAGGAGGAGATTGGGAGCAGGAGATGCTAGGGGAGGGATAGGTGGAAATAAGGGTGGGAAGCCAAATAGGAAGTGAAGGATGATGCAAGTTTACTTATGGAATCGATAAAGAAAGTGTTAAATTGGGTGGCTTAAGTCCAAGTCAGAGGCATCTGGATCAGGGCAGGAGTCTTCTTTTTTGCCAGGGTTGAGAAGGGAGGAGATTCCATGCCAGAATTTTTTGGGGTTGGTGTTATGGTTGATTTGGAGTGTAGAGAAGTAGGCTTTGCAGTCTGAGATAAGTTTTTTTACTTTGTTATGAAGTGTTTTAAATTTATTAAGGGTGGTGATAGTTTTATTTTTGGAGTAGCGTTTCCAGGCCTTATCCTGGAATCGCACGGCTAGTAAGGTGTTTTTGGTTAGCCAAGGTACAGGATTGCTTCTTATGCATTTTGTTTTCAGAGGGGCAAAGGAGTCAAGCAAGATGAGGGAAGTTGAGTTAAAGTAGGTAACAGCATTTTCTAAGGGAAGGGCTTTTAGTGGGTTCCACTTCATTTGTTTTTAGTGCATTTGGGAATGTGCCAGGATTAAAGTTTTTTAGACACCGAGTGAAGTTGTAGGTATGAGTTAGTTGTATGGAGGAGGGAAGAAGGTGGGCAAAAGTAGGGAAGGGTCAGGCAGAGTGCCACTATCAGATATGTAATGTGGACGAGAAACAAGAATCAAGTCCAGGTGCTTCCAGTAAGGAAGTTATTGGAAAGCATAGTTGTCGAGTTAATAAGCTGACTGAAGTTGCACAAGTTCATAGGTTCATACTAGGCTATCTGCCCAAGGGCATTTATAAGCCTAGCCCATAGTTATGTGGCTTTCGCCACCCCTTTAGTTTGAATAAAAACTATGCCTATCATTTTTCTGTGCCTCTGTCAAGCAGTGACACTGAAGTAATCCCTGGGGTATATCTGCGATCTCCCATCCATTGGTCAAGATTCCTCTTGAACAAGGCCAGCGAGGTGCTCTGCCTCACATGTACCGGGATTTTGTTCCACAGCATAGGGAGTCTCTGGGTGATGAATCTGTCCCTCCAGCACGTTCTATTTATAACCGTGTCAAGGTTTAAGTCTCCGCCCTTGTGGTTCTGAGGGATCTAGATTTTTGAGGTGAAGCATATTCATCAAATCTGGGTTTGACATGGCCTTATATGTCAGGCACAGGTCACCTCTGAGCAAGCGGTATGAGACTGAATAAAGCTGGAGTTCTTTCAGTCGGGCAGCATAAGACATATTTTGAGACCCTTTATCCTTTTGGTGAGGAACTTTTGGGGCCTTTCAAGCTGCATCAGGTGTCTGGTCAGATACATTCGAGCGGGCATTGTACTCAATCATAGGTCTAATGAGTGATGAGTACAGGGGACGATGACCTCCCTTGATCTAGATGTGAATCCCTTCATGATCAGGTGGGCGATATAGAAGGTTTTCCTAACTACTTTAGCAACATGAGTGTCAAGCGAAGACTACTGTCAACTTGGGTCCCCAGATCCCTGATGACTTTTCTGTGCTCAGTGGATTGTCACCTATATGGTAGCTAGGGGTAACCTTGTTTTTCCCGAAGGGTATGACTATGCATTTTTGGCGTTTAACTTCAGGCCATGGCTCTGGCACCAGTTATCCGTTTCTGTGAGGCCCTTCTGGAGGATATCTGTGTCAGATGTGTTTTCGACTATGGCCCAGTTTGCAGTCATCTGCAAACTTTGTCAGCCATAACCCTCCTGTGTTTGCTTGTACTTCAGAAAAGTAGATGCCGAACAAGAGTGGACCCAGGACTGAGCCCTGTGGGACACCACTTGTGACAGGCTTTGAGTCTGACATGGCTCCAGCAACTCTGACCCTGTGGGTTCTGTCGCTTAGCCAGTTTGCAACCCATCTTGTGATGTATGGGTTTACATTCAAGCTGATGAGTTTTTCGATGATACCTGAGTGGGGTATTGTGTCGAAGGCCTTTGCCAGGTCGAGGTAGGCTGTATGGACTGCCTTTCCCTCATCAATGGCCTTGGTGACTGTCTCGAAAAAGTCAACCAAGTTTAAGAGGCAGGATCTGCCTTTGACAAAGCCAAACTGGGTTGGATCCAAAGTCTGCAAGTTCCCTATGTCTTTATTTATGAGTTCCATTATGATCCTCTCCATGGCTTTGCAGATAAGGCTTGTCAAGCTAATGGGGCGGTAGTTTCCAGGGTCTGTGGAGGCACCGCCCTTATGAAGTGGGACCACAGTCGCCGTGCGCCACTCCTTGGGTACGTATCCTGAGGTGAGGCTAAGATTAAACAGCTGTCCTAACTGTGGGTTTAATTCCTCGTTGAGTTCATGAAGCACACAGCCGGGGACACCATCCGGTCCCATGGATGCTGTGTTTTTAGCCTTAGTGAGGGCAGTTCTCACCTGGGCGTTGGAGATGTTTGGGGGCTACAATCCTCTGGAATAGATATCTCTCCTTTTGGGGGTTGTAGAAGTTTGCACTGAACCTGTCAGCCAGTATGTTAGCAATGTGTGTAGGTTCAGTAATTTTCACATCATTTTGAACTAATTCTGAGCATATCTGGGAGTTTCCTCCTAGGTTTCTAACATAGCTAAAGAAGGCCTTATGATTGTCTTTAGAGTCCTTGGCGATTTTTCTCTCAAAATTTGCCTTGGATGATTTTATGAGAGCTCTTAGTTTTTACTTATAATGATCAAAGGTGTCTTACCTTTCAAGGATTTTGCTCTATCTTGTAGTAGCTTCCTCCTTTTGTTGTAGAGCTTGTTTATGGCTGGGGTCCACCAGACTGGACGCTTGCCTTTGGTACAGAGAGTCTTAGTTTTGTTTGGGATTGCCTGATCCATGCAGTCCTGTAGGTGCTGGTAGAAGGCATTTGTAAGTGATTCAGCGGTTTGAGTAATGTTTACCACTGGCTCAGGGGCCTTAAAGGAGACCACACTAGTTTTTAGAAGTGTGAAATCGGCTTTTGCGAAGTTTTTCACTGTGGTCTTTTTGTTTCAGGTGGGGGGATGAGGACCTCCAGCGAGATTAGTTTATGATCTGATCTCACCAGTGAGGGTATACTTCGGTGTTGAACATTTTGATCCCATGTTCGTGATGATGAGATCAAGTATGTTTTCACCTCTTGTGGGGATGGTGACTAGTTGTTCCATGGCATTTGAGTTTATGAACTCCAGGAATCTTTGGGTTAGAGTGTTCGGGCTTGAGTAGTGTTCCCAGTCTATATTAGGGTAGTTGAAGTCACCTAGTATGATGGTGTTTGGAGATACATTTACCCCCTCCAATGTTTTCAGGAAGGCCATGTGAGGTTCCTGAGTTTGAGAGGGTGGCCTGTAACATGCTACAAATTGCAGATGCATCGTGCGTTGCCACCAACCTTGAGGTGTGGGTGTCCTTTATGAATATGGACACCCCCCCTCCTTTCTTGGTGTTGTCCGGATTTTGGGGCGGAACATGATATGAGGTGAAACCTGTTAGTGCTGGGGTGCTCTCAGGAGCCTTGAACCAGGTTTCTGTCACAGCACAGACATCGATGTTCTCCATATTGAGAAGGGCCTCGAGTCGTGCATCTTGAGATTGAGACTTCTGGCATTGAGCAGCATTACCCTTAGTTTTTTTCCTTTTTGATGTTCTAGGGTGGTAGGTTTAGAATTTGAGCCTTGCCTAAAAAGGCACTATGGGGGTGGCAAGAGCCTTTGCCAATATCCGGAAGCCCAGGGTGACAGGTGCAAGCCGTCCCTTGCGAAGCAGCGTGGCTTGTCCAGCATGTCATCCCAGGCAGACAGACATTGGATCCCCTTTGAATGACACCAGAATTTAAGCCAATTATTAAAGCTGATCATCTTATCACTGTATTGTGGCATCATTCTAGGTGAAGGTAGGATACTGCTCAAGGTCAGGGTCATACCTGCCTGGGCTACATAATCAGGGAGCTCCTCGACGTCCCTTTTCATGTAGTCCAAGGAGGTACGTCTCAGGTCGTTGACACCAGCGTGGACAATGACTGAGTCGTACTTGTACCTGCTGTTGAGAGACCTGAGTGCTTGCGTTATGTGGCGGATTCTAGCGCCCGACAGGCAGCTTACTGTGACCTTCTCCTTACTCAGTCTGGTGAGCGGGACGTCAGTGTGTCTGACTATGGAATCACCAATGACAAGTG
Source organism: Protopterus annectens (assembly GCF_019279795.1). Classification (NCBI taxonomy): domain Eukaryota; kingdom Metazoa; phylum Chordata; order Ceratodontiformes; family Protopteridae; genus Protopterus; species Protopterus annectens. The sequence continues at coordinate 1,219,033,885 of NC_056726.1, forward strand.
TGTCTGGCATTTTGTTTGGCCTTAAGGGCTGTGACTGTTTGACACTCTGACTGTGTGGTCTATGTGTTGCATGTGTTGGGTCGTGAGGTGGTATTTGTTTGGGTGTCTGCTTTGGTGGCCTCTGCTGTTTTGGTAAATTTTTGACCAGAGCCTCCGAGTATGTCTTTGTGTGAGTATGTGTATGATTTGAAGTTGTGATGGTACCATGTGTGACTGGGTATGTATTGTGTGTGGTTGCCTTCTCCTCCTGTCTGGTCTTGCCAGTCCTATGTTGAGAGAGCTCAGCCTCCAGTTTGGCCGTATAGTTGCATCTCTCGCATGTATTTGTGTTTTGTGGGAGAAGGAGAGGATTGTCTGTGTACATGAGGCAATTGTAACATTGCCTCAATATTCCCAGGTTCACCAGTTGAGCTGGAGATGACACTAGCAACTGATCCCTCGACATACTAGAAGTAGTAGATAAAGAACTTTCAAAGGACTCCGGGGGAAGTGGGTTTTGGGCTGGTGGGGTACTATCTATAATAAGAGTGCTTTATCAAGGTGCAAGTACTGTAGGAGTAAGTGCTAGGCTTTACAGATAGAGAATAGTCTACTTGGGAATCAAGTAGAGATGAACTTTTCAGTTATAGGATATGCTGGTTAGATCAGCAGTACAGTTTAGCGTGTTTTATAGCAGGGGCTGAAGGGAGCTAGGAATTGGCCCAAAGCGACCAATGGACTACTAGTTTCTGGCTGAAACTTCACCAAATCGGACAAAAGGCAGCTCAGTGCTTCCCACTCCCACTGGTAAGCAAAGAAACTTCCCTCCTTCCTAATAAGGCAATGGATCAGTAACAGGAACTAAAACAAAGCCCAGGGATCAGCAACTCTGAAACTGGACTACTCTAGTTCAGTAAAGTGGGAAAACAAGAGATTTTTTGTTTTATTACAGAGATAAGGAAAAAACAGACAGTAAATGCTATAAATGCTGTAAATCAGCTACCGCACTTTTGTGTGTAGCCTACAGAAACAATTTGCAACACTTAGTAACTTATAGTGCAATAAACAGTGTAAAATGCAGAAATCACTTAAAGTAGCAGTAAAACAGGCTAAATGCAGTCGCTAGCTTAATAACAGTGGGAAAGCCACAAAAATACTTATATCTGGTAGAAAGTCACTCTTTTAGCTCTCTGCTGCTTGGATCACTCTGCAGGCCACCACGAGGATCTGTGCAGAGTTGGTACAAGCTGGAAAACACGTGTTTAGCGTGTTTTATAGCAGGGGCTGAAAGGAGCTAGGAATTGGCCCAAACGACCAATAGACTACTAGTTTCTGGCTGAAACTTCACCAATTAGGACAAAAGGCTGCTCAGTGCTTCCCACTCCCACTGGTAAGCAAAGAAACTTCCCTCCTTCCTAATAAGGCAATGGATCAGTAACAGGAACTAAAAACAAAGCCCAGGGATCAGCAACTCTGAAACTGGACTACTCTAGTTCAGTAAGGTGGGAAAACAAGAGATTTTTTTTTTTTTTTTTACAGAGACAAGGAAAAAAAACAGACAGTAAATGCTATAAATGCTTTTAAGTGGCTAGCACACTTGAGTGTGTTAGCCTACAGCTAAAATTAAGCAACAAATAACTTTTTAAGAGTGCAAAACAGTTAATCAACACAATAACAGTTTAAATAGAATGCAGAGCTGTATAAACAGGCTAAGATGCAGTCGCTAAGCAGTAAATATTCAAAAAGCCAGAAAAAAATACTTAAATCGGTTATAGCAAATACAGTTATAACAAATGCTCTGAAATATACTGTATATTTCCAATATGTTTGAGAAGGACAGTCAGAACACAAGAAGGTTCAGGCGAAGAAGAAAAAAAGTTTTGTTTTACTTTTTGAAAAGGTAAAAAGGAGGAACAGAAGGCCTTATCAAATGTTCTCTGTATTAAGAAGAATGAGCTAATGACACTAGACTGGGAGGTGTGTCACAGTAGGGGCGGGCAACTGCAAAGCCACCAAGTATAAGAGCAAGACACCAACAGCGAGGGAGGGTGGGACAAAATAGCCTAAGACAACAAGCTATGACAGTTTTTAAACAGAAAAAGATTTCTGAAGATTCTGAATAGACAAAGTGCTTTATATATATTAAATTATAAAAACAGTAATCTGTTAAAATAATCAAAAAATACTTATATTTTGTAGCTCAGATGCGGTCAAACAACTTCTCCAGCCTGCACCAAAGACCAGAACAACAACTTTTTATATTAAGTGAGCTTGTAGGAGATTGAACTGTTGACCAGTTAATATCAAGATCACCCAGGATTATAATTTCATTAGTGATGTTGTTGGAGAACATCTTCAAGGGTTGAGATACTGTCTCCAGGAGGGATACAAAGGGAGCCTATGCATATAAGTTTGTTTGTTTATATGAAGTATGGCTGGAATTGGTTCTGCCTTGCCAAATTTGGGAATAGGTTTGGTATAGGAGGTAACTAAGTGGGATGATGAGTAGAGGAGAGTGATCCCCCCCTCCTTTTTTAATGTGTTCTAGCTTTCCTAATTATGGAGTAGTTGGGTGGTGTTAATTCAGAGTCTTTTATATGGGGTTTGAGGCAGGTTCCTGAGATGGCCAGAATACCGGGCTGGTTATGGAGAAGTCGAGCATGGAGGTTAGGAATTTTGTTGCATATGCTCTGAGCATTTAGAGATGAGAAACGGAGGGGTTTACCTGTTGTGGGAGGAGGAGGATGGGATTGGGAGGTTGAGATGTGTGGGGGAGAAGGGCCAGGGTTTGGGTGAATGCCACCGGAGAGACGGATAGAGATGAGATGGCAGAAAAGGTATTTGAGTTGCTTGGTATGTAATCTATGGGGTGTAAGCTTTATGGGGATGCGGCTAATATAGATGTGAGCAGAGATTTTGGGGTTAGGTAAGAGTTTGTAGTTGAAGAGCATACTATTATTTAAGGGGTAGAGACTGGGTGATATGCAGGTTGAGGAATGCGTGCGCATCATGGAGATTGGGTTAGTTGTATGAAATGGGGTGGGTGATTTGCACCAAGAGGTTGGGTGAGATAAGTTAGGCAAAATATGGTAATAAGTAGTAGTATTTGAGTAAGAAAAGAAAAGAGGTTTGGCAGACATGATGACTATTCAGGATATAATGGGGAGTGAGTTTGGGATTAAGTAGATATTAGTAAAAATTTAAAGTATGGGTTTTGGTACCTGAGAAGGTAATATGGATAGTCTGTGTTAATGTGGTAGGAAGTTTTGGAGTAGGATGGGTGGATTATAACGTCACATATTCAATGTGAGAAGTTATGAATGAGATGTTTGGGGTATTTACTGGGTAGGTGCAACTGTGTAGGAGTGCAAATGTATTGTAGATAGGTAGTAATTTGTAATGGGAGGGGTTAGTTATAACTACTTAAGCAAATGTGGTGGTTTGAACTCTGGTGGGTGTGGCTTGGTCAAGTTTAAATTACACGTTTTGGGGGGTGGGGAGTGAAGTGAGCCCGAGTATAGTGAGGGGGAACAGAGCGGGATGGGCCAAGACTGAGCCAAGATCCAAGCAAAGACAAGTTTGTGTTGAGAAACAATCAGAATTGACCAAGGACTGCTCTGAAGCTGCAAGTCATTTCTTAACCATTTCTCAGGTGGAAGAACAGGATAACCTTGTATCAGCAGGCTACTGTGGTCTCAATGTAAATTAAACACACAGTACGTGATTAGTTATGGATACTGTTTGCTAACAGAAGGGAATAAAAGAGAAATGGAAGATGAGTGTGCGTGTCCTATGAATTCCCCTCAAGGTTTTTAACAATACAGCTGTATAAACCTTTGCTTTCGCTCATTTCCTACAATGTTGTACCAAAATAAATTACTCTAGACATCTCAAGAAAAGTACCAGTGGGGAAAGGAGCACGTCCTTCCAAGCTGCCCCATATTCACTCATCTGTAACAAACACTTATCTTTAACCGCTTCACATACAGATTTATCTGAGGGTCTAGCACACCCAAACAGCCTTAGTTTTTCTGGGATATCATCTTCGCCAATGAAACTTTTGGCCTCTCACCTTCCCAGATAAAATCTGTTAATATATTCCTCATGATGCTAGTAAAATACTTAAAAACTCTCTGATGGAAACGCCTGCATAAAATGTACAACAGCAAGGGCAGAGGAAAAAAATACACGCTTAAAAGAGCTGATCCAACCCCAAAGGTAGCACCCTCCCCCTCTCAAATATCTTTTTTTTACCATTTGTAAATATTTCATACCAATCTGGTCTTCTGTGGCAAGCATAGTTGGACCAAACTGCATCCTTAAGTGCTTTACAAATTCATTTCATAAGATAGAACATTTATCCAACTGTTTCTGTCTTATCCATGTTAATGAAGAATCATGAACATTTTCCAAATATTATAAAAGCTTCCTCACTGATAATTCATAGTCCGGCGATATTGTAGTTGAGGGCCTCGCCAGATGCGCAGTAGCAAGCCCCCCCCCCAACCCCCCCCCCTGATATGTCATTCATGAATATGCATTCCCTCCGAATGTACAACCGAAGAAAAAGTGCACTGAACTGGTAAGGCCCTCAACTATGATATCGCTGGAAAAAAAACTGTCTACAGTGAATCGTACCTCTCACAACCTCTCCAAAATGGGAAACACTAGCCCTCAAAATGTGAAACACATAACTGACAGCTGCTTACTTAACCTGTCGGTTTACAGTCAATCGTATCTTAATGGGAAACGAGATTTTGCAGGACAAACCATACCCACGACCACCGAAAAGAACCTGACTTACTGTTTTGCCAACATAAAAAAACTGTATTCAAATGGCATCTGCTATTGTTTATTGCTGTTCGAATGATAAGTGAATATTCATAGCGATGTCTTCACACTGACTTCATGAATATTCACCTGTTATTCGGCATGTTAGCTTGAGGGGGAACTACAGCTCGGTAAATACTAACAATGGGATAGATATACTGTTTGTCCTGCAAAATCTCATTTTACCACAAAAATGTCCAAGTCTGGGGAACTAAAAAGGTGGCAAGCCTTTAAAGTACGGTCGCCTGTTTTCCAAGAACATTTAGTTTCTGAACTGCATTAAATTAATGAAACTTAACATTATATATTTTTTATGAGGGGCAGTGAAGAAATGGGCCGTTTGTGTACATTTAATATTTTCATCTCATGTACGCACGAGCAAATTAAATATGCAGACCGGGTTGTCACTCAATTTGCGACACGCCCACTTCTGCACAAATCGAACTGGGGAGGCCCTCAACTACAATATTGCCCATAGTCCTGCTCTGGATAAGAAATAGAAATAAAAATAAATGCTCATTCACTACTTAAGCTCTTAGACCACTGAGTCACCTCTGCTAAAAGGTTCTAAATGCAATGCTAACAGCACAGAAGATAAGAGGCATCCCTGTCTAGTCTCTCTAGACAAGCAAAAGGGCAAAGAAAATCCAGCAAATGTCTTCAGTCTAGTCTGGGAACCAAAACTTTATTTATTTATTTTTTAATACCAACTCCACTAAAGTGAGAAGTAACCCAGCTTTCAACAGCACTCTTTTCAGAATAAGGCCACGGCACCTGGTAGAATTCCTTCTCTGCATGAAGGCTCACTAAGGCCTCCTGTATCCCTTGAGCCATAACATCTTCCAATACTAGTAATATTTATTTTTATACTACTGTCAAATGTCTGTAGTTCCTCCAGAGACTACACTGGTCAAAGTTGAAATAAACTTTACAAGTCTTAGAGCCAACAGAGTAGATATGGGTCTATAGGAGAAAGGCAGCTAGGGGTTCTTCCCCTCTGTAGGCAATATAACACTTACCGCAATTCTCAACAACTCAGGAATCCCACCTTCTGTCAAAATGCTATTAAATAAATGTACCAATGCTACCTTTCTTGGGTCCCCAGTTCCCCCCCGACAAAAACTCCAATGGGAGCACATCTAATCCAGTAGTCTTCCAAGATGTTTGTCTTTTTAAGACTTTGTCCAATTTCTGCAGCGTGGTCAGGGCAAACAATTTCTTTGCTGCATCAGTCCTAGGGAGATGCAGTCCATCAAGGTACCTCATAGTGTCTGGAAATTGTAGTTCTTTCATTTATTCTGACTGACAGAGCTGCACCTATTCACTACAAAAGGCATCCATAAACTCACTTGGATTAATTGATAACCTTCCTTTAAAATGAGTGTGTGTAAGGCAGCCACCGTAACTTGGAACTGCTGCTGTCTCAATTTCATGACCAGCCACCTCTGAGAAACTTGAAAATAATAATTATCCCCTTCTCCCAAAAACTCATTTTTCGGTTAGTTAATTTCTCTAGCTCCTTACAATCTCATTCTTTTGACCTTCCGAACCTCTCAACTTAATTTTCTTTTCACAAAGTGCAGCTGTCTTGACCCAAGAAAACAAAGCAAATCAGAATTACATTTAGAAAGAGAGACCTCAAGAATATTATGAATATACAAATCAGTAAAATACCACTATATGAACTCATAAAAGTGTAAAAACTATCTAAAAATGTAATTTGCGACTTTTGTAAAATGACAATATGTAGAAATTGAGGAGTATGTGTGATAGAAATGATCACGTATTGTTGAAGTTGGAATGAATAACAGACTAGTGGCATGAAGAATGTTAGAGAGGCTGTGAGTAACTAGAAGGAGAACTTAAGCAAAAGATTTAGTGAGTGACAAGTGAAGACTGGTGCAATAGTACCTACCATAGGAGGGTCAGCAAGCAAAAGTGTGATGCAGATTGCTGTACATATTTTGTCAACTCAAGGCTGTACATATTTTGTCAACTCAAGGCACAGAATAACACCTGTGGAACAGGATGAATATACAGGGATCACATCTGCTGACAGGATCACAGATCAGGGATCACATCTGCTGACAGGATCACGGATCACGTCTCAGAAGTCCCATGGTCTCCCTGTAATAGATGACATATTTCCCTTTTCCAGGTACCCAATGCATCCTTGCCCACTCATATCATCTCTCATTCTAGTCTCCCATACAATTACCCATGCCTTCCTGAGAGACAATATCACAGTCCACATTTCCCAGTGCATATACCCTGTCTACAAGATATACAACAAAAATTGTGAAGCTCTCCCCTTTAAAAAGTACAGTTGTGTTCACTTACCACAAATGTTGATGTGGAGTGTATTCACTATTGCAGTCATCACATTTGGGTTATTTGCTTGCAGTAGCCCTCAGTCTGCCTGTTTATCAAAGTCTTGGGTCCTGTTGGTTGCGGTCTCATCTTCCGTGACGTCAGGTAGTCAGGGATATAAAGCATGTAGTCGCGCATAGTAAAGGAGAGTAGAGGTATAGCCAAAAGAAGTCAGGGGGCTGGATGGAGGGTAACCAGGACTATAACAGTGAATACACAAGAACACCTACATTTATGGTAAGTGTACACAACTGTACTATGTTCTTCGTATTTCACTGTTGCAGTCATCACATTTGGGTAGAATCCCAAAGCTAAGGATGGGAGGAGGAATTTAGATAGCATTAGGACCAGCTATAAGGCCCTGAAGACTGCAGTGGCAAAGCCAGCTCTGGATTTAGAGAAAATTGGTAGATGGTAATGTTTGGTGAAAGTATGCACAGAACTCCAGGTAGCAGCTTCTAGGATGTCCCTGGTAGGGACACCTCTGAGAAAGGCTTTAGAGGTAGATGCAGCCCTGGTTGAATGGGGTCTAATCCCCTGTGGGATAGGTTTTCCATGGTGCTTATATCAGAAATTAATGCAATGACCTATCCATTTAGAAATGGTTTGCTTTGAAATAGCCTTCCCCTCTGCCCCTGCAGCAAATGCCACCAGCAGTTGTGCAGATTTCCTTTGAAGTTTAGTCCTGTCCAAGTAAAATCTAAGTTGCCTGTGCACATCTAAGGAGTGCAGTATCCATTCCACTTTGTTCTGTGGATTAGAAAAGAAGGTTGGCAAATGAATGGACTGATTAAGAGCCACACTGGACACCATCTTGGGCATGAAGGAGTGATTGGTCCTGAGGGACACCCTGTCCGCATGAAAGAGAATGAAAGGCTCCACTGCCATAAGGGCCTGTAATTCAGATACCCTTCTTGCTGAAGTGATTGCTAAAAGGAAGGCTGTTTTCCAATAAAGGAATTTTAACTCTGCACTTGCAGCTGGCTCATAAGGAGGAACAGTGAGTTTTGCCAATACAAAGTTAAGGTCCCAGGCTGGAGCTGGGGCTCGCCTGGGTGGTCTTAAGTTTTTGGCCCCTTTGAGGAACTGCTTGAGCAGTGGAGGAGAGAAGAGGGGTGGTTCTGTGTTGTAATGAGCTGAAATGGCTGCGGCATTAATTTTGATGAAGGAAAAAGAAAGGCCCTTGTGAAGTATCTCAGTTAAGTACTGAAGAATCTGAGGTAAATTGGGTGCTGCTGTGCCCATCCCTTGAGTTTGGTTCCAGGCACAGAATCTTTTCCATTTTTCAGCATAAGATTTTCTAGTACTAGGCCTCCTTGCCTCCAAAATGACATCCAAACACTTGTTTACTGAGAGATGGCAATGGAGAGATTAGGTAATTAGCCAGGCTGCCAGGTTCAGGGTTTGAAGCTGAGTGTGCAGAATCTGGCTCTCCTGCTGTCACAGCAGAGTAGGAATCTGAGGCAGGTGCCATGAGCAGTGAACTGCGCAAGAGGGTGTAACAGTGTTGGAGTGGCCAATCTAGTGCAATCAGTATTGTCCTTGGTTGTCAACTTAGACTTTTCCAGCTCTTAAAGTAACATAATACTACACTTGGAGAAAAATCACTATAACCAAATCATCTAACACTGTACGTAACTCTCTACATTCAAACAGCACAGCTGAGCTATGGAACTGCATCCTACTACAAGTGAATTCCATTCAGAATGTAAACTCATTTTAACAACAAAACTTGACTTACCAAATTAATGGATCCGCTCCTGCATATCTCCAGGATAAATAGCACTGTAATCTGCAGCTTGCCATATTGTCAAACATTTCTTTTCACTCTGAATCCTACGCCTCACAACTAGTCCTCACCAATACCCGAGCAGTTTTACTAGCATCTCCCAAACATATGCAGAGTTTTGTGAAACAACTAACCCCCCCGACCTCTATACCACCAATATAAACTTTATGATAGCCCTAAACAATTTTCTCTGAACCTGCTTAGCACCTCACCCTCAACACTTTCTGCCCTGTTGGGTTTCGTCCCTCACTATCATTTCTTTGTATGTCTAAATCACTAACCACAAGACCTATTATCTATTTGATATACCTCTTCAAATGTTCAACATCTACTAAATGCAGAATTATACAACAACCCCCCCATTAATATTCCAAAATGTGCACGCTGATTGGTCAGCGTGCACATTGTAAATCAGTTATAGTAATGGAAAAAGATCCGGTCGCCCGGACTTTTTTTTTTTTTTTTTTACAGCAACGGAGAACACAAGATCTCTGTTGCTTTTTACAACCTGTCTCGCTATGTTAAACCCATTTAACACAGCGAGACACTTTAAAAAGCAACGGAGCTCTTGCTTTCTCCGTTGCTTTTTTCAAAACTGCCTCGCTATGTTAAATTGGTTTAACCTAGCGAGACAGCTTTAAAAAAAAAAAAAAAAAAAAAAGGCAACTGAGATTCTCTGCTGCTTTTTTTTTTTTTAAAGCTGTCTCGCTATGTTAAACTCGTTTAACATAGCGAGACAGGTTGTAAAATGCAAGGGAGATCTTGCTTTCAGAGTTGCTTCTGCCCACAGCTCTGATGTACTGCGTAAATATACGCATGCGCAGTACATCAGAACTGCTGCTGAATACCAGACAGCTGCGGAAGGGCAGCAAGGAGGCATTATACAATGCCATTATTTAAGAAAAGTAATTATTTTTTTTCTTAAATAATGTCATTGTATAATATAGCAATAACCCACGCCTGGGTGTGGGTAATGCTGGATTTACCCACGGTTGGCGTGGTTTGGTCCCGAGGACGAAGCCCGAGATCTTGTGTTCTCCGTGCTTTTTACACACTGTCGCTATGTTAAAGGAGTTTAACATAGCGAGACAGCTTTAAAAAAAGCAACGGAGATCTGCGTTGCTTTTTTTAAACCTGTGTCGCTATGTTAAACTCTTTTAACATAGCAAGACAGTGTTTTATACTAACGGAAAAAGTCCAGACGACCGGACCTTTTTCCGTTAGTATATTGAGGGATTTACAACGGGCACGCTGGTTGGGCTGGCCAATCAGCGTGCACGTTTTAGAGGAGGCATTGTATAATAGCAATAAACCCACTTCTGTGTGTGGGTAATGTTGGATTTACCCACGGTTGGCTTTGTTTGGCCACTCGGGCTTCGCCCTCGTGACCACACCAACCGTGGGTAAATCCAGCATTACCCACACCCAGCCGTGGGTTATTGCTATAGTAGTTTATAGCTTTGGCACTGTGACAGTTTCCTTTACTTCATACAACGCAATCTAATTAGAAAATGTGTAACTGTTCAAACTTACAAACATCTGTTTAAAATGTATGTAATGAGATAGAATTTTTCGGGCCTCTGCTGTAAAGGCTCTTTTGACTAAATGCAGTTGGACAGACGTAGTAAACAAAATAAAATAAATAAAATATTGAATGCAGTTGCTTGCACTACTCTGTTAAAGTTGTTCCAATCAGCCATTACCCCTTCAATGAAAGCATACATTTCTTTGTATACACTTAAGTGCCCCCCCCCCCCCGACTGTCAAACTTTACATTCACGACTCATCAACAAAACAAATGAAACACTTAAAAGACGCACTAGAGCCACTTAGGACAATGAAGACCCATCGGAGACTGTAAAAAACTAACCGATTGAGCACGTTCGTCTACTGATCCCACGGACTTCATCAGAATCTAAAATCATTCATCATGAGCACCTATTTTAAACACAAGTCAATCCAATAGGATGCGCTCATACTCAATAATTAACTACTCAAACAGGATAGTCTTTTAACAGTGAATAAAAAAAAAAAAAATTCCTATTCCATTAAATAACTACTAATACTGCATAATAAACTCATACACAAGCATTGTTAATTCAACATAGTTAAAAACCATACGAGATAAAAAAAACAAACAGTCTATAACGTACTACCACAGTCAAATTCTACCTAATAAAAAGTGTATGTGCAAATGGTGACATTTCTCTATAAAATATGTAATCTGGATAAAAAAAACATCTTAGCCTATATTCTTAATTGTAATACTGGATTAATTGGATATTATCATTAATACCAGGGTGGTTGGTGGCACTGAGTAACAACTGCCATTTAACGTCGTCCTCTTCTAGTATAACATTGCCTCCACTTGGATTCACAAATAAACTTTTTAAAATAGCAAATTTAAACATATTGAAAGTCAGACTAGCTATCAAATGTCTAAATAAGGCATTATTCGTATTATGCCTTTTTATCTGGTAATCATGTTCGTATATTCTGTTCTTTAGGGCTCTATCAGTTTTTCTTAAAAAGCTGAAAATCACATGCACTTAGCTAAATTGACCACGTCTCTTATTACAATTTCCAACTTCCACATTTTTTTAGTGCCACCTTCATTTCATTTCATTTTGTTTGGCAAGTACTGGGTTGCATTCAAATTTGTTTTTTTTAAATTGGCCCCCCGTTTTAAAAACAAAATGTGGTTCGTCCCCCAACAGTTTATACACTTCACCATCACTTCTTAATAAATTCCAGTTCTTGACCAGAATGTTTTTAACTTGAACAGATGGGTTATATTCTAGTACTAAGGCTTTCCTGAAGTCATTATTAACCATTGATGTTTTCAGGAGATTCCAGACCAATTCCTAATAGTGGTTTATATTTATTACCCCTTGTGTTTTAACATAATTGGTGCCATCATTCACAGCTGTCTGTGGGTAACCTCTAGTTGAAAACATTTCACCTATAAATGTCCAGTTCCTTTACCATATCCTCATACTGTGAAGTCATACATGCAGCCCTAATACATTGCCCTTTGAGAATGCTTTTTCCTGACTAATAGGGTGGCAACTAGCACATTCCAAGTAAGTGCTGCTAAAAGTAGGTTTGCAACTAGTACATTCCAAGTAAGTGCTGCTAAAAGTAGGTTTGCGATACAAGTTGGATCTAAAACCTCCTTCAGAGTGGGATATACAAGTGTCCAAAAATGGTATTCCTTGCCTATCATAGGTGTGTGTAAACTTCAAAAAGGTACTTGCCTCATTCAGATACTTAATAAATTCATCAGTACTATTACTGGCACCTTTCCATAGGACAAATATATCATCTAAAAATCGGACATAACATTTAATACAGTCTGAAAATTTGCACTTATAGGACATAGTTGTATTAGACTGGGAGACAAAGTCAGTCTGCAAATACGGGGGGGTGCATGATGCACCCACGGCCACCCCTCTTATTCGTCTAAAATATTCTCCTTCAAAATATATGCAGTTGTAATCCAGTACCAAGGACATAAATTTGTTTTCTCCCATTCTAATCCAAAGTATATTCTCATACTGTTAATAAAACCATCAAAACCTTCATCTCTTGGGATAAAACAGAATAAATCTACATCAGTCGTTAAAAATATCAAACCTATGTCCCAAATTTCAACATTTAAGTGACTCAAAAAGTCCCATGAATCTTTTAATAGACGATCTATGTTACTATAAATGTATTTTAACCATCTATCGACAATTACCCCATATGGGAAGGTCTTAGATTTGCTACCAATATAATGGGACGAAAAGGGAATTCAGACATATCCTTACGTATCTTAGGGATTCCTACTATGGTAGTTATACAAGAGGATTTTCCACTTTTAAAAAAAATCATATATATCTTTATTGATTCTGTTGTCTAACAAAAATTCCTCTAAAATAGATCAATTCTTCAATGAGCTATATTTATTTTGTTTATGGACATAACCTTGCATGTACTTGTATTGATTAAAATAGCATACATCTTATTTAATAGTCTATAGTGTTGTATAAAACTATTTCCTCTCCTTTATCGTGTTTCATAACTCGAATGTGTTGGTTTTCACATATATCCTGCATTGCACTCCATTCAGTCTTACTTAGCTTATATTTACTTTTAATCTTGTTGTCCTTAAATTGCTTTTATAACTTATGTCTTCAGTAATAAATTTCTCTAACATCAGAGTTGGGTGTAGGGGGGAATTACTTTTTTCTTTATTCTCTTATGTTCATCAGATATTTTTGAGTCTTTGAAATAAATAGCAAGACTCAATTTCCAAAAGAATAAATTTCATTTCTACTAGAGAGTGTCCACTAACTTGAACCTAGTGGTAGGGACATACCTCATACCTTTTGAAAATAACAAGAAATGTTCTTTGTCCAACTTAACTGATGTATAATTGTAAATACTAAAATTCTTGTATGTATAAATCACATTTTGACCGTTAACTATCTCCTGTACTCTTCCCATCCCTGCCTGTCCTTCTGATGCTTTTTCCATTTCTGTGGATAACCCTCCGGTACTGAATCCCAACATACCTGCTTGTTGTTCAGTTCCTTTGTTTCTTCCCTTGATAAAAAAAAAAATGGGGGTGGTGGGGAGTTCACTGTTCCTATTCCTCCTTAATCCTGGTCCCTTATTCATTTATATCCCGATTGGAACGATGATCCTTTTTCTGTTTATAATTCTCATTTTTCAATGTGTAAACTACCTGTCACTTGTATTGTTCCAAATCCCTTTCAGTTTTCTTATATTTCTTATTACATCTTTTCATATTATTTATATTACAAAACTGTTTCCAGTATACATTCTCCCACTGAGACAATACCAAGTCATTAGTGATTTTAACATTCAATTTATCCACTTCACCTATTAATGCATTTAATTTTTTGTCATTACACTTCATTAAGAACCCCATAAATTGAAATCCAAAATTATCAAGCATTGTATTGTATTCTTTGAGCACCTCATCATTTAAGTCTATACCCAAAGGCAATTTAAATAAACTTGTGGAACAATTTTTAATTCTATACAACGGTTTAAGTATGCAGTCCATTTGTAACATCTTGACTTTCTCTAACATTTTTTCCATAGCAAAAATCATGTCCCTGACAGAACTGTTCTCAATAGGTCGAGAATCAGTTCTATTGTATGCAAACTCATTGTTAGTTTTGTCAAACTCAAAGTTGCAAGAAAGAAACCTTTCAAACTCCGTATTGCTTGTTGCAACAGTTTATTTTGATAACTGTCTAAAATTGTTGGTAGCTGACCAGTTTACAAAAGATTGTACAGTACCTTTTAGTTGTTGCATGATTGACAACCACTATATAAATTCTCTTAAGGACTGTGCGCTTGGATTTAGCCCCACATCATAAATGTTCTTTATCCTCACTTTTTTCTTGCACTGAAATATTGTTTTGGTTATTAGATCCAATAATCCATGACTCTGCTTTGGAATAAATGCTCCTCGTGGCATTGGCATTTTGCTGCAACACACTTCTCTCCCTTACTCCATTTTCCTTTTCCTCTTTGGACTCCCACGTCAGACCCACCTTCTGGTGATGTAACCAGCAGACGCGTGGAAGCGGACGTCTGTGCTGGTTGGCTGATTGAACTGAGCCTTGTAAGCTCTCTTTTGATTATTAAAACCTCAGAGTGCAACCGATTCATCTCTTCATGGTGCACTGGGGTAAAAATGGATGGCATCTCGTCCAAGGAATCCACAGTGCCGGTAACACATCACTAATTAAATATACACCTCAAGTGTTCCTACACAAACACGACTCATCAACAAAATAAATAAAACGCTTAAAATGGCACTAGATCCACTTAGGACAATGAAGACCCATCAGAGACAGTAAAAAAATGTAATTGATTGAGCGTTTTTGTCCACTGATATAGTGGATTTCATCAGAATCTAAAATCATTCATCATGAGCGCCTATTTCTATTAGATTGGGAGACTAGGTATGTCCTAAAGTGCAAATTTTCTGACCATATTAAATGTTATGTCTGGTTTTTAGAGGATATATATGTCCTATGGAAAGGTATCAGTGATAGTATTGATGAATTTATTAAGTATCTAAAGGAGACAAGTACCTTTTTGAAGTTTACACACACCTATGATAGGCAAGGTATTACTGGACACACATCACACTCCACAGGAGGTTTTAGATCCAACTTGTATCACAAACCTACTTTTAGCAACACTTACTGGAAATAGTTGCCACCCTACCAGTCAGAAAAAGAACATTCGCAAAGGGCAATGTATTAGGGCTGCACGTATGACCTCAGAGTATGAGGATATGGTGAAGGAATTGGACATTATAGGTGAAATGTTTTCAACTAGAGGTTACCCCCAGACATTGGTGAATGATATAACCAATTATGTTAAAACACAATGGGGTAATAAATATAAACCACTATTAGGAGTTGGTCTGGAATCCTCTGAAAACATCAATGTTAATAATGACTTCAGGAAAGCCTTAGTGCTAGAAAATAACCCATCTGTTCAACAAGCTAAAAACACTGTGGTCAAGAATTGGAATTTATTTAGTGACAGTGATGTGTATAAACTACTGGGGACAAACCAAACTGTGCATTTAAAATGGGGGTCAAGTAAAAAAAAAAAAAAAAAAACAAATTTGAATACAACCCAGTACTTGCCAAACAAAATGAAATGATGGTAGCACTAAAAAATGTGGAAGTTGCAACCAATGTTTCTCCATATTAGAAGACGAATGTGTAACATTAGACAACATAAACAAGACAAAAATATATTTCAGGAAAGGAAATTGTAATACGAGACATGTGGTCTGTTTAGCTAAGTGCATGCCATGTTCAGTTTTTATGTAGAAAAAAAAGTGACAGAGCCCTAAAGAACAGAATATAACAACATACTTACCAGATAAAAAGGCATAATACTAATAATGCCTTGTTTAAACATTTGGTAGCTAGTCCGACTTGTAATGTGTTTAAACTTGCTATTTTAGAAAGTTTAATTGTAAATCCAAGGGTATACTAGAAGAAAGAAGTTAAATGGCAGTTGTTACTCAATGCCACCAACCACCCTAGTATTAATGATAATATCCCAATTAATCCAGTATTACAATTAAGAATATAGTCAAGCTAAGATGTTTTTTATCCAGTTTACATATTTTACAGCGAAACGTCACCATTTGTACATACACTATTAGGTAGAATTTGACTGTAGTAGTAAATTATAAACTGTATTTTTTTTTTTATCTCATACAGTTTTTAACTGTTGAACTAATTTATGTATATGAATTTATTATGCAGTACTAGTAATTTAATGGACTAGGAAAATACTTTTTTTTTTATTCACCGTTAGTTTAAGACAAGCCTGTTTGAGCAGTTAAGTATTGAGCACATCCTATTGAATAGACTTGTGTATAAAATAGGTGCTCATGATGCATGATTTTTAGATTCTGATGAAGTCCATCAGATCAGCAGACGAAAGAGCTCAATCAATTAAAGTTTTTTACCGTCTCTGATGGGTCTTCATTGTCCCAAGTGGATCTAATGCAGTTTTTAAGCGTTTCATTTACTGTTTTGTTGATGAGTCATGTTTGTGTAGGAAGGCTTAAGGTGAAACTTGTCAGTCAGCTCACATCATTGCCATGGAATTCTAGACTCCTCCAAGGCAGGAAGACATCACTACATAAGGCATTACAAACTTGCACCTTGACATCAGAGGAAAAAAAAGCCTCTTCATAACAGGTACTCAAGATCCTTGTAGTTTAATCTGCAGGACTTGTACTTCTTGGGTTTTACCAGCTGCATACGCTCATGCATTCCACAATAACTCCTCAGCTGAGACAACAGTATGCTACCTATTCTCTCACAATCAAACATCTATAGCCATTTCTGATTTGGTTATGCTGCTCTTAAAACACATCTGGACACTGTAGTAATCTGAAGCACAGAGTTCAGAAATGTTTATGTTATCACTTTACTTATGGCCACTGTGAAACCTTCATAATTCTAGGGACACCTTGTTCTGTTGGACGAAAGTATGTCTTCAGCAATATGTACATCTCAAGTCTGTAGTGCTCTACTTCCACCTCTTCAAACTGAAATTAACATCCTATGCATTAACATCCGTTAAAATTATACAGTCTTAAATACTTAAAATATGCTCTTTATTAAATAACTACAGGTATTTTGTCACAAATTCAAATAAACTACAAAATCATAAAAATGCACAGTATGGATGCAAGGAACAAACTTTCCAACTAACTAGTAGGGTCATGAGAAAAATATGACAGAATTCATTAATGCAGTGGGCATTTGTGGTACTTGTGTAGAAGAGAACAAGGCAGACTACTAGGCTGTCTACAGCTACCAGGTTAACCAGTTAAAAGCAGAACTAACAGGCTCTTCATATCGGAGAAATGCCTGTATTTCACAAGATGCACAGAAGCAAAACCCATACAGAACACAACTAGTGATGATGCATTGTGCATTCTCAATGTAGCATTAACAGTATACAATAACAAGCCTGAATGAAACTAATTAAAAGAAAATAGATCTAAGCATTTTTTTCTGCATTAAAACTTGCATTGGAAGAAGTCACTTCACCCTCAACACCAACAGGCAAAGTGCATGCTATAAAACCAGCTGGTGACTACATAAATACATTCTGAAAATACTGTACAGGACCACTGCTGGTTACTGTATGCAATGCACACAGCCATCCTACCTCAGGCCTTACCACAGAAATGTAAACAATATTTTAATTTGAAAACTGGGGTAGGGTGACAGTCCCCATCCCTTGCAATGATCTGCAGCATTTATCGTACAGTACATACACAATAGCTACTAAAGTCGGCATTTGGCCTCATGATTGCCCAGTTAACACGGTAATAAATGAAAAAAGACCACAATTACTTCATAATATGCAATATAAACAAAGACATTTCTTTTACCTTTATCTTTCTCAGTTTATATGACTGTATATGAGAGTTGGCACCCTCCAAATCACTGTTACTGCTTTGTGTATGAAATTATATAATTTTTGTGTCACAGTTTTGGGAAGCCTACATCAAATGCATTCCAGGTCTACTACTATCATTAAAAGCAATGTTCTGTTTCTCACAGTGGATTTAATTTATTCATTTGTACTAATTTCATTACTATTAAAAATGTATTACATTACACTACAAATTTAAAAGAAAAGGAACAATTTGATACAATTATTTATTCATATACAAGTACACATTTATACACCTGTCAATCAGGATAAGATACCATTTGTCAGTCGCCCTAACTCTACCCACGGCCGTATAAACTTTTGTGTAAAGTACTACAAGTAAATTACGCTTCACACATCTGGGTAGCATACATGTTTCTTACTTCCTAAAACATGTTTTACTAGTGTGACCTGCTACCCCTTTAGCCTACTCTCATCAAACTCCTTCAACACTAAAATGTAGCCCCTAGGATGCACAGTAGCAAACCTCACCCAAGACAGCCCATACCTTGGCTTACAGTCACCTAAGCACACCCCTCTCTACAACTGGATATACCTACAATAATGGAATGAAATGGACATAAAACAAAAAAAAACAATACCTTCCATCCACGTAACACTATATTATGTGACAGATATTTATGAACGAAACTCTGCATAAAATGCACTATGAAAGCTTTCAAGAAGACAAACCACACTTACAAGCAGTAACAACACATTTTTAACACCAAATGGAAAACCCAGTAAAAACAACAGACAGCAAAAAAAATCCACCAGATGATGTGCACTTGTCAGTGTAACTGTTCCATAGGAAAAAAAATGCACAACCAAGTGGTGAGGGGCTGAGGTAGGTTATTGACTCCCCACATGCATGCATCCCACCGGATCCACCGTCAAATATAGAATGACAGTGACTTTACTGTTGTGGGGGATTGCACACACAGGCACTGCACAATCTGGGTTGGGAGGGTAGCCTAATGGTTAAGGTGTTTGCCTTACAAACACAAGGTACAGGGTTTGAATCTAACAGGGGATAATTGGCTAGGCTTAAAATGGCTCGCAAGGGCAGTTAGCCTAGTACTAATCTATGAAAACAACTGTAAGAAAAAAAAAATCATGAGTAAGTGCTAGGACAGCTATCTTGTGCGCCATTTAAGGCTAGCCAATTTCCCCTTCTGTGCTCAAAATCTTTGGTTACAGATTGGCCTTAACCATCTCATGATCAATAATTATAGATTACCCCCAATAAGAACACCTGGGATCCTACCATTAATAATTTGTGGGGACACGTGCATGGAATAAAGCATTTTGAGCTGCCCCTACCCTTTTATAGTACAGGGGACAGTCCCGGGGCATATTTTCGACAAAGGCCCAAAATCAAGTACATATTTTAATTACTACTTTTATAACTTAGAAAGTTGGTAGAATAACAGCAGCTGTGTTAGCATGCATTTTCGGAAGGATACAAACACTTACATGTGTGCCATTATTTAGTAAATTTAACCCTTTATATTTTTTCCAGAAATCCACAAATATGAGAAACAGACCAAAACAGGTCGGCAAAAAGCTGGAAGTGAGCGATATACATGTCCTCTACATTTTTACTACATATTATTGGCTTTTGTAGTTTTCAGATAAACCAATGAGAATTAAAGTCACTAAATATCCATCAGAAAATGCATGACAAACACAAAAACTGTTATTCTAGCAACTTTCTAAGATTAAAGAGCACCCTCTTTATTTTAGCATTGTCCGATTCCTTAGAAGTTGAGAGGTATGCAGGTTGTTTCCATATATAACAGATAAATTACAAATTCTGCAGTAAAATCCGCAAAACTGGTGACGCGCGTCCAGTTATGCCAATCACTGAAGACAGTAACGTCAAACACGTAATCCCACCCATACCTTTAAAAAATAAGGAGTACTTTCTCTACAGCAGCAGCCAATATACATGGTTTAACATTCCAAAGAAAGCGGAAAAAGCCGCAGTTCCATCAGATCAAATAACAACGGATTACTGTTACACAATGAGCAAACCGGTTTACTTCAAGCTACAAAATGACGAGCACCAGTGCATCCCACAAGTAACTATCAGATAAACACAACTATGTGCAAAATACCACCAAAGGATGCCACCAACAAAGTGCAAAGACAGATGATCAAAGTAGTTTACCGTTCTAGCAAGTAGAGTGCGGAATTTCTCTACAGTCGGGTATTTACCCAACTCCACGATTTATCCACTAATGCCCAATCCAATTTTCTGTATGACACAAATACTTTATCCCAGATTGTCTCCTGTACCATAACTGGTTGTGAAGGTTTTTGGACAGAGAACAGCATTACAGCATATCCTCCCAACATAACAAAAGCGTTAAGTATGATCATCCTGCCATAGGGTTTTCGTGCTGGCACCACCCCTCAAAATGTCACTATTTATTAAAAGTACTGCAGATTTTGCACAAAACTGCTGAAACTCTGCCAGCTGGCGTCCTTTAGTTATGGGCCCACAAGGTTCTTACTTTACCTGGGCAGCCTACAATACAACTCAACTATTTGTTTTGCGTCAACTTACTATCTTCATACTGCTCTCGTTCCAACCAACATTCTCCGCTACAGCTCATCGGCAGATTCTCACTCCTACCAGTAGCTTGAGCCTGCGGGCAAAAACAGACCAAGCCTCACTTCGAACCTACCTCCAACAGCCTAAATTCCGCCATTTTGTCTAGTAAAAGATTCCTTAAAGGGGAAAGAACTCTACCGTAAGGTCGGCGGATAAATATTCAGACTTCGTTATTGTAGAAAGACAGTGGGTGGCAGGGTAGTCCCATAAAATAAAGTTCTACGGATTTTTAGATGAATAACTTTGTTTGTTACTGGCACGAGATTTTTTTTCACTTTCATTAAGATAACTTCTAAACAAATAAAACAGCATTGGCTAATATAGCAGATAACACCAGGCCTGATATCATACCTCTCAGCCAGATAGGGAGAAATCCAAAAATAAACAGGGACACTGACATATATATACGTTTTTTCTAGAGTAAAACAAGACCGTAATGAAATTCATAACCTTTTCTACAAATATCACCAGTTAAGAACACAGAAAATCAGGAACGTCTTTCAAATAGGGACAGATGCGAGGCATGTACCTCTCATTTTCTTTGTTTAAAAACTGTATTTGTGGCCAAAGCCAGAAACAAAAGGGAGGGGGCAAATAGCGAAAAATCAAGGACAGTGTAAATTTATTTTAATTCACTTAAAAGTTGTTTTGAACAGTAGACTTTACATTACCAAGCAGTTTCTGCGTAATACGCAAAGACTGTAATGACTGCAGTTACAGATAATCATCGGCATTTTAAATTCTTTAAGAAACTGCAATTTAAGCAAGAACTGAGCACCCCTCAGAGATACGACTACCGGAAGTGATCATTCTGTACAACTGTGGCGTGTTCACGTAGGCTGAGTTGTTTGTTGCTAAGTAACCACAGCCGTATTTTTGCCCACTCCGGCATGGTTAATAATTTCCTTTTATGGCATGGGCTACCTGTACAACGGCACTGCTGATGTACACCCCATGAAAAAGCGAGTCCGACGCTTCACCGTATTATATTAAGCTGCCGTGAAGTTCGGACTGTAAGGAAGCTATTGATAGACATTGTTTTACACTCGCTAAACTGTTGCTGTTTAACGAGTGTAAAATTAAAAAAGAACAATGGTAAGCATTGTCACCTCACAGTCACAGCAAGAAGTTCTCCAGTTGGATGGGGGGGGGGGGGTCTGCGCAGGGTCAGCATGTCCTTCCTGCATTCGCGTACAATTTCTGTAAGATCTGTCCCCGTGCTCCAGTTTCCTCCCACAATCCAAAGAAATTCGTCTTGAGCGTTTCTCTCCAGGCCTCCATTGAAAAAGAGCTCTGTCTCAGTCGGACTTTCCCAGTAAACAAATGTTAAACAAACCGTGTATATGCCTTTGTCTGCGTGCATGTGCCTGAATGAAAGCGGGAATTGTGTATATCTGTGAAAAACTCGGAGCAATGGTAGCAGCAATTAAGAGGACTCCGCTCAAGAAATCTAGAAAATTAGGCAGGCAATCGCAGGTACAATAACATGTCTAGCTAATACACCTTTAAATACATAGAAGATCTTGTGAATCACATTACTTACCCTGCGATTATTCAGTTTAAATTTCTGCGTTTTAAATCCGCGCAGCTGTGGGCGTGTCTTTGTTGAGGGACAGACAATAACGTCAGAGTAGTGTAATATTTAAAACTTACGCATGATTTGGGTCAGTTGTTTCCTCATCCTCTGCCATTATTGGGTGGCTTTCGGCACAGATGCTGAATATTAATTACATTCCAATGTATCAGGCGGGGCTTGCTACTGCGCATCTGGTGGGTTAATACACTTCAATATCACCAGCCAATTATTTTTGGTATTGTCTAAAATTCCCCGATAATGGAGAATATCAAACTCCACCAGTGTTTTTGCGTAGCTGTCAGAATATTACCGCAGCTGCATCTAGGAGGCGTAGCACATAATCTTGGCCACCGGCAGCAAAGTTCTCAACTTAAACAGGGGCAAAACTAAAAATAATGGGTAGAAAGCACGTTAGTGTTACTCATATCTCGCACGCAAATAACCTCATTATGAGTATTGCTTCACATTTTGAGTTTTAAAAAGTCCATGTTTCTCATTTTTCCGCATTCGAAGGGTATGTTACACATTAACTGAGATTTTTTTCTAATTAATGTCATGGATATTCGAGAGATATGCTCAGTAATAATGAAAAGCGTTTTACTTCAATCATCTGTAGTGGCAGAAAGTTTCAGGTGTTAATGGAGAGCACTTGACCTTGCGTAGCTACGCCACTCGGTATTCTGGATTTTCTATTATTGCCAAAAATTATTGAGGTAGGCAAGTTTACGTTATCTCCTCTGAGCAAAAGGCTCTAACCTCCAGCAGGAACTATTTTGGACTAGTTGTATTAAATGATTATCCCACTAATATTCCTGCTTATTAGGTTTCCCAAACATGGAACCACGTCTGTCAAAACATGGAGTAAGTAGGCAAACTTTGCTATTTAACTACTTTAACCAAAAAGCTCATGGTGCAATTAATGTTTTGGGCGATTGTTTATTTTAGGACATAACATTTTTTTAATCTAATGTTAAGAACTTAATTTACAGGAAATTAAAGTTAAGTACACTCAGCATGTTTGCTCTGAGAGTGTTGATGGAGAAATATAGTGAAGGTCAGAAGGAGTTGCATTGTGTCTTTGTGGACTTAGAGAAAGCATATAGGGTGCCTAGAGAGGAGTTGTGGTATTGTATGAGGAAGTCAGGAGCGGCAGAGAAGTATGTAAGAGTGATACAGGATATGTACGAGGGTAGTGTGACAGTGGTGAAGTTTGCAGTGGGAGTGACAGATGCGTTTTAGGTGGAGGTGGGATTACATCAAGGATCAGCTCTGAGCCCTTTCTTATTTGCAATGGTGATGGACAGATTGACAGACAAGATCAGACAGGAGGCCCCATGGACTGTGATGTTTGCAGATGACATTGTGATCTGTAGTGAGAGTATGGACCAGGTTGAGGAGACCCTGGAGAGGTAGAGATATGCTCTAGAGAGGAGAGGAATGGAGGTCAGCAGGACTAAGACAGAATATGTGTGTGTAAATGAGAGGGAGGATAGAGGAATGGTGAGGATGCAGGGAGTCGAGTTGGTGAAGGTGGATGAGTTTAAGTACTTGGGATCAACAGTTCAGAGTAATGGTGAGTGTGGAAGAGAGGTGAAGAAGAGAGTACAGGCAGGGTGGAATGAGTGGAGAAAAGTGTCAGGAGTGACTTGTGACAGATATGTACCAAAAGAGGGTAGTGAGACCAGCTATGTTGTATGGGTTGGAGACGGTGGCATTGACAAAAAGGCAGGAGTCAGAGCTGGAAGTGGCAGAATTAAAGATGTTAAGATTTGCACTGGGTGTGACAAGGATGGACAGGATTAGGAATCAGTATAGTAGAGGGTCAGTCAGGTTGGACGGTTTGGAGACAAAGTCAGAGAGGCGAGTTTGCATTGGTTTGGACGTGCTAAGGAGGGATGCTGGGTATATTGGGTAAAGGATGCTAAGGATGGAGCTGACAGGTAAGAGGAAGGCCTAAGAGAAGGTTTATGGATGTGGTGAGAGAGGATATGCAGGTGGTTGGTGTGACACAGCAATATGCAGAGGACAGGAAGAAATGGAAACAGATGATCCGCTGTGGTGACCCCTAACGGGAACAGCCGAAAGAGAAGAAGAAGACGACTCAGCATAACTATGCAGCTGTGTTGTCCATTTTTCATTCTTCCTCAACGTGTGGGTTACAGATCAGACCTTTGATCTGACTCAGCCGCATTCCACAGACTTGCGGATCCAATTCTTGAGCCCCTCACTCTCCTATAATGCCCTAGTCTTCCCTCAATACCTCAGGTCGAGTTTGCTGTTTTAAAAGCCTTAAGATATAAAAGGAAAAGAAATAAGAAATAAAACCAGGGCTTAAACTTGGAACAACAGGTTCCAAAAGTCTTGTCAGGTCACTCCAGAAGAAGACAGGAAGGGGAATTCAGGAAGAGTCAAAATGGGACAGCAGAGATGCATAGTTATGGTGAGTACATAACTTTAATATCTGATGTTGTCCTTTTCATTCTTGCTCAACATATGTGGCACACTCCCCAACTACATAACTCTTGGGTGGCTCTCATGGAAGGATATTCAGGAAAAATGCTGAACCAAAAGTTGCTCTGCTTCTGGAAATTATGTCCAGTATGTAATGAGTAATAAAGGTATGAGCATTAGACTAGACGGCTGCTGCACAAATATCATCAATGGAAGTTCTAGACCAGAAGGCAGATGAGGTGGCCATGGATCTGGTTGAATTGCCTTGGGCAGCTTTGGTAAAAAGAGACATTGTGGGAATATACCCAGGGAATGCAATTAGTTTTCCATTTGGCCAAGGTCACTTTAGAAATTGGAGATCCCAGCCTACTAAGTGAAAAAGAGACAAACAACAGGTTCATTTTTCTGAAATCTTTTGTTCTGTGTAAATAGAACTGTAGTTGTCTATGCACATATAAAAGATGCAGCATGCATTCTTCCTTGTTTGAAAATTATGGAAAGAAGACTGTTAAATGAATGGTTTGATTTATGTTTAATTCAGAAGCCACTTTTGATACGAAGGAAGGATTGGTTCATAAGATAACTCTATCTTTGTGAAAAAGAGTGTAAGGGGATTTGGATGAAAGAGCCTGGAGTTCAAAAATCCTTTTTGTGGATGTAATAGCAATTACAAAGCTGTTTTCCAAGAGAGAAATTTTAAATCTGTTTTCTCTGAAGGTTCAAAGGGCTGTTGAGTTATGCCTTGAAGTACTACTGTTAACCCCCAAGGAGCTGACGGATCTTTCACTGGAGTTCTGAGCAAGAAGGTGCCCTTTAGGAAAGCCTTACACAACTTGGAAGCAGCCAAGTAAGAGCATTGTTTCCTGATTGGAAATTTGCTATGGCTGCCAATTGTATTTTGATTGTGGAAAAACTTGCAGCTTCTTTGTAAAGAGAAGCAAAAACTCCAGCACAGAAGAAATGGGGCAGTAAAAGGATCAATGTCATGTCTCAGGGCCCAAATCAACAATCTTTTCCATTTGCTCTTGTAAATCCTTTTAGTGGAATCTTTCTGTGAGAAAAAAAGTATATGAGAAACGGGAAGAAAGCCTGGGCTCTTTAGCTATTAATGGAATTGGGGAAATCATGCAGTTAGTTTGAGAGCTGGTATATTGATATGTTTTATCACTGAGGGATGTGACAGAAGGTCTGAACTGGGGTTCAGTTTAATCCAAAAAGAAGACTTCGACCACCCCAGCAATGAGCCGCAAAAAGCAGAATAATAAAAATGAACTAAGGTAAAAATAAAACAAGGAATTTAATAGCAAAAAGTTGAGTGCTTTCATGGAAAACCACCTCCTCAGACCTTAATACAAAACAACAAACCACACCCCTTTTCAAGAGAGCTGCACCAATGTGCAAAAATCTAAAAGCCAACCAATAAAAACACATTTAACAAACACTTAATTTAAATAACGTCAATAGAGACATCTGCTGCTCATTCATAAAACAAAACTACTAAGCTAATCAACTCAATGAGATAGGCCTGCTTACAAAGCACCAGCCTTAGAGAAAAACTGTCATTCAAGCCAGGTTTAACATTAGCTTACAATTTAATAATCCAGTATAGTTCTCTGCACTCCATCTTGTTCACAATATCACCACCCCGTAAATATCAGTTAGCATTTAAAAAACAGTGAATTTAAAACAATGAGTTGCACCACGTTCCATAAAATGTTTCACTTAAGCATTAGCCATTCTCTTATTCCTAATATCCCCTACATGCTCCAAAATCCTCTCCTTCAACATCCTATTCATTTTGCCAACATAATAAGAGTCAAATGTTTGACACAAAGCCAAGTAAACAACGTTGGCACTTTTGCAGTCAGCATTAAACAATATCTATATGAGAATTACAGGAAGAAAGTCCAATACAACTAGTGATGAATATGTACTTGCAGGCATCACAGGATTGGCATGGAAACTTACAAAGCCAATCTGAAGAAGTCAAAGAAGGTTTATGGAAAGCCTTGTAACAAAATATCTTAAGTGACTAATTTTTGTGAAAGGAAATTTGTGGTTCCAGACCCAAAACATCCTTCAAATGCTGGTCTGACATAAGAACATGCCAGTTCCTTTTAACATTTTTGCAAACAGTCCCAGTATCACTTGAATATGTGAGTACCATACACATATTTCTTCTCACCTGTCCCATAGACGTAGAATATACATTGTCGATTGATTCATGGTTTAGCAACAGTATGTGTAAGTGCATGGACCTCATTAAAAACTTCAGTGGAAGAATAGCCTCTACTATTAAAATCTTTAGACATCTCATGCAAAGCCTCCTCAGCAAGATCATCTCTATTATGGAGTGTCATAGTCCTAAAGCATTGCCCTTTCAACACATTCCTAGAAATGTGTCTGGGATGCATGCTCGTTTTGTGCAAGATATTATTATTCTTGCCGGTTTTCTTGTGGAGCTTTGTAACAAAATCACATAATTCACTCATACTAACGGACATATTAAGAAAATCTATCTCTGTACGTGAGCTCTTACATGTAAATTTAAAAAAAAATAGTGGTGCTTTGTATGTAATCAGTGAAGCAGGACAGATCATTCTCAGTGCCTTTCCAAACTATAAAGACGTCATCAACAAAATGTCTGCAACAGCTAATAAAATCAATGAATACGCAATTTAGAACACACTGATTCCCACTCCCATTGTGCAAGAACTAAGTTGGCATATGAGTTTGCATAAACAGTACCCATAGCCAAACCAATCATTTGGAGATAATAAGCATCATCAAAAACAAATGCTTTATTTTCCAAAATGAGCTGAAGAAGTTATCAAATTAGCATAATCTTATTGTTGGAGAAATCACTACAGGTGGTCAAAAAGGGTCTCACTTTATCTGTATCTGCTTTGTTAGGTATAACAGTAAACAAGGAATTAATATCCAAGGTGACAAAAAGTAGATTCTGTTTATCAACAAGCACAGTAAACCACAAATGCAAATCATTAAAAAAATTCTTAGTATCTTTGAGAACACTCGGAACACTGTCTAATATAGGGTGAAGAGCTTTCTCAATGAATATAGAGAGTGGTTCCATGACCCATCCTCTACTGGAGACAATCGGACACATTGGAGGGTCCATCAAACTCATGCACTTTAGGTAAGCCATAAATGACAGATACTACTGGATGATGAACACAAAAATAATTGTAAAGGTCCAAACTAATAAGATCTGTAATATGTAACTCCTAGATCTATAAATCAACCCTGCTAATTAACCCATCCAGTTGAAACGTATATAGACATTTATAAGTAGTACCATCTTGTAGCATGGTAAGCATCTTGGAAACATAAGACAGTTTATCCATCAGTAATCCATCCATTAGTAATGTTCCTCATTAGCACCCTTCAAGAAAAATCTTGATAAGTGGATGGGAAATAGGAAATACACCCTGGGGATCACTTCTGTGGCTCTGTTCAACAGGGGCACAGGAAATTAACTTTCTTGGGTGGCATACATCAGGGAACCTTGTTGGCTAGGCTTACTTAGGCCCTGGGGCCAATAGCCTAGTACCTACCTATGAACCTATGAAAAGAAGACAAAAGTAGCATTGATCACTGATATCGCCACAATCAGTGACTACAGTGTCTTGCGTGCAGACAGACACAAAGTCATAAAATGTCAGGATTTGCAGGCAGAAACAAGAACAATGTGAAAGAAAGATACACAGACAGTTCCAATAGTAGTAGGAGCAACGGGTCTTATAAAAAGAATCTACAATCGTATTTAGATATTTTACCAATACATATAACCCCATACGAATTGCAGGAGGAGTCATTACTGGGCACATTGTGGGTGCTTCAGAGAGGACTTTTGGCTGACAAAGATTGAAACAATATTAATTTCATGAACTTTAATCATACTTTGACTTAGGAATGGGGTCCTTTCCCATCATGGTAGTAGAAACACAAATGATTTGGAGAAATTAAAAAAGATTTAAACCCAGACAGTTTTAATCAGAGTAGGAGCAATGGGTCTTATAAAAAATAATCTACAATCATATTTAAATATGTTACCAATACATGTAACACCATACGAATTGGAGAAGGAGTCATTACTAGGCACATTGTGGGTGCTGTGAAGAGCACTTCTGGTTGACATCAAAGATTGAAACAATACTAATTTCATGAACTTTAATTGTACTTTGATTTAGGAATGAGATCTATTCCCATCATGGTATTAAAAACCCAAAAGACTTGGAGAAATTAAAAAAAAAAAATCTACCCTCATGTTGTCATAAAATTCTGCTATTCCCTTTGAAAGTGAATTGCATTCCATGGTACATTTCAGGCTACCTGTTTTTTTATGGTGGGGTGTGCTATATAAATTCCTATAGCCTCTTCCATTAATTTGTATACCTAGATAACTTGACATCTATCTCTGTCTGGTGCTCTAATAGATGTGCCCCTGAGACAATGAAACCCCTGTACCCTTCTTCTGACCATAGTAAACAACTTGAGGCCACTATTGTTTTAAGTCTGTCACTCTTGTCCTTTTAATTTTCCTTAACAATACTTTTGGCTTCCTACTGCAGCCCCCTGTATAATCCTCATATGTATGAATGGTCCAGGATCCATATTTCCCCTGTGTTTGTGAGCTTGCTGTTTTAAAACAAAAGACAGAATGTTTGTGCAGGTTTCTTTTTTTATACAAGTTAGGCTTCCATCTTCCTAATTTTTTGGTGTTTACCAGTGATGCCCCAGTCCATTGTGCATGAGATGTTGATGCTGTCTGAAATTATTCTGGATTATATATTGAAGTATCCAAGCCACACTGCCTCACTGACTTCCTTAGTACAGATCTCACTTGAAATTGTGCTTGTGGACATCCCTATTAATGGCAGAAATATGGGTCATCCTTTGATTCTCTCGGTGTTTGTAATATTGTGGACATTGCACTAAATTCTAGTCTGAGCTCAGTGCAGTCTGGAACCAGACTCCTTGTCTTCTCACCTCTTGATTTGTTTTAGACTTGCCTAGCCTTGTGTGGGCCCCTTTGTTCACAATCCTCACCTGCTGGGTATGCAGAACTACATATTGTTCCCATTTACCATTTGGCTGTACTATCTCTGACCATCTAAGTACTGTAAGGGCTGTAAAAATGGGCTCTGAAAGGCCACACCTTGTATTCATCATGACATACCTTTGGGAGTTTGTCCCATAAGAATTCTACTACTGTAGGCCATTTGGGCATCTTTGCTTTGGGTTGTGTGGGTATTTCCTTGCCCAGCCTTGTAGTATGTATGTTATTTACATGCTTTTGTGGAATCTGCTAACACCATGGCATTTTGTAGCCATTGATAGCCACCAGGTGTAAGGCAGACTCCCCCTTGCTCCAGCGTGCATCTAACATTACAAGGTCTTATGTTCTCATTTGTTTGACTGTTATGGGCCATATCACTGGCCAGCTGTATACTATCCCAGCATTTCTAAAGTGGTGTAATCTCCTTTTGTATGCTGCCTGTGTCCCTGTACTGAGGGAGTTTTTTATTACTTGCCATTATCGTGTCCACAAATCCCATTAATGATTTGGTACCTGCTCCAGTATTGGTGAAGCTTCTAGTTACAGTCTCTTGAACCAAGTCCAATGGAAATGAGAAAGAGAGTCAGCTAATAAGTTATATAACCCTCATACATGTTCATCTCTGACTGTCACATTCCAGTCTAAACAATGTAGTATAAAATACCGCATTAATCTACCCATCACCTCTTCCTCCCAGCTGATTGTTCGCTTTGTGAACTACAACTGTGTTGTCCATCCTGAGTCAGGTTACCCTGTTTGTCATCTGTTCACCCAACAGTTCTAATGCTACTACCATTGGAAAGAACTCCATCCCTACCACTAATTTCTCTTGACCACCTGCTGCTAAATCAGTTTCTTCTAGTGTACGCCCAGCATACCTCTCAACCTCTTAGAGCAAGACATCTGGACAAAGGCATAAATAAAAGTGGGATAAAGGCCCACAAATAGGGGCAATTTTTAAATATTGCTCTTTCAAACATAGAAAGTTGATAGAATAACAGGTTTTGCATTAGCATGAATTTTCTGAAGGGCATAAAGTCTGGAACTGAAATCATTATTTTCTAACTCCAGTCTTTAATGATTTGCCACTAATTTGCCAGAAAAACAATTTTTTTAAAAAAACAGACCAAAAATATGAGGCAAAAATCTGGAAATTCTGTACAGTTGGGAGGTATGCCCCCCAGAACCTCTACCCCTGTTTTGTCTGTGAACATTTCTGCTTCCTAGGTTAATAGATTAGTACTAAGCTAACTGCCCTTGCGAGCCATTTTAAGCCTAGCCAATTATCCCATGTGAGACTCAAACCCTGCACCTTGTGTTTATAAGGCAAACACCTTAACAATTAGGCCACCCTCCCAACCCCTGTAGATTAGTACTAGGCTAACTGCCCTTACAAGCTATTTTAAGTCTAGCCAATTATCCCTTGTGAGATTCAAACCCTGTACTTTGTGTTTGTAAGGCAAACACCTTAACCATTAGGCCACTCTCCTCTTACGTGCTAATATGTTGCCATAGTGCTATACCACTGAATTTCTAAATAAACCTCCATCATACTTCTAAATTGCATGTCATGTCCCTCTTGATCCTGATCCTATGGTGTGCCTTTGAGCATCCAGTCCCATTTGCTGCTAGCCTCTGCATGAATTATCTGCCTGCCGGTTTCACTCTGGAAGCAAAATTCAACAAGCCTGTTAATTCCTCTAGCTGTTTTAGTGTATTCTCTTTATCCAAAACCTGTTCCAATACTTTGTTTAAATTGTCAATTTTTCTTCAAGTAGGTGGCATACGCCTACCATGCTACCTCTCTCTCTCTCTCCTTAAAAAGGAGACTTTGGCTGAGTGACCTTCCACTTTCCCAGATTCCAAGAGGACACATAGGGCCCTGTATAATCTTTCAAAGCTTTTAACTGTTGACACTGCTGTGAATTAACCTGTTCTACAAAGAGAAAATCATCCAGTAAGTGCACTATATTATCCTTACTTACCTTCTGCTCTGTAACCCAGTGCAAGAATTTGCTAAATTTCTGAAATTTTGCACATGCTACAGTGGCAGACCCATCACTCACTTAGATCGGGAGCTAACAGTGACTGGACAATTTGTGAATAGCAGACCATCAATGCAGAATATGGCTGATGCCATCCTATGCACTGTTTCTGTTATTGTTCTGTTATCATTCTGTTCATGTATAAATGCTGAGCAAAAGCTGCTTTCTTGCAAACTGTAGCAATCCATTCATTTTTGTTTCATTCTAGTCTGGTACCAAAACCTGTAAGTTTATTACATGGGCAGTACTTCACTCTAGGTTTCCCAAGTTTGGAACAGCCACATGAACCTCCCAGTGTGAATCTGCAAACCTGCAAGCCATATGCAATTACATGTGGACTAGTTCATCCTACGGTGAACTTCAACCCATGGTAAACCTTAAAATATAGGCTTGCAATGTGGTTGTCCTAGGCACATTTAAGTGCCTGAACTGAAAAATAAACAGTATCTAATTGCTGTGCTAAATTAAGTGATCCCATCATAATAAGATAAATTGCACTGAAATGTGATATGAAAGCAAAGCTGTATATTTGTACCTTGCTTATGCAAAATAATTATGCAGTTCTAATTAACTGCCCAGAAGAGACATCAGCCGTATATGCCACTGGCTGCTATGATCTGTCTGTATGTCCTCTCCTAAGGGTCAAGAAAATAACTCTTTCCTCCAGTCAACAGTTCACAAATAATGTTTTTTTCTCTTTCTCCCACTCCTACTCCCCCACCACCAATCCTAAATTGATAATGTGCCCTCTTTCAGTACTGACAGTTTATATTTAATGATTTTATTTATATAAACATAAGGTGGGTGTATTTTTTCTTCCCCTGATCTCATAT
Source organism: Protopterus annectens (assembly GCF_019279795.1). Taxonomy (NCBI): domain Eukaryota; kingdom Metazoa; phylum Chordata; order Ceratodontiformes; family Protopteridae; genus Protopterus; species Protopterus annectens. Next base: position 1,219,066,470 of record NC_056726.1, read on the forward strand.
TGTACAACTAATTACCTGTGGCTTCTAGCACATTAAACCTTATACCCAGTTACTTGTTTTTGTACTTTTCTCCTCATTTTCCTACTGAAAAATGGTTTGCTACTGTTGAAAGGAGAGAAAGAGCAGCTTTTGTGGTGTTAAAGTTAATTTAGTTGCTGTAGGATTGTTGCACTGCCTCCTTGTCTTGAAAAATCCCACCCCTCTGCCCTTGACCTGTTTATATCTCTGTGTTCACCCTGTGTCCTGTAAGGCACCACATTTATCCCTGCCACTCCTAATGCATACCGTGTGTCCCATCTACTACTGCAGGGATCTCCTGCCATGCCATATTAATGCCTTGAGGCCCCATTGACAAGTGCTGCTTAATTCTCCCCTACACATATGTCTGCCCCATGTTTTGTGTTACCTGGATATCTGCTCCCCCTTGTCTGCCCTATATGCATTTCACTTTTAGTTCACTTGCCTTCTACTTCTTACTTTTGCTTCCTTCTTCTGCCCTGAATACTCCAACCAAAGCCCTGTCTTGATCAAAACAACCTTTTTTGAGTAACTGTTTAACAAAACATTATACCTCTTTCTGTCCTGTGGCCTTGCCTTCGACCAACTTGAATGACTGCTGCTTTCCACTCTGAGACCTCTCTCTGTCACTTCTGAGACTCCTGGACTGTCTGAACACCTGTGTAGTCTGTTCTGTGGCTGCTGCAATCCTTATCCGTATGTAAAGGTTTGGTGTTATGCGATTTTGCTCTTCTCATCTTGTTCTTTTGATTTTCGGTTATGTGAAAATTTGGTAGAGTGAAATAGATCAGTATATATATATATATATATATATATATATATATATATATATATATATATATATATATGGGTCTATGTCATATGATCGACAACCATTTGACTGACACCAAAACACTGAAAGCTCATATGATCGACAGCTCATATGGTCGACACATGAAACCAAAGCAATGTTAAGTTGTCAATCTCGCCTTCATTCTTGCTGGATGGGTTCAGAGCCGATCCTCGGCTCCGACTCGGCCAATACTAAAGCTCGAGAGCTAATTCCACCGGCTCGAGGCTCCCCTATATCCCACAATGCTAGGCGGTAACTACCCAGATCTCGTTTGCCGCTATAGCTGACGAGGTGCGTTTTCTACCGGCTCAGGCAGGTTAGTTACAGTTTTACCTTTAGGTACTTCTAAAAACCCCTTTTTTAATTTTGATACATAATTTTTCAGTTTAATTTAAAAATTTAGATAAATCGACCCCTGTTTGTCGAGCCCCCTTTTCCTTTTTTTCCTTGTTCTAGGCCTTCGGCCCCTTCCCTCCCCCTAGTCCTTTACTAAATTAGTTTTTTTTGTAAGGGCTTGTGTGTGTGTGTTTGTGGTTTAACCTTAATAATTTATTTTAATATTTTTCTAAAGAGAGTGTCTGTAGTGTGTTTGTGTGTGTTAGGCTCTCTTGTTTATTATGTCTAAAGACAAGGTCTCAGGCTTCAAGAAGTGTGACTCGTGCTGTCAGAAAATGTCTCTGACAGACGGTCACACTTCTTGTGTGTATTGCCTGGGGCCTTTGCACCTGCAGGACTCTTGTGCTTTTTGTCATGGGTTTAGCCCTAGAGTCCTGCAGGAACGCAAGAATAAGCTTATCTTGCGGGGCTTATTAAAGCATGAAGGCCCCCCGACTCAGTCTGTGTCGGGGAAGCCTTCAAAAACTTCTAAACAGTCGGCTCCTGCTCCAGAGTCGACTGCTGAGAAGTCTAAGTTGGCTTCGACATCGTCTCCGGCTGGAGCCGATGTTTCTAAGCCTCATATTGTTACCTCGGCTCCGGCTGGAGCTGAGGCTGATAAAACTTTGTCGGCTCCGATACCTTTATCGGAGCCACAATCGAGAAAGAGGTCCAGATCCCCCTCTATCGGATCCGTGCATTCGGCGCCAGGATCCCCTCTTCTTTTGGAACGAAGTCACAAAACTCATTCCTCACAGTCTTCCAGATTATCCGACCATGACTTGCAAAGGGTAGTGAGTAGCAGTCCTCCCAACCGTCCCGAATTACTCGGTTTTTACCGAGTTTTGGGGTCAAAATGAAGGGGTGCCACGATTCCCGAGTGGCACCTCTTCATTTCCGATTTTTTTGCTTTTTTTTTTATGTTTTTGAATTTTCGCGCTGTCGGAGCTGACGTCATCACGTGCGCGATGATGTCAGCTCCGTCAACGCTACCAGCCAGTCGGAATTGAGCTCAAGGAGCTCGCATCATTATTTCCGGCTGGCTAAGAGCAGGCGGGAAATGAAAATTAAACAGTAGCAGCACTAATGCTGCCGAGAATGGGCTTACGTTTTATTACTGTTTGTTTCAAAGTACTGCAATGTGCGAATGCACTGGCGACTGGAGTTTTCCAACATAAATGGACTTTGGGGCTTGGGCTGCAGGCTGAGAGAAAGAACCGTCCGGATGAAGCAAGCAACTTGCAAGGCATTAGCCTAGGTAAGTAAACGTTGTGTGTGTGATTACAGACGTCGCTAGTAAGGAAACGTTGTGTGTGTGTGATTGCAGACGTCGCTAACCATTACAAATGTTAGTTTACAGTGAAAATAGTGGGGAGACTAAGAGTGTTATTTTTCAGTAAGAAATTCAGCTGGTATCTGGGTTCAGGTCATGGTCACTTTTTACTTTAAACCAGGCAAGTATTCTATTAATAGAACAAATAGGCTGTGCCAGGGCATAACTTCATTTCTTAGATGCCCAAAATGCATCCGTTTCTTTTTCTAATAGAGTTGGATAACATCCGGTAACGAAATACACACGTATGGCCCCATCTCTCCATTTTTATTTTTTTGCTTAAAAGACTGAGTATGATACAGAGGAATTTTATATACTTTTCCTTTAATAAAACATTTAAATAGATGTATTCTTATTGATTTCCTCACTGAAACAAGAGTGGCAGTGGACACATTATCCTCATTTGGCATTCAGTTCTGAAAGTGGGTTGTGTATTTCTATTTGAAATGGCACATCATCAGCTGCACCAGTGTTAACGAGTGTAGTTTCTCGGAGTTGATTGCTAATTTGCAAAAGAGGTAAACTGTGCTGAGTATAGGTATGAAAGTATTTGCAGGCTAAGATGCTGCAAAGTGCTTGCTGACTGTGGTACTAAGTTTGTAAAAAAAACTCAGGGTGGTAGTGAAAAGATGGGGGAGCCTTATATCTCCCATAAGATATATTATGAAATATTAAGTGTTCCTTCTTAAACCTACACAGTAAAATGCAACCTGATCTCAGTGATGTCAAAAGTTTGTCCCTGGGGAGTAAGTTGCAATTACAGATTCCTTACACTCATGAAATACATTTTTATTTTATCACAAGGAATAAAGAGTAATTTTTTTGAGAAATGAAAAAAATGTATCGCAGTAAGCTAAGTTGTTAAAGGAGAAATTTCCATGGGCTGAACATATTTTAGTAAACCTGAAGTCTGAAGTACTCTACTTGCTTGCTGGGTTAGCATACAGTTACCTTCATATCTCTCAAGTGTACTTCATTACAAGGAACACACCTCATTTGGGGTCTTAAAGTTCATGTTCCTCAAAGTTCCTTGAAGTTCCACATTGAAAGACTCTGTCACACATTCAGTGTTAAGAATTTTTTTAAGTGAAATTCATGGTAAATATAAATGAATCATATTAATTCATTAAAAGATCTTTATGTAAAACCAGCATATTTTAACCATCCTATGGCCTTCCTAGTTGACATTTGTTAGTAAGCCACATTTTGCCCATTTGTTCCCCATTATTTATGAGGGCTAGTGTTCCTCATTTTGGAGATAGGAGGTTGAGAGCTATGGTGAATGCGCATGGTTACAGTAGGATGAGACAAACAGATTCTCCTTTGTAAACAGAATATTTAATGGAAAAGTCTATAGAAATGTATTCACTGTCAGATTTATTATTTAGAAGTCATGGCTACCCATGTATTATCATATGAGAGGACAAACATGCAGACCACGCCGCCTCATGCAACTGCTGCATTTGTAAAAGATATCATTCTTTTCTAATCTATTTTTTGCAATATGTACTATGCATCTTTTTTTGTCTTTTTACCACTTGAAAACTTGTAAGGTCAACTAGGCATGACACGTGTTACTGCATGAGATTTGTGTTGACAGTATTCCCACAGAGCATAATCAGATGACAAGTGTGAAGTTTACTGTGCTTAGTATTTTAAATTGCTGTTGAATATCCGTCGACCATTTTTTTCTGCTGCTTTTTATGGTAGCGTGGCTAATGCAGTCCATTCATAAATGCTTTATTGATATAAATCCCCTTGTTCCACAGTAGATATGATGACAGATGTGCTTTACATGTCCGTTTTGTTACTAAAACTTTCATGGTGAAACTGATTTTTTTGCCTTTTCGTAAGACATATACAGTCACAGTTATTGCATTATACTAATATTCTGAAGGACTGGTTCCACTCATCTGATGTTCTGTTGCTACTCTTTTGAATTTATGGTAAAACTGCTTAAACTGTGCAAGTTCCTGGGCTGGATAGCTTTCAGTTAAACTGTGCATTATGTGCTTCTGCTTGACTTCTGCCATTTCTGCTTAACTGTGCAAGTTTCTGAGCTGGAAAGCTTTATGCTGCAGTGCTGAGCGAGCCGTTTAAGTGTGTGTCATTTTATTTCTTTATTGTAAATGCTGGGAAGGGGTGTGAGCTGAAAAGTCATTACATTTTCATTGTAAAGGTTCAGTTTAAATGTGCATTTGCATGCCTCTGCTGTTTCTGCTTAAGTTCCCTAGCTGGAAAGCTTTATGCTGCTGAGTTGGCCGTTTAAGTGTGTGTGCTTTCAGTTTAACTGTGCACCACTGCAAGTTCCCAAGTTGGAAAGCTTTAGTGTGTGTGTGTATGTAAGCATAACTAGTAATTAGTTGTCAGGCTCAAACCCTGTACCTTAGGTACAGATAGCAAGAGCTGACTTCCCTACCCTGACCAGCTCTTTGGGCTGCTCCTGTTAAAATATGTGGTTTTCTAGGAAATTAGTGAGAATGAGAACTGAATTCACTAGCTATCTTTCAGGAAACACATGCTAACACAACATTTTATTCTAGCAAGAAGCAACTTTTCTAAGATTGTACAAACAATGTTTAAAATGCGTCCACTCCCTGGTTTTGGGCCTTTGTCCCCCCAATGCTGTTTCCAGATGCTGCACTCTTGAGAATGTCCTCCTTTGGCAGAGATACCTAGTAACTATTAACCTGATGGAAATTTCTGAATTGAGCATTTTTGTCATTATTGGTTCATGCATTTTGTTTCATTGCTTGCTGGAAAATGTTCATAATAAATTTAAAACTAACAAGTGTGCTGCATTATATAAGGAATATATACAGTCGGGAAGGAAGGTGTATCAAAGAAAATGTGTGTGTCCTGTGCAAGGGGCCTATGATTTTAAAACAAGCCAAATTAAATCTTTATCCGCCACTGGCCAGATGCATTTTCGATGTCAGTGCTGTTTCAATGGCAGAGAAGCTGTAATTTTAAGTCTGTTTTCACTGTGAGACTGTGTTGCTTTGTTTAGCAGATGTCTCATTATTTGTGCTATAAAATACAAATAATCATTGTAGAAGTAAGCAGTATGCATATTAGTGTTTATGGTAAATGGGGCAAAATAGCAAAGTAATGGGACATTGGAATGGCTTCAGGGGGGACTCTGTCTGGGGCCATATTTTGATTGTGTGTTTTTTCAGTTTGTGTTTGAAAGTTGGTATCCCACAATTCCATCGGAGTGGGCGGGGTTACAAAATTATATATGCAAATTTTATGTTAATCAGCGTACAGATTTGTACCTATTTTCACGGGCCTCTGTCCAGATTTTTGATGATTCTAGGTTGAGAGGTATGGTGAGTAGACTTCTCAAGTCCGAGGCACTGGCCCAAATGCTGCATAGCCCGACTCACCAGTCAGTGGCTATTCCAGTTCCCCAATACATTCCTCCTCCGACTCCTTTGAGTTCGGAGCCAAGGCTTGTCGGAGCCATGACTGTCGGATCCGATACCTTCCATTTCGGCTCTGTCGTCTGCTCCGATCTCCTCTTTGGAGGGATCTCGGCGCCGAGCTTCCCTCGTCGACTCTGAAGGGGCGAGTGGCATCGGACCCTTGTCCGACCCCGCTCTCCCTCTCGGGGCTTCGGCGTTGGTGAGTTCGGCCCCGACATCGGATTCGGAGCCGTCCCTGTCGGTGCCGGGGGAGGTCCTTGTCTCTTTGGAGCGGGGGCCTCGGGCCTTGCCTGACAGGGGTGCCTTCGAGGTCATGCGGAGCGTGCTAGACCCAGGTTCTGCCCCACAGTCAGCTCCTTCAGCCCCTCCATCTACAGTGCCTGCGGTGATTTCTACTCACCCCCCTGTTTCAGACTGCAGAGAGCCAACTCTTCAAGTTTCCCCATTGGGAATTTCCTCCTCTTCCGAGGCCTCTCCTGACCCTGCAGGAGATCCCCCAAGGAAGAGGCAGTGCAAGAGGAAGCACATTGACTCCCCTGAGTCTATCACCTCTGACACTGACTTAGAGGAATCCGAAGGTTCCCCTCGATCCCCCTCTGAGGATGTCTCCTTTGCTGACATCCTTGAGATCCTGAAACAGAGGGGGAACTGGCCAGCCCTTAACCCTTCGGAGGATGAGTCAGTGTATCTTGAGGCGTTTGGCTCTCGGCCTTCTACCTCCTGGGTGTCCCCTCCCTTTGACCCCCTTATGGAAGTGGTGGCAAGGAAGGCTTGGACGGCTCCTGACTCAATGGAACCCACCTCGAGGAGACCATCCAAATTTATTACTGCCCCCAGAGACAAAGATTTTTTATCCAAAGGTGTCCCTGTTGATGCCATGGTGGTGGCTGCGGCCACAAAGAAGGAGTTAGCTGATCCTTCAGTTCCTGTCCATCCTCCTAATAAGGAATCTAGGACCATGGACAGGTATGGCAAGCGGATGTTCTCATCAGCGACCTTTTCAATGCGGTCACTGAACTACTTATGCCACTTCACTCGTCTCCAGAGAGATTTACTCAAGGATATGGGTGAACTGATAAAGGATCCTACAGCTGAGGGGTTCAAAGACACAATGAACTCCCAGTTGGCAACCCTAAATTCCATCGTTAACTCCTCCATGCGGCTGGTCTCATATGCAGCAGATGGGGCGAGTAGAGCCGCAGGCACAGGTGTTGCCTTACGACGTCACGCCTGGATGCAGCTATGCAACTTTGCGGACCCTTTCAAGGCGTCCTTCACCAATTCTCCCTTTGATGGATCATCCTTGTTTGGTCCACAGGTGAAGGATACATTGACCAGGTGCGAGGTAGAAGGTAAGACTCTCTCTGCTGTAGGAGTCCATTTTTCTACCCCTTCTAGACCCTATCCCAAAGGTCAAAGGGGAGGAAAGATGTGGTTCCGTAAACAATCCCAGGGAGTCTCATCTGACGCACAAGGCCGATTCCCCTCTAGAGACAGAGGGGGGAATAATAATAGACGCCGCCCTAGAGGCAGAGGAGGTCCACAAAACCAGGGTAGCAGAGAAATCTTCTCTGACAAACCCTTCCAGCACCCCTGAGGGGCTGCCTGGCTGTCCACCTTCAGAGGCAGTCGGGGGGAAGGTTATCACTGTACCCAAAAGCCTGGCTTTCCCTTACTCAAGACAAATGGGTACAGTCGATCATATCCGAGGGTTACAAAATTCCCTTTATTCACATCCCAACCCAACCAAAAAGATCCCTTCCAGATGTTCCACCCGGTCTAAGGGAACAAGCAGCATTAGAAATTTCAAAGCTGCTATCAAAAAGAGCTATCCAATCAGTCCCGGCAGACCAGCAAGGATCCGGAATCTACTCCAAATTCTTTTTGGTACCAAAGAAAACAGTGGACTGGAGACCCATACTGGATCTCAGCTACTTAAACAAGTTTGTCAAGAAAACAACATTCTGGATGGTCACGCTACAGTCCATTCTACCCTTCTTGGGTCAGGACAATTGGATGTGCTCGATAGATCTTCAGGACGCGTACTACCACATCAAAATGAACAGACGCTTCAGGAGATATCTCCGCTTCAGGCTGGGAGCCAGTCACTACCAGTTCAGGGCCCTGCCCTTTGGTCTCACTACAGCCCCCCGTGTGTTCACCAAATGCATGGCAGTGGTCGCGGCTCACTTGAGACGTCAAAGATTCCAGGTGTTTCCATATTTGGCCGATTGGCTCCTTACCGCCACCACCAGACATCAGCTTCTCCTATCCAGGGACTTCACCATCCAATCTTGCCAAGCTCTAGGCATTTCGAAAAATCTGCTTTGTCTCCTTGTCAATCTATTGTCTTTATAGGCGCCACCTTAGACACACTCAATCTTTCAGCCAGACTCACAGAGCAGAGGGTGTCAGACATTCGGAACCAAGTTTCCCTTCTCTTACAATGCAACAAAGTCAAAGCCAGACTGGTTTTGAAGGTACTAGGACTCATGGCAGCAGCTATTCCCCTTCTTCCCTTAGCTCGCTTTCACATGAGGATCCTCCAATGGATGCTGTTTACTCAATGGTCCTTTCAACAGCTCCCGATGTCCCATACCATATTGATAACTCAAGCATGCAAGAATCAGCTGTCTTGGTGGATCACATCACCTCAACTTCTCCGAGGAAGACCCTTCACTCTCCCCCCCCAGTCGCCACGTTGACAACAGACGCCTCCCTGATCGGGTGGGGGGGGGGCATTATCAGGGCAGGACAGTCCAGGGCACGTGGCAACCTTTCGAGTGCCACTTGCACATAAACGTCTTAGAGATGAGAGCAGTGCTTTTAGCATTGCAAGCCCTTCACGACTCTCTTCCCACTGGGACTATTGCAATTCAAACGGACAACATGTCCGTAGTGTGGTACATCAACAAACAAGGCAGAACCAGATCATACCCTTTATGTCGAGAGGCACTCAGACTTTGGCAATGGGCGATCTCTTCTCAGCGTTTTCTGATGGCAATGCACATTCCCGGGAAATCCAACGTTATTGCAGACAAATTGAGCAGAGCAATTCTCATGCCCCACGAGTGGTCTCTAAAGAAATCAGTTCTAGAAGAAGTATTCCTAAGATGGGGCCAGCCTTGCTGCGATCTTTTTGCTACTCCCCAAAACAGCAAGTGTCACGACTTCTTTACTCTCTTCCCGTTACCAGGCCATCCCACCAGAGACGCTCTAGTCCACGATTGGCCCCGGGGACTTCTATATACCTTTCCCCCCTTTCCACTGATATCTCAACTAATTCAGAAAGCCATCGCCTTGAGAGTGACTATGATCCTCATTGCCCCTTACTGGCCTCGACAGATATGGTTTCCCTTTCTTCATCGTTACCTTTTGGAGCAGCCTTGGCATCTGGACCCAGTACCAGATCTGATAACCCACCAATCGGGTCAGCTGCACCAATCTCTGCCTTCTCTAAACCTCACAGCGTGGTTTCTCCGATTCCTACCTTAGCCAGGCTTCCCTCAATATCTCACTTGGTCCGAGATATCTTGATAGCTTCTCATAAATCTTCTACCCGGAAGATGTATAGTAGCAAATGGAAACGCTTTTCCCTTTGGGCAACATCAAAAAACATAGATCCCTTTACTGCACCTATCCAGTCTATTTTAGACTTTCTAGCAGAAATCTTTCATTTAGGATCTTCTGCATCAACCATTAGAGTTTAATTGGCTGCCATATCAAATTTTCATGTTGGTGTTTCAGAGTCTAGCATCATGGCTCACAAACTCTGTAAAGCCTTTTTAAGGGGTGTATTTCTTCTCAAACCTCCAATCAAAGTTCCCCCGCCTCAATGGGATTTGAACCTGGTTCTGGCATCTTTAATTCTTCCCCCCTTCGAGCCGGCGGCTTCATGTTCTCTGAAGTTGCTTTCTTGGAAGACACTTTCTGGTAGCTATAACTTCAGCGAGAAGGGTATCCGAACTCCATGCTCTGTGCAGTCGTCCTCCTTACTTAGTTTTTCACAAAGACAGGGTATCCCTCCGTACTAATCCATCCTTTTTGCCTAAAATTTCTTCTCAAATAAACCTAAACCAAATTATTGATCTTCCTGTCTTTTTCCCTAACTATTCAAACAGGTCGGAACAAAAGCTACATTTTTTGGATGTTCATCGCCAACTTAGATATTACTTAGACAGGACTAAACAATTCAGGAAATCTGATCAATTGTTTCTGTCATATGCGGAAGGCAAATTGGGCCTTCCAGTTACTAAAGTATCCCTCTCTAGATGGCCCACCTCTACAATTACCTTCATCTATGAGATCAGACATCAAAAACTACCCTCAAGACCTAGAGCTCATTCAACTAGGGCATTATGCCCCATTCGGAATGTATCTGACCCGACACTTGCAGCAGCTGGAGAGGCCACAAAAGTTCCTCACCAAAAGGATAAAGGGTCTCAAACATCTGTCCTATGCTGCCCGACTGAAAGAACTCCAGCTCTATTCAGTCGCTTACCGCTTGCTCAGAGGTGACCTTTGCCTAACATACAAGGCCATGTCAAACCCAGATTTGATGAATATGCTTCACCTCAAAAAATCTAGATCCGTCAGAGCCACAAGGGCGGGAGACTTAAACCTCGACACGGCTATTAATAGGACGTGCTGGAGGGATAGATTCATCACCCAAAGACTCCCTATGCTGTGGAATAAAATCCCGGTATATGTGAGGCAGAGCACCTCGCTGGCCTTGTTCAAGAGAAATCTTGACCAATGGATGGGAGATCGCAGATATACCCCAGGGATTACTTCAGTGTCACTGCTCAACAGAGGCACAGCAAAATAATGGGTATAGTTCCCCATACTAAAGGGGTGGCGTAAGCCACAAAACTATGGGCTAGGCTTGTAAATGCCCTCGGGCAGATAGCCTAGTATGAACCTATGAACCTATGAACCTATTAGCTACATCCGTAGCTTTTCAGGATAGGCTGCCAATAGATTCAATTTGTGCAGCAGCCACCTGGGCTTCTCCTCATACATTCATTTCACATTACAAATTAGACATGGTTTCCAGAAGTTGTGCCAATTTTGGTTCCACTGTTCTCAAGAGTCTGTTCCGATAGGCCACCCGGGATAAGGTGCTAGGGACGCGGTCCCATCCAGCAAGAATGAAGGCGAGATTGACAACTTAACATTAAGAAGTTATGTACCTACCATAACGTTCCATGTTAGTTGTCTTCTTCTCGCCTTCTTTCTTGCGTCCCACCCTCCTTCCCCCAAGCCTGGACAGACCGACTGGAATTCATTTTGTGTTTTTCTTCTGAAAGTTGTCATTCCCACACGTTCTTCCACCTCTTCTATCCTTACTGAGGTCTGCCTTTCTTTTACGCAGATTGTTTTGAGGTGGGTTTCCCTACTCCATTCTATGGAGACTAGGATTGCTTGGTATAGCTATCAAACGAGATCTGAGTAGTTACCGCCTAGCATTGTGGGATATAGGGGAGCCTTGAGCCGGTGGAATTAGCTGTCGAGCTTTAGTATTGTCCGAGTCGGAGCCGAGGAACGGCTCCGAACCCATCCAGCAAGAAAGAAGGCGAGAAGAAGACAACTAACATGGAACGTTATGGTAGGTACATAACTTCTTATTATGCCCTATCCCCACTGTAGGGAGACCCTGCAGTAGGAATAAACAGTTAGGGGGTGTGTGGGGGGCAAAGCCCCCCCACATATGTCATACATTTTAAACATACATATGGATACTTTTAATTAAATTGACTATATTCATGTAAATTATATATATATATATATATATATATATATATATATATATATATATATATATATATATATATATATATATATCAGAGGAAAAAAGCACTGCTTCAGATTTATCCATGAATGAGAATGAGGAAATCCCAGAACATTCTCCAATAGTGCAAGCTTGTTGTTTTACTCTTATTTCTTACTTTGCAGCCAGTTCATTTTGTGATCCTCTCTCTCGTATTTTTGTCTTTTGCCTCCTAGCTTCACTTCCTTCATGTTGCTGGCTGCCATTGAGTTACAACAGGTTCACTGTTGGGAGCTGTGTCTTCCCCTAAGCCCGATAGTCTTGCTCTTGTGCCTCTAACTCTTCATGATAGTCTTGCTCTTGTGCCTCTAACTCTTCATGAAACTCAAGCCCTAACTTGTAATGGTTGTTTCTCACTCTCTTTTCTTTAATATATCTTCCTGTCTGTACCTGTAGCTCAAGTCCCCACAAACAAAGCACTGCCAGAGCTGAGAATTCAGATCTCCACACAAACAAAGCATGCAGTAATTGCTGCAACAATGATATAGAAGAAATCAGTTATGTGTCTGCTGCTGTCAACCCATACCAAAACGCCTTGTGATCCATTCTCCTTTCTCCAAGTGGGCTTACCTGCATTTCTGCTGCTTAAGCCTTGCTGCTTGGTCTGCACTCATAAAATGCTGTGCCCTGGAACTTAACCAGGGTTGGGAAAGGATGATTCCGGTGGATTCTGGCCTTTTCACTGCTCCCTGATGTACTACCTCTTCCTGCTCCAGCCATTCTCATCTATCTGACCTATCCCTGCCTGCCCCAAACCCCCCTTGTTCCACTTCTAGCTATCTCATCTCAGACAAACTGTCTGGCTGCTGTTTGCTAGCCATTCTATAATTTTCTGTCTATTGCATTCTCCTTGGCTGAGACAGAAAATGGAGCTTTTGAATTGGTGTTCTACTTCAGTTAACGATCCAAAATGCATAAATAAATCAAATGTGCTAACTGACAAACACATCAGTGGATAGTTAATTCCCTTTGTAAGGGGACCTACTGGTCCTTAATCTTTTTTTAAAACTGATAGTGTGGGGTTGAAAGGGGTACCAGACCATTTATAAATGGAATTTAAAAAAGCAAGCATGTAATGCAGCTCCTGCCAAATCCATCTCTGGTTTTCTAAGCATTAACAGAAAATTCCCACTCTTCCAGGTGCTGTCAAAATGCTACACTACTGCTGTATCATTTTGACAGATACACAAAAACACTAACAAAAGTCTAGTGTTCTTCCTGAAAGTTTGCAGTTGTCTCTCCTTGGTTGCTCCTAAAAAGCAACTCTTGTGTCCAGAGGGATTATCCAGTTAACAAATAAATAAATACAAAGTTTTGTTTCATTCATCCATATTCCTCTACAGGACTGGATCCAGCACTAGGTGACCTAGGCAGAGGTCTGGAGCTCCATGGTGGCAGGGAGGCCCGTCCACAATATTAAGTTTTAAAAAAAGTTTTCTTTCTTTGATGAGCGACCGCATGCTGTCACTTTAAGAATTAAAAAAAAAGTTTTCCTGTGTTCCTGTGACTATGTACTGGCACTTTAAAAAAAAAAAAAAAAAGAAAGTTTCCCACCTTGCAAATGTCCTGCTGCTTCCTGTTTTCAGCCAATGAAGCATGCAGCAAGCATTGGCATGAAATTTCAAGAGTGCAGCAAAAATCCAGAAAACCACACATTTTATGAGGAGGAGACCAAGACATGAAGCAAAAATTTGGACATTCTGTGAAAATCTGGACATTTAAGACATATGGCTAGGCTCCTTATTGATCTCCAGGACTGCCTGCAGAGTAACTATGACCCTAATGTCGTTGTTGTTGTTTTCCAGCCATTCCCTATTGCATAACTAATAGTTCGGGAAATGTGTCAATATCAACAGCACACTATTTTAATGCAACAGCGGTAATTTATTCTTCATGGACAGCAGACACTATATTTGTATCTTAAGCACTTAAATGTAAAGTTTGTTTTCCAGCAGTATCCTCTGCATTAGCAATATTTCTCTTTAATGTGTAATTATTCAGATGAATTTTGCTTATGCAGAGATTGTGTATATTATATAGGTTCATAGGTAGGTACTAGGCTATTGGCCCTGGGGCCTATACAAGCCCAGCCAAAAAGGTACCCTGGCTTTTGCCACCCAAGAAAATTATTTTCCTGTGCCACTGTCGAGCAGAGCCACAGAAGTGATCCCCAGGGTGAATTTCCTATTTCCCATCCAATCATATAGGTTCATAGGTAGGTACAGCATATGTTATCACCTGGTTGATATTTTGTATGGAGTTACAAACACTCTTCTATTTAAAATTTGCTACACATGGATGGATCTTATGGTATGGGGCTAGTGATATACAGTTTCATGTAGTTCATTCAAAACTACCAGTAAAGTATGTGTAATTTGTTTCTTCACGACAATAGTGGGCGCATTTAGTCAACAAAGTGGTCATAATGAATGATGAGGTTGGGGATGGGGTTCTCTATGGATAAAAGGTTATGCTCCTATCATCTAGTCATTTTTAAACAGTCATTCTGGCTTTGCAGGACTTTTGCATATGTGTGTGTGTGTGTGTGTGTGTGTGTGTGTGTGTGTGTGTGTGTGTGTATGTGTGTGTGTGTGTGTGTGTGTGTGTGTGTGTGTGTGTGTGAGAGAGATAGTGAGAAAGCATGTGTGATGTCACAGTCTGTTGTAATATGTGTCATCTACGATTTAATTTTTGTCTGAGGAATTGGGAAGGGGGATTATTAAAATTTAAGAGGCAGCCAGCTGGACTCAAGCATGCTAGCAGACAACACCAACCAGAGCAGATTGTAAAACTGGACAGAAAGAGAATAATGAGTAGGCCAAACACTAAATGACAGCGATTGTGTTTGTGATCACTTTTTCAAGTTCTGTGTTCTTCCGTTGACATTCTTCTCTATATATTTTGTGCATATTGTGTAATGACTAGTGAACAGAGTACTGTACTTCTACAGTTTGCTATCCTAATAATAAGTAATTATTGATAACTGCCTTTTATGGCAAGAAGAATAAATATATAATTTCCCCGTTTTGTTTTTTTGACTTGCCAGCATAGTTTTAATCCTCTGAGTGATCTGGATGACTGCCCCTGATTTCAAAGAATATCTCTGCTTTTGTCTGGTATTTTTTGTTCTGAGAGAGAAATTAAGCTGGAATATTTGATTAGTGTGTGTGTGTGTGTGTGTGTGTGTGTGTGTGTGTGTGTGTGTGTGTGTGTGTGTGTGTGTGTGTGTGTTTGTTTGTGTGTGTGTGTGAGTGAAACAAATTTGAAATATGTCACCATGGTCATTATTATTGTTATTAATACCAGAATTACTGGTTCTAAAGGCTTAAACCTTACCTGTGATATAAATAGTACCTGCTGGAGAGACAGATATGTATCCCAGAGATTACCCCTTCTCTGGAACTGGCACTGCATCCATGTGAAGCAGAGTTATTCCCTAACCCAATTCAAGTGTAACTAGACAATTGGATGGGGAACAGAAAATTCATCCCTGGTTTGACAGCTGTGTCTCTAATGGACACGAGCAGCCTGTAAATGGTTCATCTTCCAGGCTCCTACTTTTAAATATTTCATCTTCCAACCCTCTGCTTACAGTTATCAAGGGTACTAGAAATTGTCAGAGATTTGGGATGCATGGCTAGGCTTAAAAAGGTCCATGTGGTTGTTAGCCTAGTAAACACCTGTGAACCTACAATATAGGAAGAATGGTTTATAAAGGTTCTGTTTTATGCATATTTTATTGACAGGCTTTTTATATGGACCAAGAATAATGATGGGTTTAATGAATTTCTGAAAGTTATGAACAACAACATTGCATTTTTTAAATTTGATAGTAAGGTATCTAGGATTGTTTTTAGTCATTGAAGTTTCACTAGATAACTTTAAATTTCATTCTTGTGTTTATAAGTCCCCCTACATTTCAAAATTTGTATTTACATAGTACCAGTTATCATTCTGGTCATGATAAGTGTAATTAAGAGCCAGTTTGTGAAGTTTTCCAGGTTAATGTCTGATAGTGAAGTTTTTTGAGAAAGAATGCACGACACTTTAAAGGATGTTTTGTAACAGGGTTACGGTGAGGGCAGAGTGACTACAATTATGATGGATTGTTGGAATGTAGGGACACAGTTTTTATGCACCAGTTATAAACAATGAGATTTTGTATTATCAAAAGGATTTGACAGACGATATTGCGTAGTATATACTGGTACCTTACAAATTCCTTACATTGTTGATTCTGCAGATGTTAAGGAAATTGTCGCAATGTTTGATGGAAGCAGTAGATGCACAATAGAGATAAGTGTGCAAGAAAATGATGCATTTTAAATCACTTTTAGAAAATATTACTAATAAAGAAAGTGGGAGATTCAGACTGGGCAGTATGTCTAAATGGAGAAGATGCTGGAAGTGCAGATTTATTTGTGAGGGTCCAATAATTTGTCTCCCCAGTATCACATGTACCCTAACTGTGAGTAGATGCTGTCTGCAACACCTCAAGAGCTATGTTGACATGTCCTCTAGCTGTGACAGTTTCTAGTTTGGTAAAAATATGCATAGACTGTCGCTGCACATATATGAGCATAATTATATTATGATGAAAATAATGTTTTTTCTCATCACACTGAGGAACACATGAATTTTAAGAAATTGTTGTTTAGTATGCTTGAAAGGGTTTTAACATTTGGTTATTGGAGGGGATTATATGCATGAAATTTATGCATGAACTGCACTGGCAATTAAAAGTAAACACTACACATCCTCCAAATGTAATTATAGCAATATTAAACAATATATTAAAATTAAACACCTTTATTCTATGCACAAATATGAGTGGTTATCTTAACATCAAGCATCAGTATCAAACTTAAGATCAAGTTTTATGAATTTTTATGGTGTTTTTTACAATAGTTTGCAATAATGTATGCTGCTTTAGTAAAATAGTTTCTGACTGGCTGAGTTAAACAGTATTAAAGTATCAAAAGTGTTTTAGATATTTATAGAGAATGTAAAAGTTTTTAAGGAGAGTCAGTTATTACAAGTTTTTATATGTGCTGTGGTGATTGGCTTGGATCAGTCATGTGATTTGTATATTAATTAGTTAAGTGGAGGGTTCTACTGTGTCTTTTGTTCTGAAGAAGTCTCAGTGCAAGAAGAGTTGAAAATGCTAAACCTTTTTATTTAATAAAGATTTCCATGTCTTAACCAATCACATTTGTTTGTTTGCTTTAGTTGTAATTTTTGGCTGTGGTCAGTCAAGAGTTTTTTTTTAATTACCGAAATGCATGCTAATTACCCAATCCAATATGATGGTGCTATTCAGGAAGCTATAAAGCAATTGTGTGCACTCAGTATAACCTTTTGCCTTGTACAACAAAACTATTTGGAATACAGCACAATTACACTTAGGAACAAAAAAGCATGTTAGGGGTTGCTGCTGCTATTGTTATGTTGTATGTGCAACAGGTTTTAAATCAGGGTGCTGCTGCTGCCAGACTTCAGGCAAGAAGAAGAAGGGTAAAAAGTAATAACAATAATAATAACTTATTAATTGAGTGTATAATTGATTAATTCATTGGTTTCAAATTTGTACTGTGTTTTATAAGGTGTGTCTTCTTTCAACAAGTTTACTCTGTAAAGGCTTTTTCGGCCGAGGCGCTAAGAGAGAAAGATATTTTGCTGCTATCTGTGTTTGTTAAGAGAAAGATCATTTTGCTGCTATCTGTGTTTAAAGTGCAATTTCATTTGCTATTTGCACAACGGCTAATCTGGGCGATTAATAAATGGACTTTTGATATATTGTTCAGAGGTACAGTTCCTGGTCTTCGTGGTATATTTTCTCCTGCTTTGTTGCAAGTTGTTATCAAAGAAGAAGGGTGTTTATACCCTGTTTGACTACTGAAAGATATAGGGTAGACAGGAAAACACTGGAAGAGCTATGCAACCTCAGCTGTCCCCACCTCAGGTCCAGGGAAATCCTGTATAACCCACCCTAGTGGAAACAAAGATATGTGCAGCATTACATATATTATCTACTGATACGTTCCAGAGACCCACAGGGGATATATAAGGGGTGTCATAGGCATCAACCTCTAGAACATTACATCAGTTTATAAATGCAGTGCTACCACATGCAATAAACCACATCTGTTTCCCACATACCCCACATAAGACAACAAGAACCATACAATAATTCTATACAGTAGCACACTTCTCTGAAGTGTTGGGGGCCATTGATTGCACACACACATAGAAATAGAAGCCCCACCTAGGGAACACAGTCAGGAACTATACTAAAGAAAAATTGTTCAAAATTCACGACCCCCCCCCACACCCTCAAGAACACAGCTACCTATGCAGAATTATTTACAGAAGCCCTGTACAAACATGTAAATGGCTGCTTTGAGGCTGTTGTACCTACCAGAAGTAAGCGCTCAGATCTAATACCAAAAACAAACCACACTGCTAGAATCCTTACCTTAACGAAAGAAAAAACTCATGGCAAAAATCAGAATGAGCAACTCTCATAGAGACGAGAGTTCTCTGAGTCAACTATATAAGAAACTAAGAGGTATAATAAAGTCCTGCAGGGCCAATTATGAGGTCATGATAGCCTTCCAGGCTAAGGACAATCATAAAGCCCTCTTCAGCTATGTCAGGAATCTTAAAGGTAATACTCAGTGTGCAGAACTGTTGGCAAATGGCACAACCTTCACTGACCAGGGTGACATAGTAAATATACTGGCTGATAAATGTAGCTTTAACTTTACCCCCACTACCCCCTGTGAAATTCTTTCTAGTATATCCCCCTAACTAGAGTACCTAGCTCAACTCTGTTATGATTCCTGCCTTAGCCACAACCCATCTGGTGTCACAAGAACCCGTCCAAACTCCGGTGACTGCATCTGCTTGCCTCCTTTTTTTACCCTCTATCAAGAAAAGAAGAAAGTAGGTTATGGGCATAGTCCCGCTGGTATACTAGGCCTCTGTTTTTAGATATCTACAAGGGTCTTACAGTTTGCCTGAGCTTGAGCCACTAGCAGCCGGTACCCCTCCTTCACAGCCTCTCTTCTACCTTCTCACCTCCGCACCTATAACTTTCCTTCTCTTATAATTAGTTTTTACTTTATCTCTTCAGTAGTTAGCTTCCCCACTCTCCTTCTTCTATACCTGCTTTATCCACTAGGTGGCACCCTCATCCCTTTTTTTTCTCTGCTGCTCCCTCTTGCACTAACTGTCCTACGTCTGTAATTTCAGTATTGGTCTTCCTATCCCCCTTCACCCTCAGCCTTGCCAATACTCCATCTGTCTCCCTTCTGTTTGATTTTTTACCCCTGAAACCTGCCTAGGTTTTTTGTTTCTATTCCTTGACCTGCTCCTCCTCTCTCTCACCTTATGCTTAAACACTGATTTAACCCTCTTTTATTTTTTTGTCATATCGCTGGTGTACTTGGCCATTCTAGACCTTTCCCTTTTCCTGGTATACCTCTCTTACCTATACTCACCTGCATTTCTGATAGTCTCCTTTCCAGCTTCTCCTTCAATTGTTTCTACCCGCTCCGTTCGCCCTGCGGGCTCACTCCGCTCCCCTACCTTACCCTCAATTCCCACCCACCCCCAGGGGTCCTAAACTTATACCTCCTTAAACACACCCCCTAACTCACCCTACCAATCCCTTAACTCACCCTTCCCGTGTAATTTAACCACACCCCTACCCTCCTATTACTACTCTCTATAATTACTCTCCCTAAACTACCTCTATTCCTAACCCTCTACTCATAATTTCATTATCCTTTTATTCCCCTCACTTACATTTGCAGGTTCCTTATCTATTCTCTCCTCCTATCCCACTTCCTCTACCTTTCGTTTCACTCTAGTTACAACTTTACTTCTCCACAAAGATGGCTCCCTATACTCTAACCATGCTTACACTATCAGTTTTACTCTTAACCACCCTCTTCTCAGCCTACCTTCTTACCTCCTTTGAAAACCTACACTATGTCCAGCTTATACACTCACACAAACAAACTATAACTTGCACATATACACCCCTAACTACACACTGCAACATTACTTCCACTCCTAGCTACCTTCTACCTAAATACCACAGACTCTGTCACATTAATCATGTCCTACCCACCAATAGAAAATTTAAACTTCAAACCTATCTAAAGAACAACTTAATAACAAAACCAAATAATCCCACCTTACAAGATGGAGACATCCACCCCAACCCTAGACCTACCAACCCTACTTTTCAAATAATTAACCCTAAACTTAATAATTCCCTCTTAATAGGACATCTGAACATTCAAAGCATCAATAATAAAGTATCTCACCTTTATGCCCTCCTAGATATCCATTCCTTTGATATTCTCTGCCTCACTGAGACTTGGCTAAAACCTGATACAAAAGATAATGAGATTACTCCCCAAGGCTATAACATAGTGAGACCTGACCGATCAAAACGTAAAGGCGGTGGAGTAGCAATTCATTTTAAGAATGAACTTAATATCTCCACCCTTCCAGCTTATCCAACCCAGGATAGTAAAGTAGAAGTCCTCATAACTAAATTCCAATTTAACACCAAGAAATCCCTTTACATTATCTGTATTTACTTACCACCAGGTAATAATATACCCACTTTAGAAGCCTTTCTCAGCTGGGTATCTACGACTTACCCCCAAGAAACAATAATCCTAGGTGATTTCAACATAGACTGGAAAAGTATCAATGCTGAAAATCCTACCTCTCACATCAACCTTCATGGTTTCACCCAAACCATCACCTCAACAACAAGAATTAATAAACCTAATAAAAAAGAGAGTATCTTAGATTGGATACTCATAAACAAAGTTAAACAAACTTACAAAGTAGGAACCCTGCCAGATGATGTCAGTGATCACTCTTTGACTTATATTACAAGAGAAAAGAAAGATTTTCATAACCTCCCCACCACTAGAATAATACGCTCTACCAAACATTTCAACATAGACTTATTTCAAAATGAACTCAGAGAATGCAACTGGAACACCTTAAAATCCCTTCCTCTTGAAAATGCAGTAATATACTTTAATACAACTTTCTTATCCATTCTCGACAAACATGCTCCCAAACGTACCATCAGAATGAAGTCCAACATAGCCCCATGGCTCTCTAATGAAACAAAAAATCTAATTCTACTTAGAAACAAAGTCTGGGCCAAATGGAGATGCCATAGAAATAGCTCTGATCTTCTTCATTTCCGCCAGCTTAGAAATACTACTAAAAAGCAATCATTACTGACAAAAAAAACTACTACTGTAAACTTCAACAAACTCATCAAAATAATCCAAAAAAGTTCTGGTCTTGTATCAATAGACTGTTGTCCCCAGGTAACTCTAAAACTCCCACCCCTCTTGATGCTGATCCAGATACCCCCCACCTAACTGCAAATACCTTCAACTCTTTCTTCACCGACACTATACAATCTCTAGCTAGACAACTAAACACTGATAAATCCAACCTTCCAATCAACCTAGCACACTCCTCCCATAACTTTAAACTACAACCCATCTCTACCTCTCTCATCTATAGACTTATTCATAAACTGAAGCCTTGTACCCCATCTGCTGACAAACTTCCTTCTCTTTATCTCCAAAAAGCAGCCAAAGTAATCTCATACCCTATATCTATACTTATAAATAGGACAATCCAAGAAGGAACCATCCCAGACATTTGGAAGGTCTCCCACATTATCCCTTTACATAAAGGTGGGAACTCTATTGATTACTCTAACTATAGACCAATTGCTCTCCTATCACCCTTAGCAAAAATTATGGAGAAATGCATTCACCAACAACTTTTACAGTATCTCTCTCTCCACAACATAATAGCAAGCTGTCAGCATGGCTTTAGGCCTTATCATAGTACTACCTCCGCCCTCCTATCCTTTACAGACACTATCAATAGAAACCGCAACAACAACCTTCTCTCTTCTGCTCTCTTCATTGACCTCTCTAAAGCTTTCGACATGGTTAACCATTCCATCCTAATTAACATTCTTGAATCTCTCTCCTTTGATAACCTAGCCATGAATTGGTTCAGATCTTATCTCAGCAATAGGCAACAGGCAGTTCTCTGGGAAAATCAAATTTCTTCCTTGTTACCTGTCACCATCGGTGTCCCTCAGGGCTCCATTCTTGGACCACTTCTTTTCTCTTTATTCATTAATGATCTCTATTTGGCAATTCCTCAAGCAACCTGCATTCACTATGCAGATGACTCCACCCTTATTTGCTCAGCTACCTCTCCAACTGAACTTTCTTCCCTTACTCAAAACATCTTCAACACAGTAGAAACGTGGTTTACCAGACGTTACCTCCTACTTAATGCCAAAAAAACTAAACTCCTTCTCTTTACTCCCACTACTAGGTTCTCCCCCTTAAACTTCACAATCTCTTCAAATAATGCCACTGTCATCTCACCTGACTCTACTACCAAACTGTTAGGAATAACCATTGACAATAATCTCTCTTTTGATCAACATATTAACAACACCATTAAAATAGTCAACAGAAAAATAGGATCCTTATATAGAATTAAGTCTTTCTTAACCACATCAGCTAGAGCCAAGATCGCTCATTCCCATCTAATCTCAACTCTTCTGTATGCCTCACCTGTTTTTACTAACCTTAAGAAAACTAACCTTAACAAACTTGCAACTTGCTACAATAATATTGCCCGATTTGCTACTGGAAATCCCTTTAAAACTCACCACTGTTCTAACCTAAAACAACTAGACTGGCTGGAATTTCAAAACCATCTGTTAATCCCCCAACTCACAATTGCCCACAAATTACTGTACCAACCCAATTTTACCCCTATACTCTCAAAACGTTTAATCCCATATAATAATCTCAACTCCCTTCACTCTTCTAGTAAACTCATTGCCAGTTTAAC
Source organism: Protopterus annectens (assembly GCF_019279795.1). Taxonomy (NCBI): domain Eukaryota; kingdom Metazoa; phylum Chordata; order Ceratodontiformes; family Protopteridae; genus Protopterus; species Protopterus annectens. Next base: position 1,219,089,224 of record NC_056726.1, read on the forward strand.
AAAGTCTAATAACACAGCTGGTGACTCTCTATTTACTAATACAGCAGGAAGGAGCTGGAATCTGCTACCTAGTGATATAACACTAACTACATCATTGCCACTCTTCAAACAAAAACTCAAAAATTACCTCCAAAGTCACTGGCTATGTCCTTGTAGTAAACCTGACTAATCAACACCTATACCCTGTTTTTCTCCTCTTCTACCTTCTTCCTAACATTTAATAATTAGTCGTGTAACTAAGACTATCACTAAATCAAACTTTATTCAATGTATTGCTTAAATCCCTCAAGTCTGATGTAAATTATTGTACTTATCTCTTACTAGAGTGCATCTAGTCACCTCTATAAGAAAGATTATGTTCTATGTTAACTTTCTGAAGTGTTACACTGTATCATATGGTTTTTAATCCTTTTTTACCTTGTAATGATATTTTTCTATTTGTATACGTTTTTGTTTTGTTTTTTTTTTTTTTTTGTTTTTGTTTTTGTTTGTATTTGTGTGGAGCTTTTCTCCCCGGGCCTCTACTGAAAATGGATATTTTTATTTTATTTATTTATTTTACATTTGTTAACCGGGCTAGTCTAGCTGGATATATTTCCATTTTCAGTAGAGGCCCGGGGAGAAAAGCTCCACATATAGAGATCAGAGATATATCATGAGCTCAATTAACAGATTACAGGCTGGTAGGACTTAGACAATGAATATTGTTACCCAAACAAGAATAGGACTTAAAAATTTCTAGACAATCTAAATGACATCATAATGAATATTATTACATAGTTTAAAACAAGAAAAAAAAAATGTAAGACCAAGGAAAGAGAAATGTACATTGTTACTAAAAAGGAAAGGAGTTTAACTTTCTGGACAATCTAAATAACCTCATATTGAACATTATTGCTTATTTTAACAGCAAGTAGAGAAAGTGGAAGACCAAGGAGGAAAGAGAAACAACAATAGAGAGAGAGAGTAGAGTTAAAAGAGATACAAGTTTACTGGAAAAGAGTCATAGCCAATAAGGAGGAGAGATATATGAGAGAAGTATGTAGGGTGGAAGGAAGATTAGGGGAGAATGGAGGAGGCACAACAGAATAGGGCGAGAAAGAGGGTTAAGAAGGGAATCAACATTTAGTCAGGATTAGAGCAGGGACACATCCAGTGGGTCAGGATTAGAGCAGGGACACATCCAGTGGCTTCTGAGGTATGTTCTGAGTTTTTGTTTAAACAGAATAGTAGATGGAATGGAAGTAAGTTCGGTAGGAAGTTGATTCCAGTGTTTACCTATGGAGTTTGAGAAGAGGGAGTCACCAGCTAGGTTATTAGATTTGGTTAGGGTAACCAGCAGTTTGCTAGATGAGCGGAGTGAGTTCAGATTAGCATATGGGGTTAAGAGGTTAGAAAGTACAGGTGTGTTAAGAGATTGGTAGAAAGCTCTTTGGACAAATGTAAGTTGGGAAAGAAGTAACATGTTTGACAGTTCAAGCCAGTTCAGTTGCTGCAGATTCAGACAGTGATGAGTTCTGAAAGGCTTCCCAGTAACAAATCTAGCTATGTTATTGTAGGTAGTAGACAGTTTGGAAAGATTGTTTTTCTTGAGGTTAGTATAGATGGGAGAAGCATAGAGAAGAGTGGAAATGAGATGAGAGTGGGCAAGAGTAGCTTTGGCTGGGGAGGTTAAGAAAGTCTTAATTCTATAGAGAGAGCCAAGTTTCCTGTTTACACATTTAATGGTATTATTGATATGACAGTCAAAGGTAAGATTGTTGTCAATTGTGACACCTAGCAGTTTGGTAGTAGGGTCAGGTGATATAATGGTTCCATTGTTAGATAAGATAGTGAAATCTAAAGCTGGGGATCTGGTAGTAGGCTTAAAGAGTAAGAGTTTGGTTTTTTTTGCGTTTAGGAGCAGGCAACGATTTAAGAACCAAGTTTCTACTTTGGAAAATACAGCTTGAGTATTAGTTTGAAGTTCGGAAATGGATTTAGCAGAGCAAATTAGTGTGGAGTCATCAGCATATTGTATACAAGTAGCCTGGGGAATAGCTACTTGTAGGTCATTTATAAAGAGGGAGAAAAGAAGAGGTCCAAGAATAGAGCCTTGGGGACACCAAGTGAGATTGGGAGAAGAGATGAGAGTTCCTTATTCCAGAGGACGGCCTGTTTCCTGTTAGTGAGATAGGAACTAAACCAGTGGATAGCCTTAGCTTCTAAGGAAAGAGATTCGAGAATTTTTAAGAGGAGAGAGTGGTTGACCATGTCAAAGGCTTTGGACAGGTCAATAAAGAGAGCTGAAGACAGGATGTTATTATTACGATTCTTGTTAATAAAGTCTGTGAAGGAGAGGAGAGCGGTGGTTGTGCTATGAAAAGGCCTAAAGCCATGTTGACAGTTAGTAAGAATGTTGTTTTTATTAAGTGGTTCATTAACTGATGGTGAACACATTTTTCCATGATCTTTGCAAGTGGGGATAAGAGAGCTATGGGTCTATAATTAGAATAATCATAGGAGTTCCCTCCTTTATGTAAGGGTATGATGTGAGAGATTTTCCAGATATCAGGTATGGTTTCTTCATTTACAGTTCTATTAATGAGAATGGATATAGGATAGGCTATATCAGAGGCTGCTTTTGAAGGAATTCAGATGGCAGTTGGTCAGCTGAGGGGGAGCATGGTTTGAGTTTGTGGATACATTTCAGAATAAAGGAAGTAGAGATGGGTTGTAGCCTAAAGGTTGGTAGCTTGAGGGATGGAAGGTCAGGGATATTAATATTGTCTCTAGAGATGAGAGGCCAAGGAATTAATAGTATCAATAAAGAATGAGTTGAAGGTATTGGCTGTATCAAGGGCGGAATACTTTTCAGACCCGGAAGGGGATGGAGTGGTAGTCTGTCCTGGGTGAAGAAGTTTATTTAGGGTTGTCCAGAATTTTTGAGGGTTGTTATGATTTGCTTGCTGGAGATTACTATAATAACTCCTTTTATCAGAGAAGATAGCTTTTTTGGTAATGTTTCTTAGGTGCCTAAAAGTCTGATGGTCTATTGGAGATTTGCTAGTTCGCCATTTTGACCAAGCTTTGTTTCTAAGTAACATTTTTGTCTTGTATCTTTAGATAGCCAAGGGGCAGGTTTAGATTTAATTCGGATGGAGCGTTTTGGAGCATGATTATCTAGAATTGTTAGGAATGTGGTATTGAAGTAAAGGACAGCTTCTTCAAGAGGAAGTGTCTTTAGTGGGTTCCAGTTACAGGCATTTAGTTCACTTTTAAATTGAATAGGGTTGAATCGTTTATGATCACAGAGGGTCCTATAGATGGGAGTATTGTTAGAGGCGTTTTTGTCTTATAATATAGGTTAGTTTGTGATCACTAAAGTCATCGGGTAAAGTTCCAGATTGATATTTTAGTAGAGGTTTGTTAATGAGAATCCAATCAAGAATACTTTCTTTGTTGTTAGGTTTGTTTGTCCTAGTAGAGGTGTCTATTGTCTGTGTAAAGCCATGGAGGTTAATATGAGAGGCTGGGTTGTTAGTGTTTAACGAGGACCAGTCAAGGTTAAGGTCTCCAAGTATTATGGTTTCTTGTGGGTAGGTGGAGGTGGCCCAACTAAGGATATTTTCTATGGTAGTAGAGTTATTTCCAGGAGGTAGATAAATACAGATAATATAGATAGATTTTTTCGGGTTTAGTTGAAGCTTTGAGATAAGAAGTTCAGTCTTGGTAATGTCCAGGTTCTCATTGGGTACTAATGTTACATTTAGTTCAGTTTTGAATAATATATCCAGCTGGACTAGCCCGGTCAACAAATGTAAAATAAATAAATAAATAAATAAACTATCAACAGGGAACAGGTCCTGGAGATGCTCATTAAGGTGAAAAACACAGCTGCAATGGGCCCCAACAGCATCCATGCTTACCTCCTAAATAGCCTAAAACATGATTTAGCAGGACCACTTGAGGTATTCTTCAACTACAGCCTCAAAACAGGTTATGTGTCAGGTGAATAGAGGGCCACAACTGTCATTCTTCTTCATAAGGGTGGACAATCAACTGATCCCAGGAAATACAGACCCATCAGTCTAGCAAGTCTATTATGCAGAGCCATAGAACCTGTGGCCAGTCATGGAAATGATCAACAAGACCATTGGCAACCTACACACACTGGACCCATTCCAGTTTGGCTTTGTTAAGGGAAGGTTTTGCCTACTTAACTTGGTTGATTTTTGTGATAGTGTCACCATGGCTATGGATGAGAGGAAAACTGTGCATACTGCCTTCCTTGACCCGGACAAGGTGTTTGATACAATATCCCACTCAGGTATTGTTGACAAACTCTCAGAACTAGACATAAATTCCTACATAACTGGATGGCCAGCTAGCTGACATATATGACTCTGTAAGTCATGATTAGTGAGACCACCTTCACCAAGAGACCAGTCACCAGCAGAGTACCTCAGGGCACTTTTTTGGGTTCGCTCCTGTTTGGCATCTACTTCTCAGAAGAAAAAAGCTAATGTCAAAGACCTCTGGCTCTACAAGTTCACAGATAACTGTAAATTGGGAGCTATCATAGATTCCCCCAATGTACCAACATTCTACAAGAGTGTCTAACATAAAGAAATGACTGGTGTGAAAGACACAAATTACACCTCAGTGCAAAGAAATGCATTATAGTGGTCTTTTCGAAAGTGTCCAACCAAGCTAATTACTTCATTAATAAATCTCCTCTAAGAGTTTTCCTGATAGTTAGGGATCTGGGAACATATGTAGACAGTAATCTTGCATTCGACCAACACATAGCCAAGATAGTAAGAAAATCATTCTAGTCGCCCAACTGATAAGCAAGGGTATGGCATCCAGGTCCAAGGAAGTAATAGTACCATTCTACTCAGCCCTTATCAGACCCATCATTGAGTACAGTACTCCCTTTGGCATGCACCTAGCCAGGTACTTGAAAAAGTTCCTCACCAGTAGAATTCAGGTTATGAATACCTTATACCCTGTCCTACACAGATCGCTTTAAAATCCTATCTCTGTCCTCATTCTACTATAGGTTACTAAGGTGTGATCTATGCCTAGCATATAAAGCATCCTTGGATCCAGCTCTGATGGATCTCTTGCCCATCCATAAGACAAACAACACCAGAACCATTAGATGTAAGGACCTGAAATTTGTCTGCAACATAAATAGAACCTGCTGAAGGGACTAATGTGTGTCTTAAAGGACCCCCGCACTATGGAATAAGCTCCCCATGTACATGAAGCAGAGTTAATCCCTGACCCTGTTCAAAGGAAACCTTGATCATTGGATGGGAAATTGCAAATTCTCCCTTGACCTGTCCCCCCATGTTGCTGATGGACAGAACTCAACATTATATGAATTAATCTCCAACTAACATACCCCCCCCCACACACACACACACACACACCATGGCTACTTCCTTACTAACATACCCCACATATAGGTGTTCAGGGAACTCTGGGATAAAACTGGGTTGGGTTGCATGGCTAAGCTTGTAAAGACCCTGGTGGTCATTAGCTTAGTATGGACCTATGAACCTATGGAATATCATAGAATGTGTGTTTAGATAGCTTAAATCAAGGTCTGGTGTCTAGACACATCAGGAGATGCACTGCAGTATGACCCAGGCAGCTATGCCGAAATACTTACAGTCTGTGCCATGTTACACAATATCATTCTCAGGAAACTGCTTCAACAAGGACAGCAAGGGGCATGACCACAGTTTCAAGGACCACAGACAGTGCCAGCAGCAGATAGAGATGAGAAGTCTAAGGGAGAACCACCAGCTTCAGATGGCAGACAGAGGTGTGCACATTACACCCTGGGTCAGGATAACAGGCATAGGATAGCACACCCACTCACTACCTAGGTCAAAGCCTAGGATCCCATGCACATACATATAAAAAACTGATGCATGTATAACTCCATAGCCTTTACTTAACCATGTAATTGCTGTGTTCTGAATCAGACAAGGACAACTCCCAAGTACACAATTGTAACCTGCAGTAATAACAATGTAAGTGTGGAACCTGCAAAGAAAAAAAAAGTTATATAACTGATTACTCTTGTATGGAAATACTTATGTACCCCTAAGCAGAGCATTTGTCAGAGGCGTACATTTATGCCAGTAATATCTATGTCAGATTTTTGCAATATACAGTTATGTATTAAAACCAATACTGTGCATCAAGCATTTTAAATGACCACCATCTATAAAACATGGAACAGGTCATTTATACCCTCATTTACAAAACTATATCAAGAAGCAAGACTGAAATATCTAATGCTTCCACTGCTTTACTTACAATACTAATTGAAATGCAGTGAGGTTCAACAATTATATAAGACATCATTCACAAATGAGTAAGAACAAGAAACCAAAAACTTTTAATCCGCAATACATATTCATAAATGCAAACTTGTGAGTAAGCAAGCATTAGCTATTCACTATGTCCATTAGACTTACATGTAACCCTCAGTCACAAAGACATATGCAAAGGGCAGGGCACAGTCATTATCATTTGCACAGTGTGGGGGGGGGGGGTTAGGAATGCAAGGCTGACACCAAAGAAGTGAGTGTGTGTGCAAGTAAGAAACAAATGTATATGTCACAGTATACAGTATTCGGGGCCAGTAATAACAGATATATAGCACTCAACAGGACTGATTAGTTTGCTTGTATGTGTGTGAGGTGGTATAGACAAGTGATTTTTTTCACTATGTCTATGTCTGCATAAATGCCATCAAGCTCTGTGCTAGTACTACATCCTGGCATCTTGCATAAGGGTGAGCTGTACATGGTAGAGTAGTTAGTTCAGCTTTGTCACCCCAACCATGAGAACCACCTCTGCCAGAAGTACACTGCTACTTCTGTGGTCCTTGGTAGAAGTCGGGGGACTACCTGAACATGAGTGATGTCTGCTGGATGAGGTCTCCTCACAATGATGGCCAGAATGATGACCCCATGGCCTACCATGTATGGGTATGGACACTGTAATCATTGATGGAGCAGTGGAAGTAGTGTCACTATGGGAATGGGATCTTGTATGGCCATGTCTGCTAACACCAGAAGATGTTGCTGCTCTCTGGTCACATGGATGCTCACCCCCCCAACAGATATTCCGTCACAGTCACTATCCGATCCAATGTGTCATTCATCCTGTCTAAGGCATCACCCACAGAGTTCAGAGAGTCATGTACGTCAGAATGCATGAGAATTATTAATTGCACTGTCTCTTACCAGACCCTGGTGAAACATGCCTGTGCCTCCACTATGACACTACACATACATCTGGCGGCACTTAATTACACACCAGCATGAGGAGGAGGGTGGACATCAGGCCACCTCTGAGCATCTCTACCAACCCTCCTGTGTGGCACCTTACCCTCATGATGGGTATGAGGAGAAGCAACTGGAGTAATTACACTACCTTGATCAACTTGTGTCACATTCAACCTGTTCTGTATCAGAAGTCTCTATGTAATGGGTATGCTTAGGCAATACTGCCTGTGTCGGAAATATGGGCAGGGGATGTGAGAGCCACAACTTCCATGTCAGACTCACCCTCTCTACCTCCAGATTGTATCTCTTCATTGCCACCATCATCATCAGAGGCTATGGATATTCTGACATTAGGTGTTAGGCGTTCCACATTTCCAGTGTTAGGATCACCTATGATAACAAGCAACTAACATAACAAATAATGAAAACAGAGAATAAAATTGATCACATATTTTTCTTATATGAAAGGTATGTTAAACTTTGAAAGATGCTAAAGCAACACAAATTTTACTCTTATTTAGACCTGAATCTATATTATATAAAGTAATAACAGTAACCCAGTTTGTGCTTACCATGTGCAGGTGGTCTGGTAGCCTGCAATCCAGATGTCCTTTTATGTGAGGAAGGAAAAGCAAAAAAGGCTGTAGTGAACAGTTTGACCCCCCAACCTAAACACCCTCCTCCATGTCTGTATTACTGTGTTATCTGACTCACACTTATCACTGTCTCTCTCTCTCTGTATATATATATATATATATATATATATATATATATATATATATATATATATATATCAGACATCTAAGATATAGACATATAAAGAAGTAACAATGAGACTTGCGTTTTGCAGACCTAGAAATTCTGCTTGTGACACTCTAGGTCTGTCATCCATATCAGAACCAACAGCAAGGTTTCTGTGTGAACCCTTTACTAAACTATCTGGATCTTTGACAGTCGACAGTAGCTCCTCTGTTTCACTTAGTGGTGTTTCAGTAGCAGGACCGCCTCCCATAGCCACCTGTTCCCAGGCAACTGCAGCATCCCTACTGTGGGCAGTGGTTATTGTATCACTTGCCCGGTGTCATATCTGGGAGTAACTTGTCCCATGCCTTCCGACAACATTGATGTTATCGACCACATGCTGCCATATCCTTTCTTGGGCAGACTGATCATCTCTACCTCTCCTTAAAAGGAAAGCTCCATGGTGATGTAAGGCCTGGCTAATGCCCTCATTTTCTGCATCAGTGTATGGTGGCTTGTGGGGTACAGATCTCTTCTTGGGTGCCATAGCTCTGCATGAGAAGAAACAGTAAACAGCCAAATAATGAAATATTTAATACACATTCAGGAAGGCTGTGAGCTCAATTATATGTGAATGTATGCATCCATCATGCACACAACAATTTAAAGGGTAATGCTCCCTACATCTGCACACAAATTAGGACAGCTACCCCCAAAAATATCAATATCAACAACAACAATCTATAACAGTTCTATAATGCAGAGAACACAGCTTTATGTAACTGCATAATACATTGTAGCATTAACAATAACAATTCACAATGTAGCAGTAGAACTGTAAGGAAACTATTATAAGTGCCATCTCTTCTGTTGTGGGGGGCAGTCAGGTAGAAACCACAACACAATGCATTTTCTTTCTTTTAACACATAAAAATTCTAGTATTGCTACAAAGTTATAATACTCTTATTTGCAGTAACTGTGCAAATAATAATTAAATATAACATACAAAATATAGATCAGGTAGCATTCTGTAGCATAATTTTGTAATATAGACATAATTGATATACCTGGGCTATGTCAAAAGTAAAAGGATAAAAAAAGTTTTGGAGGAGGCATTGCAATTCACCCTTTAATGTTACAATAAATGCATTATGTAGGAAATAGCAAAATACTATGCAATAAAGCAGTGTAGAAAGTAGATAATGCTCCATAAATTGTGTTTATTTAGCAGTATCAAGCTCTCTGGGTCCAAATAGCCTTCCCATTATGATACAAGTGCATTAACTACACAATTACTTTTATATAGTGTAGAGTCAGCCCTGTGAACACTATGAGTATTTAAATCAGGTGTTAAATCATTAGGATTCCTAAATACCACAATCTGTACTAAGTGTAGGGAAGGTAAACATGGTGTAAGGAGCTACACAATTGCATTCACATGCCCTAGCACTGCAAGGATGCGCACTGAAAAGTGTTACCTGCTTATGGCTTGAAGGTGTCTATGATTAGTCTGACTGCAGGAACAGTAAGGGTTTTACAGTCTCTCCTCTTTGATGTACACTTTCTGAGGGTGTGTCATGGAGAGCAAACTTACCAGTCTGAAACTATATTGACTGAGTTAGGAGAGCAGCATTCCTAACATTCAAATGCTTGCTTTAATGACCACAGTTACTGTCTCTTACAAAGAAATTTTGTTCGTATTCAAGAGAGTACATTAAGTATCGATACAGTTAGCATATGCAATACAACTGAGTTAGAATTGCTCTTAAGAAAGTATAGATAAGGGAATGAGTCACCAGAAAGAAAGAGACCATAAAGAAACCCCTGCAGTATTTGCAGTCTTTGTTTAATATTCTGTGAGTACATGGACATCCTAACTTTTGGCAATATCACAATCATCCAGACATTTACTGTCAAATGAAAAAGGACAACTTTCATAACTTTTTCTATTGCACTTTCAATGTGACAATATAATGCATCTAAACACCTTTTCTGATTGCCAATATATGACTTTGTCTGTGGCAAATATGGGAAATAATCTTCAGTGATTGTTCTTAATACCCTGGTTTGATGTTCAAATCCATAAAAGTTCCTATTGCAAGATAAAGTTGATTAAATATCAGAAATGTACATTTAAAGTACTTGTTTCCAATTTTCCCCCTTTCCGTTGACTGTCAGTGGTCAGTAGCAGTGAATGGCAGTTCATTTCCCAAGGTAACAGCTAACAAATTTTATTTGGACTGCCATGAAATGCATAATTAAGACTGGCATTGTTGTATTTTCCTCAGCAGTCCGGACAGTACTGAGTAAAGAAATTCAAACTGTCACATACATATCTCATAGGCATAATGTGTAAATGCATTGAGCTTACAGAAACAGTACTGGTAATGCAGGGTTTGAAACTGGCTTCTATATCATTTTACTGAAGGAGGTCATAATAAATCTTGACACTCATTTTGATCTATGAATTTGTTGATATGGGAAATTCAGGTAAGGTTAGTGTGTTGACTAAACGTGACAGATAAGTCATTTGAAATTATGTCAATATTAATTGTGTGTGCTGTGTGAAAAAATGAAACAATTTCTGCCATTTTCTGTACCTTTTTCCATTCATAATATTAGCTAAGTCCCAGTATTGTGAGATATACATGATTGTACTGATGTGGACAAGGAGATGTTAGAAGGCCGAATGTATCAGTGTAATGCAGTACTAGCTTTGTTCATTGCTAAATAATACAATGTGATTCATTTCATGTTCCTTCAAATTATCCCCCAAAATTTTATGAACGTTTTAATAAATATTGCCTTCTGCATATGTGTGCCACTTGGCAGTGTGATATGTACTTTGACAGCTTAAGGAAAAAGTGAAAAATTTAGTTTAGGCAGATATAAATTTTAGGTTTACTATCAAGTCTCCCTAGTGCAGCTTAGGTTCATAGGTTCGTAGGTAGGTACTAGGCTATCTGCCCGAGGGCATTTATAAGCCTAACCAGAGTGTGTCAGCTTTCGCTGCCCCATTGATTAATTAACTGAGCCTCTGTCAAGAAGAGCCAATAAAGTGATCCCAGGGGTGTATTTTCTGTTACCCATCCACTCGTCAAGGTTTCTCTTGAAGAGTGTTAGTGAGGAGTTCTGCCTAATGTAGTTAGAAATTTTGTTCCAAAGCATGGGGAGTCTCTGTGACAGAAATCTATCCCTCCAGCATGTTCTATTTATTATTGTGGCGAGGTTTAGCTCACTAGAGCAAGTGGCTCGCAGTGACTTGGATTTCTTTAGGTGAAGCATGTCCATCAATTCTGAGTTGGACATGGCTTTGTAAGTCAGGCAGAGATCACCTCTGAGTAAGCGATATGCGACTGAGTACAGCTGGAGTTTTTCCAATCGGGCTGCATAGGACATATGTTTGAGGCCAGTAATCCTCTTGGTGAGGTACTTTTGTGGTCTTTCCAGCTGTTGGAAGTGTCTTGTGAGGTACATCCCAAATGGGGCATTGTACTCTATGATGGGTCTGATGAGTGACGAGTAGAGGAACACTATAACCTCTTTATTTTTAGATGTGAACCCTTTAGTAATTAGATGGGCTACATAGAAGGATTTCCTAACTACTTTGGCAATATAATTGTCAAAGGAGAGATTACTATCTACCTGGGTCCCCAGATCTCTTCTTACCTCTTCTGTATTAAGGGGGCTGCCACCTATATGGTAATTCATGGGTGTTTTGTTTTTCCCAAACAGAATGACTATGCATTTTTTTGGCATTTAGCTTCTTTGAATGATTGTTTTTTCTCATTTTTTCTTTCTTGTATTGTATTGGGTTTCCTGCAATCTGTTCCAGCCCACTCCATTCACCTTTACTACGCTCGGGCTCACTCTAGTACCCTACCATACCCCCATTCCCACCCACCCCAAAATGCATTACATTTATAGCTAGCAAAGTTCTTCCCCCTCCCATTTGGCACCTCCTCTTCCTCCCTCTCTCAGCCAATCACACTCTATCCTTTTCCCTCCTTATAACTACTCATCAATCAACACTCCACCTGATAAACAAACCTCTCCTCTACACTGCTCCCACATACCTCATCCAGTTCACTGTATCTACACTCCCCTTCTAAGTCAAGCACTACTCTACATCCCTCACTATCCCGCTTCTCCACCAACTATACACCCCTTCTTCTCTAACAGTCTATCTCTTGACACTTTAACTATCTTGCCATGTTCACTTTTCTCCCTTTTTTATCTGTTCCCCCAACTCACCTCCTCACAACACCTATAACTCTTAACACATCTCTTCACCTAGAACACTCACCAACCTCTATACTTGTGCTCTCACTTCCCTATCTTTCCATTCACCAAAATCTCCACACCACTAAGACTCTTCACATCCCCATGTTTCTCACCCTTTTCTCCAAACCTCTTCTTCTTCTCCTATCCTACCTCTCCTCTTATCATATTCCAATCAATCCTCTACATCTTTCACCAACCTCCACTCCCAATACTTTTGACCCATACTTCCCTATTTCTTACCACCAACTCACTCCTACCCAAAATCAAAACATCCCTCCACCCATTCCCCCTAAAAACTAAACATAAATATCACTTCTTCCTCCTCACACCTCCTACTTTACTCTATCCCTACAATGCCACACTCCTTTCAGGTGACATACACTCCAACCCAGGTTCCCTCTCCAACCCCACTTCTAATAACCAACCCACACAGCCTGCCTTCCATCATCTGAATTCTCCCTATAAGCATTTAACCTTCTTCTCTCTTAATATACACAGCATTCTTAATAAAATCAGTGGATTCCATGCATGGACGGACAAATACTGTCTTAACATAATAACACTTACAGAAACTTGGCTCAAATCTCACATCTTAGACAAAGAATTTCTACTATCTGGCTACAACATCCTTTGCATGGACAGACCTAATAAGAAAGGAGGAGGAGCTGCCAAAATATACTCTGAACACCTCAACCTGTACCCTATATCAAACCCACCCCCTATGTTTTACCCTGCTGAACTCATAGCTGCAAACTTAATTATCACAAAACACTAACAATAGCTGCAATATATATACCCCCTAGTGACAATATTCCTATATTAGAACACATTGTCTCTTGGTTCATACACAATATACCCAAGAAAACCACTCTGCTAGGAGATGTCAACATCAATTGGCTAGCCCTAACCTCCAACTCCCCTGCTCTAGCATTAACCTACATGGCTTCTCACAACTTATCCCCTCTCAACCCACTTCAGCAAACCAACCAATACCAGTTTTGTCATAGCCTGGATCCTAGTTTCCAATCCTGACATATACCACAACCCAAAATCTCTACCTGATTTCATTAGTAACTACTCTCCTATCTACATACAAAGACCCCCCAACCATCCCGGGCTGCACAAATTCAAAGACTGCTGTAGCCTCTCAAAACTTTCACCCAGACATATTTAATAACACACTCACCTCCATAAATGGGTCCTTCCTTTCATACCTACCTCTAGGTGATACAGTAATAAAATTCAACAACATTCTTCTAAACATACTTAACTCTCTTCCTACTCCTAGGAAAATTATAGTTAAATCTCTCTGCTCTCCCTGGCTATCCCAATCCACTCGATCTCATGCTCAAAAGAGATTAGGCATGGAAACTCTGGATGAAGACAAAATCCCCCATCCATCACCAAACCTATAAAGAACTCCGTAACCTCACCAGAAAACAAGCAACAATGACAAGAAAAACTTTTACCTAAAACCCCAGATGACTCATCTGGGTAACCTCCAAATATTCTTGAACACTATCAATCAAATCCTTCACCTGGACAATCCCACAACACCTAACCTCTGTCCTAATATACCCCACTAGAAACATCCACCATGCTTAATTCCTACTTCATTGACACTATCAGTAAACTTATGGAGACTTCTCACTCCTCTAACCTCACTGACCCCCCACCCCCTCAAACAAAAACAACTTATTCACTCTGAAGCCAGTTCCCACTGGCTACATAAAAAACTCCCTTATAAGCTTAATCCATGCTCTCCATCTGTGAACAACATACCTCTATTCTTCCTCAAGCTAGCTGTTAACTCCATAGCTCATCCCATTTCCATCCTTATTAACTGCTCTGTAACCAAATCCACTGCACCGTCACTCTGGAAACAATTTTTACCATACCTATCCACAAGGGAGGTAGCTCCATGGAATTATCTAACTACTGGCCCATAGCAATACTGTTCCCCTCTCCAAATTACTCAAAAATGTATACATAAGCAACCCATGGACTACTTACTCCAAGAAAACCTACTTACTTCCACCCAACATGGCTTTCATCCAAATCACAGCACTACTACTGCCCTTATTTCTTTTACTCATTCTATCTCTCTAGCCAGAGACACCAACAAACTAATTTCCTGTCTCTTTCTAGACGTCTACAAAGCATTTAACACTGTCTCACACCCCACGATCCTTTCCAGACTCTTCAACCTCAATCTTGCCAGTTCATCCATCTCCTGGTTTTCTAGCTATCTCTCCAACAGACAGCAATCTGTTAAATGGCTCTCCCCCATTTCTCCCCATCAAGATGGGAGTTCCTTAAGGGTCAGTTCTTGGTCCCTTATTATTTAACAGCTACACTAATCACCCCTACGCATCCTGTCTGCACTATTCTCTCATAAAATATACCAGTAACTCCACAATCATCTCTAACTCTGATACCTTCTCTGACCTGCACACCATCACCCAAAACTCCTTCAACTCTATTGAAAACTGGCTCTCTAACAACCAACTCATCCTTAATCCCAAAAACACCAAGCTTCTCCTATAGTTCCCAAAATCTCTCACACATCTTAAAACTGCCTTCTCCATAACATCACATAACAACACTGTCATAAATGTGGAAACTCACACCAAACTTCTTGGAGCCGTCATTGATGATCAGTTCATATTTGACCTGCATGTCCACCACTGCATAAAAAAACACACCAAAAACTAGGCTTAGTTTACAGAATTAAAAAAAAACCCTTACAAAAGACTCTAGACGCTCTCTTGCCTAAGCCTACCTTCTCCCTAGCCTTCTCTATTGCTCACAAATTTTAACTAACCTACAATCCTCCCCACTAACTAAATTCAAAACCAATTTCAACAAAGTAGCCAGGTTTGCAGCAAACCAGACCTCAAACTTACATTACTGCCACTCACTCAAACCTTTAAACTAGCTAGAGTTCGCCCACCAACTACTACTCTTTCAACTTCTTATCATTTATTCCATCCTCAACAAGCCCTCCACCTGCCCCGGCATCTCCTCACTTATCTCTCTTTATACTCCCTCTAGAACCCTCAGGAGCTTTGACCAACAACACTTGTAAATATATAAGCCTAAAAGATCAATAGGCCAAAAATCTATATAACTACTCTCCTGCTCTATTCTAGAACAAACTACCCATTTCCATCAGAAAAATGCCTCATACACATGAATTCAGAAAAAGCTCTAAAAGAATACCTACTAAATGCCTAGATATGTCACTGTAAAAACCCAGGATATACTTTCCTTCCTAAACATTACCCCTTATTCCTACTCTCTCTCTGACCTCTCCAACTTCTACCTTTAACTACTCTGCTACTGGCACCCTCTCACTTACCCAGTGTCTAACCCACATTGTTCTAACTGCTCTTTCAACTTCTTCCCCTAACTTGTGTATACTAACTCTTTTTCCACCCTGACCTTGAGTAATAAATCTTCCCTTTTTTATTGTATAGTTTAACAATCAGGATAGTAACTTGTAAATCATCTCGCAATGCATTTTTTTTTATTTTTACATGCTCTGTACATTTGCATCAGATGCAACATTTTGTAAACAACTTGAGTACTGCAATCTATATTTTCTGTCTTGTTCTGAAATGAATGCCGTCTTTGTAACCTTTTTGTTTTTGTGGTTTTGTGTGCATTCACATCCGATGTAACATTTTTGTAACCAATTTGAGTACTACACTGTATATTTTCTGTATTGTTCTCATCAATGCTATTTTTGTAACCTTTTGGTGTGCTTTTGTGGATTTTTTCTCCCTGGGCCTCTGCTGAAAAAGGGCTGTTGCTTAGTCGGACATTCCTGGTCAACAAATATCCAATAAATAAAATGTGGCAGAAACCAGCCTGGTGGCATTGCACAGCTTTCAGCACTCTGAATAGTACTTATTGAAGAAACTTCATCTGTCAGGTAACTTTCTCTGTGGCACAAGATACAAGTGCAGTGAGCTTAGAGAAAAACTACATCTGATACATGGTTCAAATCCATTTAAATGATAATGTTTACAGAGGTGGTTTGAATACATATTTAATCATATTTTGTGGTGACATTGTGTTGTTAAAAATCAAATATTGTCAGTATGTCTAACACCATATGAGCAGTATGGCCAGTTTTACATTTGTCATTAACTACAAGTATGATAATGTATTTCACAAAGTACATTTTGATGTTGCAATGATATGTGAAAAGGATGTATATATCACTTGAATGTACTTACTCTGGTCATTGCTACATATACCAGTTGATTGCATTTAATTTACTGCCAGCTTTTTTCTCCATCATATATTTTTTTCTAATGCCTTTTCCATTTTCTTTTCACTATGCAAACACAATTCACTACCTAAGGAAAAAAGTGAAAAATGTAGTTTAGACTGCCTTATATTGTGCAAATATGCCTGGCATTGGTGAGTGGACTTCAGTATCATAGATAGTAATTACTGCAGAGAATGCACCTGACAGATATCCATATCTGTGGCACAAGGTGTAAATGAAGTGAGTTAAGTGAAATAAGGCACATGATACACTGTTCGAATCCTGTTTAGAGATCACTTTGCAATTATTCAAAATATGTCATTTTCTTCATTTTAATCTGCAGTGGTCTCCACTTGGCAAGGGAAACTTGAAAAATTTAGTTTAGGAATCCTTATGTAGTGCAAACATGCCTGGCAATGGCACTCTTTCTTCAGCACTCTTGAAGTGGAGAAAGTCCACCTGTCGCATACCTATTGGTGTGGCAGAAGGTGTAAGTTAAGTGAGTTCACATAAAGAACATAGCTAATTAAGGGTTCAAATCCAGATGAAATATACTTTTACAATTTCTCACACTTTGATTAGAACTGTAAAACTAAAGAAAATGATAATATTAAATGTGTTTATTGCAGTGTATCAGTAATGCTTGCATAAGTAAACATTCCTGTTTATCATATATCATTAATGCTTCATATATAATCTCAAGCTAATGTGTGTCCAATTTCTTAAAAATGACAGTGATGATATTTAATTTAAGATTCACTTGCACGTGTATGACGGGCACAATACCTTTGTTATAATCATCATGACTTATCACATATCCTATATGTTTAGGACAGTTATGTGTTTTGAAGTATGTATGTATGAAACATATCCCAATCTGATGTTCTTCATCTCACATTGCTGCAGTCCTTACACTTGGGTAGTCCGCTGTCCTCGGTCGGCCCGAATATCAAAGTATAAGGCTGATGTCGGTCAAGGCGCATTTGACTGACATCAGGACGTCAGGGTACAAATGCGCATGACCAACGTCATATCCTCAGTCTTTTTTGCCGCATGGTCCGATGCAGAAGCAGCATTGCAAGTGCCGGTTGGCGTTCTGAAATTGTTCGATTTCGGAGTTTCAGACCGAGTCAAAGTTGGCTAAGTACCCCGTTGGGGAATATTTTAGTTTTTTCTTGCCTCAGTGGTTTACCGGATGTCAGAAAAAGTGAATAATTGTATTTCTTGTGGGAAACAGATACCGCATAGAGACTACCATACTTTGTGTATTCCTTGTTTAGGGCCTGAGCACGACATTGTTGGGTGTCGCTCTTGTGCTAGATTCAATAAGCGCACTATTAAGAGAAGATTAGATTGTGCCAGGTTAGTCTTTGGGAAGCGGTGCAATTATAAAATGCCGTTGGATGCTCCGACGCCCGCTTCGTCGAAGAAGCGCAAGGACAAAGCAGTTAAACCTAGGCTAGAGGAACCGTCAGTACCGGACGCCGGTTCTTTAGAGGTGTCGGTGGAGCCGGTGGTTCCACCGGAGGTTTCTTTGGGTTCCCAGGGAGAGACTTTGTTATTGCAGGATGTGGCCTCTCAGGAGGCAGGCCAGGCTGATGGGGCTTCTCAGGTTACTATACTCCCCTCCCTGCCTAGGGTGGTTAGGCCCTCTCCTTCTGTTTCCAAGGCTTCTCCCAGGGGCAGGCCAGGTTTAGCTTCAGTTGGTGTTACCCCTAGCTCTTCAGGAACTGTACCCAAGAAGCATATGCTTAAAATGGCAGATTTGATTACTTTGATTAGGGGTTCTATGCCCCCTCCTGATGAGAGACCTAGGGTGGAGCCTGAGCTAGGGAGTTTTGAGCAGGCTTCAGATGTTTCAGAGTCTTCGGCTGAAGACTTGCAGGAGTACTCTCCTTATTCTGATTCTGATGTGGATGATTCTACTCCTTCTGCTTCTCCTCCTGAGGATTTTTCTTTTTCAGAAACTCTTCATTCCATGAGGGAGCATTTTAAGTGGGAAGGGCAGGACTTCTCTGATTCCAGGAAAAGGCTT
Source organism: Protopterus annectens (assembly GCF_019279795.1). NCBI lineage: Eukaryota > Metazoa > Chordata > Ceratodontiformes > Protopteridae > Protopterus > Protopterus annectens. Next base: position 1,219,107,859 of record NC_056726.1, read on the forward strand.
AGGGAATTTTTGTTTTTACCCCAGCATAGGCCTTTGGCTATACCTCCTGTTTTGGATGTAGTGGAAGATGTTTTACAGAGGCTTCTCTTAATCCTGATTCTTTGCCTCCTGCTCCTGTTAAACCGGGTAGGTATTACAGGGTGCCTGAAGCTCATAAGTATCGTGTTAAGAGTCCTAGGGCAGACCCAGAAACTGTTAGCCAGGGGCCTAAAGGTGTTAAGGCTTCTGTTGTTAAGAATCCGGTTCCTGCAGACAAAGAGGCCAGGGCCTTGGATAGATGGGGAAAGAAAGTTTATACTTCTTCCACTCTTGCTATGAGGGCTTTGAATTGCCAGTTTCACATGTTGAAATACCAAAACTATCTCCTTTCACAATTGAAGTCTAAGGTTGATGCTCTGGCAGAAGGTATTGATTGTAAAGAGTTGCAAGATTTAGTACATGTTTCTGAACAGGTGGGTAAGCATTCTTTGCAATGTGGTTTTGATGCTGTACAGGCCTCGTCTAGGGTGGCTGCCACTGGGTCAGTTCTTCGCAGGCACGCCTGGCTGAGGGATCAAAATTTATCTGAACATGTTAAAACAAGGATTTTAGATGCTCCTTTACAATCTGACGTGTTGTTTGGTCCTCCTGTTGAGGCAGTTTTAAAGAAAATGGAAGACAAGGCTAAGTCTATGCAGACTGTTAAAGATTTTTGCAGGTCCAGCCTCCAAAGTTTAGTAGAAATTGGCCTACTAAGGGGTGGACGTATCCTTCTTATGATTCCCAGTCTAGGGGTAGATCTAGACGGGTAGGGGCAGAGCTCAGGGCTCTTTCAGGCCTAGAACAGGGAGTTCTCCTGCACAGTCTTCGCGTGAGGGCAGGGGTCAGTCCTTTCGTAAACAGACCCAATGACCTACCTTTTCAGCTGCCAGAGCCTTCTCGTCTGGCAGCACCTTTGGGAGGAAGGTTGGCACTTTTCAAAGAAAATTGGAGTTTAATTACCCAAGACAGATGGGTATTGGATATCATACACCACAGTTACAGGTTTTATTTCCATACCTTGCCTCCTTTCAAAGGCATGCCAGACGTTCCTCCTCAACAAAGAATAGAGGCGCACAAGCAAGTTTCTCTGTTACTCCAAATAGGGGCCATACAGCCGGTCCCTATGCCAGAAGTGGGCCTAGGATTTTATTCTCGCCTGTTCCTAGTACCAAAGAAGGGGAACACGTGGAGACCAATTTTGGATTTATCTACCCTCAACACTTATCTGGACATTCCCAAGTTCAAAATGTTGACGTTACAGCAGCTTTTACCTCTGCTGGGCAAAGATCATTGGATGGTAACTTTGGATCTCAAGGAGGCTTACCTTCATGTTCCTATCAGACTAAGTTGCAGGAAGTATCTGCGTTTTCGAGCTGGGACTTCTCACTATCAGTTCTCTGCATTGCCCTTTGGCTTATCTACTGCCCAGAGTGTTCATGAAAGTTCTGGCTCCAGTGATAGCTTTCTTCAGGCTAAAAGGAATACAGATCTATCCTTATTTGGACGACTGCCTGATTCTGGCTCAAGGAAGGAAGAGCTTCTTCATCATTTGGAATATGTGATAGCAGTGCTAAGATGCCTGGGGTATTCTGTGAATGAAATAAAGTCCAGTCTAGTACCCTCTCAGGACATGTGCTTTCTGGGTGTGAGACTGAATACAGCATCCCAGATGGCCTTTTAACCCCGGACAAACAAAAGAGTCTATCCCTTTACTTCCATCAACTATCTCATCAGTCCGGGCTGACTGCAAGGACAGTCCTTCAAGCCTTAGGGTTCATGGCATCTTGTATTCTGGTGCTTCCCAATGCCAAACTGCATATGAGGAAGCTGCAATGGTATCTCAAAATGTATGGACACAGCACTGCCAGGATCTGGACACTGTCATTCAAATAATACCTTGCATTCAAAAGGAATTTTTGTGGTGGGCTCAGGAATGTCACCTAAACAAGGGACTCTCTGTGACCCGGCCAGAGGCGAGTCAGATTTTAACGACAGATGCCTCAGACAAAGCTTGGGGAGCTCATCTAAATGGAAAGTGGATACAAGACAAGTGGCCTGCCAGACTACAACATCTACATATCAACCTGAAGGAAATGTTAGCAGTCCAGTTTGCATTAATAGCTTTCAAGGATTTACTTCTTCCAGGGCAGGTGTTGATTCTAACAGACAACACAACTGTCATGTGGTACATCAACAAGCAAGGGGAACGCATTCTTATCCTCTATGCAGGCAAGCAATGATTTTGTGGGAGACTGCTCTCAGTTTACAGCTCAATCTTCAGGCAAGGTTTCTGCCAGGAGCACAGAACTCCTTAGCAGATGTGTTTAGCAGACGAATTATGGATCCCCACGAGTGGAAATTGGATCCTCATGTATTTCAGAAATTGACAGTGTCATGGGGAACTCCAGACATAGATCTGTTCGCTTCTCCACTAAACCATCAGCTGCCAAAGTTTTGCACAAAAAGGTTTCATCCCACAGCTTGGAGAGTGGATGCTCTTTCTTTCAATTGGAGCGATCTTCATGTGTATGCCTTTCCACCTCTGCCTCTCCTCCCAAAGGTACTTCTAAAGGTCAGACAGGACAAGCCAAGGATGATTTTAATAGCTCCAGATTGGCCTCGACAGCACTGGTACCCATTACTGAGAAGTCTATTACAGAAGCCTCCATGGCCTTTGCCTTCGATTCCACACCTGTTGTCACAGGAGGACGGCCATTTGCTCAATGTCAAACTTCACTCACTGCACCTAACAGCCTGGCATATTCTGTTTTGAACCATAGTGGGCCTCCACTTCCTCAGCAAGTTTTGAATGTTATTTTGGAAGCTAGAAGGCCTAGTACAAGGAAAGTGTACGCAGATAAATGGAAGAGATTTTTATTTTGGAGTGCAGCAAAAGATTTTGATGTTTCTGGGCCTAATTTGAGTGTGGCTCTTCAATATCTTACTGAGTTACTGGACAAAGGTTTGTCTTTCTCTTCTATTAAGGTTCAAGCTGCAGCAATTTCGGCTCACTATGATTGTGACCCACCATTGTTTTCTCATCCTTTGTTCAGGCAATTTCTTAGAGGGGCAAAGAATATAAGACCCCCACGAAGAGCTCCTACTCCTGCTTGGGATCTCAATTTTGTGTTGGAGAAACTCACTCTACAACCTTTTGAGCCTGCAGCTACTTCTGAGTTGAAATATTTATCATGGAAGACTGCTTTTTTGTTGGCCATTACCTCTGCAAGAAGGGTTTCTGAATTGCAGGCCCTTATGGCGGTTGAGCCTTTCTTGATTTTCCATAAGGATAGGGTATCTTTACGTACTAATCCTTCCTTTATGCCTAAGGTGGTTTCTAGTGTGGCTTTAAACCAAACTATTCATTTGCCTACTTTTATGCAAATCCCCAAAATAAAGGGGAAAAGATTTTGCACACTTTAGATGTACACAGGCAGTTGCGATATTATTTGGACAGAACTAAAGGGTTCAGGCAGTCTCAGCAGTTATTTGTTTCTTTTGCTTTGGGTTCTCAGGGCAAGCCTGTGTCAAAACAAACTATTTCTAAGTGGATTGGGTTTTGCATTGCTTTCTGTTATTCCCATCATGGCAAGGAGATTCCAGCTGGGATTAGGCCTCATTCCACTAGAGCTACTGCCACTTGACAGCTTTTTGAGGGGTGGCAACCAAGGATATTTTGGAGGCAGCTACTTGGAGTTCAGTGCATACTTTCTCTAGGCATTATCACCTGCCACTTTACTCTAAATCCAGGGCTGGTTTTGCCACTGCTGTTTTGCAGGGCATTTTGGCAGCTCCTGCTTCCTTATAGTTTGGCCATCCTCCCATACCTCTGCTTTGGGATTCTACCCAAGTGTAAGGACTGCAGCAATGTGAGATGAAGAACATAGTACAGTTTTGTACCTACCATAAATGTAGATGTTCGAAGATCCACATTGCTGCAGTCCAATTACTCCCTCCTTCCCCTCTGTAGTTAGAGGTGGTTGTGTGGGTCGGGTTGTAAATATTGTGTATATTGTATATATTGTACATATAACTAGTGCAGGGGTGGTTGGTTGTTTGCTGTCTTTTGGTTTTGACCTTTATGTTTAGGGTCTTCTGACATCTGGGGCAAGAAAAGACTGAGGATATGACGTCGGTCATGCGCATTTGTACCCTGACGTCCTGATGTCAGTCAAATGCGCCTTGACCGACGTCAGCCTTATACTTTGATATTCGGGCCAACCGAGGACAGCGGACTACCCAAGTGTAAGGACTGCAGCAATGTGGATCTTCGAACATCTACATTTATGGTAGGTACAAAACTGTACTTTTTACTCAGTTTATTCAACTGTATCCATCTGATATATATTTACAAACAGAAATCCTGACTTTTACATACGCATGTGTGCCAAAGACCAATTAAAATCACATACTCACAGGCCTTTCTGAAGTATATCTTCATTCAGTTCTGAAATTGGTATGTCTTTACTTACCATGCTTAAGAGGTAGTTATCCTGTGACAATGTCAGTTAACAAGATAAGTTTCAACTTTTGCATGCGTTATCCCATGGATATGATTCCCAGCTGATACAATAATATTTTAACATTGTCTCAGCCCCAGCATCACAATATGTCACGGTTCATACTCTTTCTCCTTCCAAAATGTAAGGATTAAAAGCCATGCCATTAAGCATTCCATTGTTGTCCATTGGTACCTGTGTTAATAGGTTGACCATCATACATGGCAAAGTCAGTGCCATGTTTCATACCTTTACTGCAGTGTGATATAAGTAGGACCAGTGTGACTTCCAAAGAATCCATCTGCTCTCAGTTGTGGAAATTCAGTTGAGAAGGCTCTGCTTCTTTGCATACAACCAGTTACATGTGAGATCTGAACTGTGCACCAATTCAGACATATTTTGTTAGCTTGACTTTTGCAAACATGACTGGTGAGGGAGAGAATGGTGTTAAATTTAAACCACAAAGGAAAGGTGTTGAGGTGTCCATGATATTTGTGGCACTTCTCATGATGTGCTACAGCCATAGGCTGCTGGAGGGGGATTATACTGGGCATCGGTATACAGCTGAGGCTTGGAATAACTTAGCCAAGGCTGTCTCCAGAGCGGCTAGCATTTCATTCACTTGGGAACAATGTTGACACCACTATAGTGACCTTAAGAAGCACAGGCAGGACTTCCTAAGCAAATGGGAGACTGAATTTAGGCCTGCAAACACCCCTCAGTTGTGTAAGTATACTGACCCATAACCTGTCTATGATATGGCATTAATGATCAAGTGAGTCAACACATTTACTCATTATTTTTAGCATGTATTTTTCTTTTTGTACTGTACAGCTGCAGAGGAAATGGTTCCAAACCATGAGGCACACCAGGAGAGATTAACTTGCCTCAGAGAGGCATGGGATAAATATGACTCGGGTCAAATGTAAAGCCATAAAATTATTTTCAGTCCATCAATCACTATCATCTTGTGCAGGCATACTTCAGCCTTGATATCAGACATGCATGCCTTCCCTAATAGCGCATGCTGTTTGCATTAACAATGAGAATACCAGTTTAACTGTGTGTGGGTTCAATACTCAGAAGCAGCAATTAGTTTTTATTACAGGATAGTATGTCTAAAAGATTGACAGCAAGAATATGCCAGGAACAGTTCAAATATGGTAAATGCAATTATTACATTTGAATGCATGTATCCTATCCATCATAGGGAAATAAAGGCTGCTCTTTCTTATATCCTAGCAGTGAGATTTCTCTATTTTATGACATTTATACCATGGCATCATATATGGATATGGCAAAGGTGTACAATATAAATTATTGTAACTGTTTATGTATTGCTTCAAAACTTTTATTGAATAAATAAATGAAAGTGACATGTCATGGATTTAATTATATTTTTTTTTGCCTCCCCCCAACCCTATCTCTTTCTGTTTTTATTTTTTGGGTTTTATAATTTATTACCATTCATCTGTTTGTATACCTTGCTGCTGAAAACAAGATGACCAACAACACAGAGAGGTAGACTGACCACTGCAGCTCGGCCAGCTATACCTACACAGATGGCAGCATAGACAACCAGCACTTTGGGTTTACATTCTGTCAGTGTGTTTCCTACACAACTCCCCTTCCCTACCTGCTCCACGCGAGTCAGGTAGCTCTGCCCCAACTGATGGTGCAGTGGTACCCTCTGGGAGCAGTACCAGTGCAAGTGGTGATTTTGTCACCTGGCAGGAGCTGACAGTGCTGGTGGAGGATATCATGCAGAGGGGTCTCTGTGCACATATCAACAGGGTTGAAAAGGTCCCATGTTAGATTGCAAAGATTATGTTACATCTAGCATTGACCCAAGGAGCTGCTACAGGAGACAGTGATGACAGTTCTGATAGTGAGGACTAGATTGTCACTGTTTCAGTCTGGACGAGGGTGCACCTCTGATGTCCCCTCCCTATCCCCAATCATGGTGTCCTCCAGCCTTTTGTCTCCATCACCATTCCCACCTGCCTTGTATGTCCTGTATGTCTGAGCATGCTTCTTAACCAACTCTACCTACCTGACCCTCTCATTCCTAAGCAGATCACATGACATTTCTTTTTCTTTAAAAAAAAAACAAAAGCAAAAAATGGGCACCTATTCCACAAAAAAGTAGCCCCATACATAGCTCTCCACTTCACCTATGTGTCACCTTGACACACTTAATTTGGTCCAATTGACCATATAACATTATTCTGTTGTTGTCACCCATCACTGCTGTGGTGACTCTCCAAAATCATTAAATTGTACATACAGTTGTACATTTATGTTGTGAAGAAGTGGAATGCTGTGCTGGTCCTACCCACCCTCCTACAAATTCCTATATTATTTTCTCTGCGCCCTACCCTCTGGTTGCTAACCTCATTTTCACCACTGTCCTATCCATCTCTTTTTAGCACATTTAATGTGGTAAAAAAATAGATTCACACACAACACACAAGGTCAGAAATGGCCCATGGAAAAACCTTCACTTTATGTCCTTGGCATTTGCTCGGTAGTTGGCATAGTGCAACAGTTTTGAGTAACAATGAACTCTGTTTAACTTCTTATTGCAAAAGCTGACAATTTCAATTTAATCCTCAGTAGTCTGGTTACTTTCATGCAATTGTGCTTAAATCCACTGTGCTATGGGAATACAGAGTAAAGGCAGACTAAAGGCAATACTGTGAAACAGTTTAAATGTAACAGTTCTTAGGCTGCTGGATGTAATAAAGTAGGAGTTCCTGTGTGACATGTTGAGATAATTACCCTGTTTGTCAACTGATGTTTTTGCATAGTATAAAGTGTTTGATTACAGCTTTAGGCCAATTTATTCAAAAGATTTTATATTCCTATCATATATTGAACTGCAAATGACTGTATTTCTCTCCATATACATTTCATTAACACACCATTTGAAAAGTGCAGCAAGACATCATTTGCAAAAACATTGCAGCCCCAGCAAGGAAACTTATTACACAATGATGACATAATGCTACCATGACTTCAGTATCTCACAGCTGGAGTACACATTCTCCTGTGTTGTGTGACTTTGATGCTGTGCTGTGTACATTGTTAAACCACATATGTAGGATGTTTGAGGTCAGCTATGAGTGTGTCTTTCACCCTCATACTGTGTAGATTACTCTCCAAATACAGATATGATGTGTAGCTGTACAGTGTTATTGTGCACTTTGATACCTTTTTGGCATAAGCATCCAGCTAATAAATAGTAGTGATATCATCCATTCAGCTGTGCACTGTCCCAATTGTACCGTAACATGTTGCATGGTGCTCATAATTCAAGCAATAATCTATAACTTGTGATCTTATGTAGTTAGTTCAGATCAAGCCATTACTGCCAAGACTACATTATGTCAGTCTTATTGTGAATGTACATGTCACTAGCACTGTTGTCTAACACAACACAGCTTACCACTCTCTTCACTTCCTGGCTATGTGTAAAATAGTCAATGTTTCAGACTTAGTCTCATTCTCATATGTATTGTACTACTGAATAATATGCTACCTTTTTCAGCCTTGTACCACTAAAAATGCCTAAGTTTGAACAAGAAAAAACTACAATGTTAAGTTTAAGTATGTATGTATTCCAAGTATGCATATAATGCCATAATTCTGTACTGGTATCTATATGTGACTGTATAAAACTGCTACTGTTTAACTCTTATGTAACTATTCACATGTGGGGCTTTTCTGCCCGGGCCTCCGCTGAAAATGGACCTGTGTCCAGTCGGACTATCCCGGTTAACAAATGTAAAATAAAAAATAAATAAATAAAATGGGATGTATACACACATATACATGTTGATTCCACTTATAGAAAGCTATGATAATTTCTCACATAACAATGTTTTTATTCAGAGTAATGATGACATGATTATATTTTTCTTACATAACATATGTAGTAAGCATTATCCTCTGGCATGAGAGAATGAGACAACATTTTGTACCTTGTTACTTTAGTACAGCAGTTACAGGCACTGTCAAAGGAAAAAACTTCAAAGACCAATTCACGTAAGGTTCAAGTAAGGCACCCTTTATTAACCTGCAGCAAGGAGACAAAGCATGCTGGCAGAATGGTTTGTCTGGACATGAATAATTAGTATGGCATTTTTATACAGTTCTTTCCATGTTACACATAAATGTTACTTCTGTTGCTGACGTAGTTAGACACAGCTTTCTGTATTGTTCTACAGAAAATGTTACTAGACTAACTGCTGACTAGTTGAGAATAACTGCTGATTTACAAAACATTTGAGAAAAACAACCTGGCCTTGGGGCTTATTTTAGCCCACCACAAACTTTCATTTCTTCAATTGTGCAGTTCTAATATATGTGTTACATTTTGCCTAGATTCAAGGTACATTTCTAGCTTAGGTACAAGTAATGCTGACTACGGTTTATACTTTCAAGCATCCCCTGTGATCCTTATCAAAGCTTCTAACAGCTGTGTACTTTCTCATGGCATAAGCAGAAAATCAATAACTCTTTGTTAAGTCTCATGACACTAGTAGAAATGAAACACTTCTTGTTATTTGCTGACATTAGCAGAAAATAGAATGTTTCTTGTTAAGTTTCTAATAGCTATGCAGATTCATGCAGTGTGAACAGAATAAATGTATTAACCCTTTTAAACCGAAATGCACTAAGCATGCATATTACTAATACATATTTTTCTAACATTTCCCCCTTTTAATACTTTTATTCTACTTTCAAAATAAGCATAAACAGTTTTTTTTTTCTTCCCCTAACCTCTTCCTACTCAGGATTTGCAGTTAAGAGAGTCATTCAGTTTAAACTTATGAAAGCATTTTCAATTTTTCAACAATTCTTCAAGTTCAGCACCTTTGTATAAGGTTTCTGAAACTGACATGTCTATAAAGTCTTTAATCAGTCTTTTCATGCAGGGGATGCAGCAGCGCACACATACCACCAGCAGGATCATTCCTACACAGATGGCAATCAGGATGTTCATTAGGATACTGCACCACCCCCCAAACAATCTCTGGAAAAAATCCATCAATGGATTTGGTCCTGGCTTGGTCATAGCCGACACCTGCTGAATTACCTCAAGGTGATTGTCTATCTCGTGTTTGTGGTCAGGAATATACGAACAGCACTCCTCCTGGATTAAAGCGCAAGTACCTCCTCTCACTGTTAGGGTGAAGTCAAGAGCCATGCGGTTTTGAAGCACTACAGTTTTCATGGCAGTCAGTTAGGCAAGGCCGGAGTCAAGGTCAAAGCTCCTTTGATGCCTTTGCCTGGGATTGAGAAGCCATTTCAGAGGGTAGCTATGGATAGTGTGGGGCCTCTGAGTACCCCAAGCTCCACAGGGAAGAAGTATATCCAGGTGGAAATAGATTATGCTAATAGATACCCTGAGGCAGTGACTCAGTCCTCCATCGAGGCAGAGAAGGTGGCAAATGCTTTGTTAGAGATTTTCAGCAGGGTAGGTTTCCCGAGAGAAATACTGACTGACTGAGGTGCCAATTTTATGTCAGACCTGCTGGTTTGTCTGTGGAAGTGCTGTGGGATGGAGTACCTAAAAAACACCCCTACCATCCCCAGACTAATGGCCTTGTGGAGAGGTTAAACTTTACACTAAAGACCATGCTATGGGCATTTCAGACAATTTTAAGAGAGAGTGGGACAAATATTTTCCCCATCTGCTGTTTGCATGCCGAGAGGTATCCCAGGAATCCACAAGTTTTTCACCCTTTGAGTTGCTGTATGGGCATAGGGTGAGGGGGGCCTTTAGATTTGAATTATGATGAGTGAGTAAGTGTGAATGCCACAAGGAGCCTGTTGTGGCATAAGTCCTAAACCTCAGGACAAGGTTTAGGGAGCTCATGGGCTGGGTCCAGGAAACCTGGCAGGAGTTAAACTTCAGAAAAAGGCCTGGTATGACAGGAATGCTCAAGGCCGAGAGTATGCTGTGGGACAGCAGGTTATGGTTCTCATTCCTGTCAGGTACAATAAGTTGAAGGCAGCTTGGGAGGGACCTTTCAAAATGGTAAGAAAGGTCAGTGATGTTAACTACATGGTAGAAATGCTAGGCAGGAGACAGGGGCACAAATTGTACCATGTTAACATGGTGAAGCCTTACCATGATAGGGAGTCCCTGGTGCTGAGTGTTTGCATTAGAAGGCAGGAGGAGTCTGAGTGGGCTCTATGGCTACATCAAGACAGCCAGCAAAATTCCAAGTTAAAAAGGTGGAGCCTAGGTCTGCAGGCATATGTTTGGACAGTGATGCACCATAGTGGGGTTAGCAATGCCAATGCAGATGGGTTAAGACAGGGTATGGGTTAATGTATTCCCAGATAAGCTCATTCATCTCAAGCAACATTTCTCAAGGGTCACTTAAAAAACTAGCTTGAGTCTTCAAAGAGGGGAGAGATATGAAGATGTGAGGTATTGTCAACTTTGCCAGGAGACGTAGGGCTGTGGATGTGTAACATATGCCAGTGCAGCTAGCTGGAAGTTTGTAAAGAATTATATGTCATTTGTATATCAAACTGATTTGTACAGATGCTTGTATTGCAAAATGTACTTGTAAAGTTGTTTGTATTAAAATGTACCAACAGTGTGCCCTGCTGGACAGAAAAAGAAATATGCATGTATTATTGTAACTGTTTAAATGTTTATGTTTTTAGCAGATGATACTGGAAGAGCAAAGGTTAATCTCAATCCACTTAACTTTGAAAATAATTTGAAATTAAATTAACTGGCTTAGGCCATATAAATTGTATCTTACTGTTCTCAATGCAGCCAGAGACAAAAAGTCTGTATTAGGAAGCTTTCTGATTTGTCTTTGGGGTGAACTAATTACTACTCTGGAAGGGTGGAGGCTTGAAATTGTTTTATTTATTCATTTACTTAACATTTTTTACTGGGAAAGTCCATCTTGGAATGAGCCAATTTTCATCAAAGGCCCAGGGAGAAATGCTCCAGATGCATGTCTTTGTAATGTGGGAGAAAACCAGAGCACCTTGAGGAAACCCACAGGGAGGATATGTAGATTTTTAAACAGAAGGCAGTCCAGCCAATAATTGAACCAGAGAATCTCTTGCTGTGAGGTGAGAACACAAATCGCTGCATCACTCTACCATTTTGTGACTTCCAGGAGCAGCAGCAGCAGATCTTAGTAAGGCTCTGTGTGTGTGTATTATTGACACATATGTGCTAAATCCTGAGAACTTCTATCCAAGGGGGGGGGGTAGCATAGGAACCAGAAGTCAGATGACCAGATATATGTGATGTCATTCTGTAGTCTATCACTAAAAATGCTATTTTAATACTAGATGAGACTGAACCCTCAGGTCAGTATTGTTTTTAACATAACAAAGAAGGATCTTATCTACTTCTTCGTATCTTGCTTCATTAAGTATTTCCTATGATTGAAACTCTGGTGTTTATTGTAAATAGATATTTAGTATTTTCATGTTCTTTTATTATTTATTATTAAACATATTTAAACTTTTCATTGTGGCTAGTTCTTTAGAGAATATTTTAATCTCTGAGAGTACTTATATATTTTTGGTGGCAACTCTGGCTGCTGCTGAAAGCCTTGCTGTTGGTCAAACTACCATTTGTGTTAATATTAATGTCACTCAGTATAGCTGGGTACCCTTGCAAGAGCCTTAGAATAACTGTCTTTGGACTGTCTGGTGGCAGTGTAACTACCTTATAGTTTGAGCACAAGGGGGCATAGCTTGTAAATCTGTGATAACCTTTCCCAGGTGTGTGTGCGTGTGTGTGTGTGTGTGTGTGTGTGTGTGTGTGTGTGTGTGTGTGTGTGTGTGTGTGTGAGTGTGAGAAAACCAAATCTCAAAGAATGTGTGTGTCTGTGTGTGCCAGCTGTTTAGAGCAGGAACACAAAGCACTGGTTTCACAGAGAGGGTGCTGAAGAACTTGGCTTGAACACTTGGCTGTGGTCTCAACTCTATAGCTGTGCCAAAGGGGAGTATTATTGGGGACCTGGAGGGAGACAGATAGAGAAATGCAGACCCTGGGCTGTGTGTATGTGTTCCCCGTGTGCTTTTAAGGGAAATTGCACTTGATGCAGAGAGCTGCATCTGGAAATGCTGGGTTTATCCATTTTTATTCCAAGTGAACGTCCCACTCCATTGCCTGTGGTGAGGATTCAGGCTCCTTGATTACTGGCCCAGAGTGGGGACATCACACATACATTATTCAATGCCCATCACTCATTCAGTTCCTGTACTTAAAATATCTCTGTTACTGGTGGTCATGATATAACCACCTTCTTCTGTAATTTCATTACAGCTAGACTTAGCTGGAAAGATAACTAGCTCAAACTCTTGTACATCTTAGCAAATATCAATAACATACCTTGTCATGTGGTAGCCAGCTATATAACCATGTTTATGAAACCCACAACCAATGATACATATCTAGGGAGGTTTGAGTCCCTCACCATTGTACCAAACACTGTTATTCTTGGGTATTTCAATTACCTGTTCATAAACTGAAAAAGCTATACTAGTACAAATAAATGCACACAATGTTTCCTATAGTTCAGTAATGCAAACTCTTTCTTTGTGATCGTACACTTCTGTACCAAGTGCTAAAATTTACTACACCTGATCCCCTCAAACATAGCCCCATTATGTTCTATGCCTATAGTTACCCTATTACTGGTCAGAGCTAACTAACATTTAGTGGTTTTCACCATTGAGATTCAAACTTGATTGCCATCAAACCCTACTGTCTTTAGGGATTTATTAAATGTAAACATACTACAGATAGCTGATGAGCTAACGTGGTTCAAGATGTGCACCCATTAGCGAACACTGTTTCACTTGCAGAGAGTTTCTCTTTTCAACCCATTGCCTGCATCAAGCTATTAGTTCTCTGCCACAAATTCAACACCAAGTTCAGAAACAAGCCCCTATGGTGGAATCTTAATATAAACAAACTATATAACAACAAAAAAAAAAATGGAAAACCTCTCCCTCAAGGTCAACCTAAATAAACAAAGAACATAGAAACAAAAATCAAGTTTGTCAAGGCTAGGTATGAAATGAAAATGATCACATCTGTCAACAACCATAAGTACTTTTTCAACTATGACAGAAATCTTAGAAGCAATACCCAGCATTGCACTAGGTTGATGCATAGCAAAAACACTTAGCCCCTGAGGACATGGCCAACATCACCAACATAATAGCAGATGAATTTCTTCATAATTTCCCCCAACTTACCCTCCATTGTGACATCATGTCTGTCCTTTCCTTAAGATCACTGCCAAGCAAGTCCTTAAAGCACCGTCTGAGGCAAAAAAAAAAACCTGTCTGTATAAGTCATGATAATGTATCACAGTGCTTATTTAATAGTTGACGAAGAGTTCATTGCATTCTGACTTTTGCTGTTAAATCTTTTCAGCCTGTGGCTCTCAGCTAGTTTCCTGTTAGAGGTATGGAAAACAGCTGTGGTTGTCCTGCATTCACAAGATTGACAACACCACTGATTCTAGCAATAAGCACTACCAGTCTTAGTCTGTAAGTTAAAGTAATGCATTGTTATGGAACTCATAAAAAAAGATACTGGCAGCTTAACACCTCCTCGACCAAAACCAATTTTGGCATGTAAAAGGAAGCTGCTGCCTGCTTAACGTGCTAGATTACTTTAAAAATCATACTGAGTCATTGGATGAGGCCTGGTCGGGGTCTTCAATACCATTCCACACTTGGGCATTGTGGTCAGCCTAATCAAATTAAATGCAAAAACCACCAAATATAATGAAAACCAAAAACAAACAGGATGAAGCACACCAGGATCCACAACAATGTGTTTATTAAGCGCTTTCATTTTCTAAATAAAAACTTCTAAAGAATAAAATGGTAACAAAAAAGCTGACCATATATATACACACCCTTGCCCCTACTTAACATAATTAATCAATTACATCACTAATAATTGGCTAAAAGAAATACAGCTCTCAAAATGCAGGTAACAGATTAATATATGCATATAATACATATTACTTAATTACAACTATACAAACTGTAAAAACGCATATGAGTTTAAATATAAATTGCAAAAAAATTCATTTAAAATACATATAAATAAATAGTTTACTATATAAATTCCTTAAAAACACTCAATATGGGTAATATATTTGTTTATTTACATATAGCCTTCAGCTTTAAGCCTAAGGATAGAACTTATGGATAGACTACTATTTAGACCGGGCTGTTGTGTGGCATTAGTTCTCAATTGCCACTTTAATTCCCTTGATTCTAAATAATCATTCAGTGGCCCCCCCTCTATCACCCAATGTTACTTGTTCTAATACTGTAAACTTAAAACTATGTCCCTCATTTTTTAAAAACATGTACTGCCAAAACATTCTTCAAGTCATGTTTCTTAATATCATACAAATGCTGGTAAGCTCTACTTCTAAAGGCATTAATGGTCTTCCCTATATAAAAACTTGGACACTTAATACAGAGGGCAAAATAAACTACTGCCTTACTACTGCAGGAAAATTTCGTTTTGTGTACATGTTTACCATAATTAGTTATATGAATCTCAGTGCCTTCTATAATGTATTGACATTGGAGACAAAAACCACACTTAAACATGCCATCTACTTGTGAATAAAATTTTTGTGATCTTTCAAGCATGTTTTTAAAAGTAGTATCCTTCTTATATACAATATTAGGAAGTGTCCCCACTAAATCTAAATAGTCTTTACTAGTGGTAAACAAATTCCAGTTGCGTTGAATTATTTGACTAATACCCATAAACTGCTTATTATATTTAAAAATTGCTGATTTACTAAATATATTAGTCTCCGACCTGGACTCAACTTCCTGTAAAACAACTCCTTTTCCAAGTAATGGGAGAAAATGGCCCAGCCCATCTCCCTCTTGGTAACAAACTCTTGTAAAATTTCATCCACAAAAACATTGTGGTAACCTCTTCTTATAAGCATCCTTGAATTTGATGTAAAAAATCCTCATTCTCAGAGACCATCCTTGCTAGTCTAACCCCCTGCCCTTTTACCAACGACCTTTTTTGGTGCAATGGGTGAAAACTACTAAAATGCAAGAGGGTGTTAGAGTAAGTGGGTTTTCTAAAAAGTGTTCTTTTAAAATAGTTCTCTAATCTATTTTTGCTAATAGTAATGTCCAAATAATTTGTCTCATCATGAGCTATAGTATGGGAAAAAATCTAAAAAATCAGTACTATCATTTATAAAAGCCAAAAACGTATTCAATTCCACCTCACTGCCATTCCATAGAATTATTATGTTGTCCAAATAATGTCCATAATAATTCTAATGTTTGGCAAAAGGGCTAGTAAAGATAAATTCTATTTCCCAAAATGCTAGGACAATATTAGCAAAAATAGGGGCACAAATGGCCCCCATAGCAACCCCTTTGCATTGTTTGAATAATTGCTCTTCAAAAACAATTATATTAGTATCTGGTGCTAATTCCATGAGGGTTCTAATGGTAAGAATACAGTCATGGATGAAATGTGTATGTTGACAAAGATAGGTGTAAAACCACTCAATACCTGTATCATGAGGGATTACAGAGAATAAATCCCTTACATTTATTGTAACAAAAATCAACCCGTCATTGTACATGTTCTTGGTGATTTTTCTCAACAAATCCCATGAATCTTTAATAATCCATCGACAATCATTAAGTGTAGATTTAAGTTGTGTGTCTAAAAACTTGGCAATAAAGTAAGTTTTGGATGCTTTTGCATCCACTATTGGTCTTGGGGTGGGGTTGGCTAAATCCTTATGAAGCTTTGGTATACCAAATATTGTCGGACTTTTTGTGCACTTACACACACACACACACACACACACACACACACACACACACACACACACACACACACACACACACACACACACATCAAGAAAGTATATGTGTTTATATACAGGCATGCAACTTCCAAACTTTTCAGAGTATACTTATCATAAGATATAGTGAATATAATTTATTTATTTTATTTATTTATTTGCCATTTGTCCATTTGTTAGCTGGGTTAGTCTGGCTGGACAAGTGCCCTTTTTAAGCAGAGACCTAAGGAAAAAAGCTCCATTACAGCAAAGAATTTTACAATCTATAAAGAATTTACACATATAATCAAAACAGCATTTGAACATAACAATTAAGAAAAGCAGCAAAAAACATTTAAACATACAATCAAGAGGAGGTAAATACAACAAAAATAGATTACATTTTTTACAATGTATGAAGAGGAGAAAAAAATAAACATAGAAATTTACTATTGTGTGCCTTACAAATGCAGGATGAATGTTGGAAATCAATACATTGAAATGGGAAATTACTAACCTATGCATAAGTGTAGTGAGGTGTACATGTGTCAGAGTGAGAGATCCAGGCAACAGAGTGAAAGGAAGAGAGGTATGGAATAAAAGAGGAGGTATAGTGTGAAGATTGGAGTATAGTGGAAGGGAAAGGTCACCGAGCTGTAGATTCTGGAAAAACAGAAAAGAATAGGAATCAGTGAGAGATAGTAGCAGAAGGGGGGGGGGCAGAGGCAGAATACAGAGGGATGGAGAAAGGAGAGGTGAGGCAGAATAGGCAGGATTCAAATAGGGTCTTTACAGGGGCAGCTCCAGGAGTTCAGCAGATATTCCTTTATAGAGAGTTTGAAGTTTGCTGGGTTTTGGATAGTTCTGATGTGAAGAGGGAGTTGGTTCCAAGAGGAGCTAACAGAGTGGTTATATAGCATTTTTCCTATGACATTGTTAGGTTTGGTGATTTGAAGGAGGTGCTTGGTCAGAGCTACAAAGTTCCCAGTTGGGGACATAAGGTGAGATGAGGGTTGCTAATGATGTACAGGCTGTAAATTGATGGAGGATAGTATGTGTCAGAAGGAGCTGATTATGTTGTTCTAACCAGTGGAATTTTTGTAAGGAGAGGCAATGATGTGAGTGATAGGGAAGGTTAGGTGCAGATCTAGTGGTTTTGTTGTACGTAAGTTCTAGTTTGGTTGACAAGTTTTTTGGAGGTTAGTGAAGATTGCAGTGATGTCTAGTAGGGTAGGCAGAAGGTAGGCTTGAGTTAGGGACAATTTTGATTCTTGTGTTAAGAATTTTTTTATTTCTGTATAGTAATCCAAGTCTTTGGTGTGTCGTCTTGATGCAGTTATAGATGTGGATGTCAAATTTAAATTAATTATCTATAAAAATAGGTTCATAGATTAGTACTAGGTTAACTGCCCTTGGAGCCATTTTTTAAGCCTAGCCAATTATCCCTTGTGAGACTCAAACCCTGCACCTTGTGTTTGTAAGGCAAACACCTTAACCATTAAGCCACACTCCCAACCCAATACAGAGAAGTTTAGTGTGGGATTCGACATTAGTAGTTGTGAGTTTAGAGAAAAGACTGAGAAGGAGGTTTTGAGGTGTTGGAGGGACTTGGGGAGGAAGAGAAGTAGTTTTGTTTTGTTGGGGTTAAGTAGCAGTTGGTTAGTAGTGAGCCATCTTTCAACTGAGTGGAGGGTGTCTTGAGTGAGGGTGAGTAGGTGGGGTAGATTATCAGAGGTCGTGATGATAGTAGAGTCATTGGCATATTGTATGAGTGTGGAGAGGGGGGCATAATTGGTATAGATTATTAGTGAAGATGTTAAATAATAGTGGGCCAAGGATGGAGCCTTGGGGCACACCAGTTTGAACAGGGAGGAAAGGAGAGGTTGCAGAGAGCCATTTGACTGATTGAGCTCTATTTGATAGGTATGAAGAGAACCAGGATAGAGTAGAGGTAGAGAAATTAAAGTGGGATAGCTTGGAGAGAAGGAGTTTGTGGGACACAGTGTCAAATGCTTTTGAAAGATTGAGAAGGAGGCATGACACTAATCTGTTGGTATTACGAGGGTCTATATTAGATCACTGAATGCTTAGGTAAGTGAACGGTGATTAATCAACCCCATGTAAGTGAAAGCTTACAAAACCGAACTGTCAGAACAGCGATTTTTTTCCAAGGGAAAAAAATCGCTGTTCCAACAAAAAAAAAAAAAAGAAAAAGAAAGCACATTAAAACATGAGATTAAGTGGGGGGCTTCACCCCCCCCACCCCCTACTTAAATATACCAACTCTGAGACCGCACTACAGTGCCGAAAATGGCAAAGTACTGAAGCGGCCAAGCAAATTCTTTCCCAGGGAAAGAATTTGCTTAATGCCGCTTCAATATTTTGCTGTTTCAGATTTGTCAGTTTGACCAAGACGCATTCAAAAACATGCATCTTCAGTCTGCTGATAGGAATCCTATTAAGAGATGTAGTGATAGAGTTGGTGAAGGATAGAAGTGCTGTAGTTGTGCTATGATGTGGTCAGAAACCATGTTTTGTTTGGAGTGAAGAAATTTTCCTGAATGAGATATGAGATGACTGCTTGTGTATGCACTTTTCCAGGATCTTAGATGGGGGGATAGATTTGCAATAGGCCTGAAATTGGTGGGGTCAGTGGAGTTACCTCCTTTATGTAATGGTATAATATAGGACTTTTTCCAGATACTGGGGATAAGATTTCCTGAACTGACCTATTGATGAGAATGGAAACAGGATAGGTGACAGAAGCAGCAGCGAGTTTAAGGTATAGAGGATGCAGGCTGTCAGCAGAGGGGGAGCAGGGTTTTAGTTTGTAGAGTAGTGATCTGATGATGGAGATGGGGACAGGCTTGATAGAGAAAGGAGTTTTGTTGGTGGGGGGAGGAGAGTCAAGGCAGGTATCCTTGTTTGGTTTAATTAGGTTAGAAGAGAGGCAGCTTCAAGTGGAGAGCTGTTAGGTGATGGGTCAGGAGGAGATGGGTTCCCTGGATGTAAGAGTTTGTTGCCAGTATTCCAGAATTTTTTGGAGTTTGAATTGTAGGTCAAAATAAAAGGATTTTTTGTCAAGGGTGACACGTTTTTTCATGGAGTTTCATAGTTTCCTATAGTTTTGGAGACTAGAGGGTGTTCTGAGTTTGTTCCAGAGCTTCCAAGCATTATCTCTCCTTTGCCTGAGGGAGAGAGCTTCTTTGCTTAACCAGGGAGCATAGTTGATTTTAACCCTAGTCTTTCTGATAGTGGCCAGGGAGTTGAGGGTGTTAAGGAAGATGCTGTTGAACTGAAGGACAGCTTCTTCGAGGGGGAGGTTGAGTAGGAAAGACTAATTTATAGAGGAGAGTGTTTGGTTAAATACATCAGAGTTAAAATTAGATAGATTATGACAATCTTTATATATATATATATATATATATATATATATATATATGAGGTTTATATAGGTGACATTGGATGGAGGTTGGGTGACGGTCTCTAAAAGTATCAGGTAGTGTGGAGGCATTATGATAGTGACTGGGGTGAGAGGTAAGTATCCAGTCAAGGGTGGAGCTAGTGTTGCAATGTTGATTAGAACGGGTAGGGGAGGTGATGAATTGGGAGAAACTATATAGATTAATGGCATCATTAGGACAGCTTGAGATAAGAATATTCCAGTCGATGTTAACATCCCCTAGAATAATTGTTTCATAGGAGATGGTTTGAGAGATCCAGGCAAGGAAGTGTTCTAGTATAGGGAAGTTATTGCCTGGAGGTATATATATTTCAGCAATGGCTATCTTTTTTTATGCCTGTTTAAGTTACAGTTGACTATGAGAATCTCGGCTGGGTGAAAGCTGGGGGGGGGGGGGAGTAAGGTAGGAGATGGACTGATAAATTTTCAGAATAAAGTATGGCTACCCCTCCACCTTTTTTAGTCAGTCTGTCTTGGCAGAAGGTATTGTATCCTGGGGGTAGGATTTCTTTGTTAGGTATGTGGGGTTTTAGCCATGTTTCAGAGATACAGAGAATATCTGGAGTGTGTAGATTTATCCAGGAGTGTAATAACTCTCATCTTTTGGGGGTAAGGGAAATTAAGCCAAGCAAGTATTATATTTTTATTTTATTTATTTTACATTTGTTGACCGGGATGGTCCGACTGGATACATGTCCATTTTCAGCGGAGGCCCGGGGAGAAAAGCTCCACATTGACAGTAAGTTACATACATGTTACATAGATACATATTTGCAGTCTTTGTATTAACAAGACAGAAATTATGACTCAGATTCATTGCTATGTAGTTGGAATATCATTTTCCCAGCACAAAGGCAACAGATGCCCTAACATCAAACATCATAAATTAAATAAAATGAGTACAACTGAGCCAGCAAAGATGACTCCAACATCCACAGAAATGTGTGCTTGTCAAAAGGCTTATAATCTAAGGACTTTATTATAGGTGTAGCATCTTTAAGTCTATATTTAGGACAGAATTTCATTTTTCTTAAGTTTTGTTTACTAAAGATCTACCACACAGACATCAGAAGATCCAAATTAGTGGAAGACAGTTTTGGCTTCAACATTTTAACATTTCATGGAAGCAGTCTTACTGGCATCTTGCATAAGTTACAATCGTGTACACTAGCATTCTAAAGAAGACTGAATAACATTTTACTTGTGTACTGACTCAAAATAAGAAAGTGAGGGAAGTTCTTTTATCAAAACCTACTGTAGTTGAGATAGGTTCATAGGTGTGTACTAGGCTAATGGCCCTGGAGCCTTTACAAGCCCAGCCCATAGAAGTGCCCTGGCAACGTGCTGCCCAACGTTAGTTCCCATTGCCTCTATCAAGTAGAGCCACTGGAGTGATCCCCGGGGTGAACTTTCTATTTCCCATCCACTCATCAAGATTTCTCTTGAAGAGGGCCAGTGAGGTGCTCTGCTTGAAATGTATGGGAAGTCTATTCCAGAGCATGGGCAGTCTCTGGGTTATGAACCTGTCCCTCCAGCATGTTCTGTTGATTGTGATAATGAGGCAGAGGTCTCTAGAGGGTGCTCCTTTTTCTTTTTCTGCATGAAAGGTGTCATTGGCATTGCAATTCCTTGACTACTGTGGCATTTTACAGGTAATATGAAGTGTTCCAGTTCCTCAAGATGGTTTTAGTTTCTGGAGAAGAAGGAAAATTTGGATTTACTTTCAAACTGTAAAATTTTGCGGGGAAACCACATCTGCATAACAAAGCCTTGTTCCCATAATTGCTTATGGTAGGGAGAAGAGCTTTTCTCTTACTGTGCATTAATCTGGTTACCAGTTTCATGAAATACATAGAGCAATATTCACCATTCGCCATCTAGGGAAGTAGCAATACAGTAAAATATCTCTTCTTTCAGTGCAATACATGTTGGGAATTCATAAATTAACCATAGTGCAATACTCTAATGTTCACAGTGCAATACTCAAATGTCTCTTTCTGTGCAAGGATCAATGCAATGTCATAACCAGGGACCTCTGCAATGCTAAAGTCTCGTGCAAGTAAGTGTTCACTTCAAAAAGTGTTAAAATGTGTTTCTAATTATGTGCAATATTAGTCTGTCTACCTGCATGTCCGTGATGTAATAGCGAGGTGTTATATGTCTAAAGGTCTGCGAAAACAGTCAATATGTTGTCTGCACACAGAGTCCGGAGACACAGAATTTTGTTCAGTTTTTGCACTTGTGTGATTTCTGAATGACAGTAAAGTTTACTTTGACTTTGACATGACTTTGACTTTAAGATATAGCACATTCCTAAAATCTGGTGCAAACCTCACTAATTATCCAGCAGTATTCAGCAATGAGCCAACTTCCTTGACTTTCTGGAGAATTTTGTCTGTATCCCAGAATTTAAGACGAATGGCAAAGGATATGTGGCATGTTATTTCAGGCAATAATATCTTCAACCAAGTCTATAATGAGAGCCTTATAACATATGGAAAATCTTTAGTGCCATCCTAATAAGAGACCTTCATTTTCCACTCTTACACACAACGTTTGTCATGCTCATATCATTGCATCTAGCCCTCTTTTGTTTGTCCTCAAGCTTATTATCCAACTTTAGGGAATTCAAGTGCAACTTTTGTAAATCAGTAGAATGCGACATATAAACGAGCAATGACAAAGTAACTCATTTTGGTGCTGAGTTAAAGTATACTGAGCATTTTGCAATTGTAAATCATGACTTGCTGTTGTAATTTTAATTTGCTGTAGATCTGTGAGGGCATGCTGCATTTCAACAGAGAGGTAGATTCCACCATGTCCCATGCAACATTAATATCCTTCACCTAGAGTTATTATAGGAGGCCATCTCTTGCCATGTGGTAACTGAAGCCAATCACAGAAAGGACCAGCTATTAAACTGTAACACTTTATCAAAATACAATAATGCAGTTTATTGTGTAATAGTAACAAACAGTGCAACAAGGACAGGTGAAGCCATGAAAAAACGCTGTTCTAATTTAATATGGAATCCTGTCTGAATCATTTGGTTGTCCAGCTTTGCCCCACAGCACTTAAAAGTTTCTATTATTAGTATAAAAGCATAGTTATTCCTGTTATTTCCTATAGCTTACACTCCAATTGTCTTAACTACATACAATATCTCAAATATGATTGAGTTTAATGAAACAAATCTTACTTTCTGGTATCAATTAATGGACTCTGAGAAAATACATGCAATTATTATTATGATCAGATAAAATATAATTAAGGAAAACTGGTTAGAAATACAATCTGTTAGACAATTTGTTATTAACAAAATTAAATGAATGAATGTAATGTAACTATTAAAGAAGCTGTTCCAAAATGCATATAATTTATGATTAATTTATGTAATCAGCCTATTGAAGGGAGGGGTACTTATCTTAGATATGTAAAATACTTAAAACTACAAAGTTGTACTATAAAGAGAATTTTTGGGATTATTATAGATTAATCAATAATTAATCACCCTCTGATGAAGAAAAAAGTTAACATTAATATCCCCAAAATAGACTATCCTCCCCTTGCAGTGGAGACTATTCACATGGAAATTTCTACAAAGATGTTTTATTACCCCTCATAAAATGGAATTGATGTTTTAAAAAGATATAGGCTGTTGGAGTTGTCAGTTATAGGTTAAAGCTGATTGGCAGCACATGTTTTATGACTTTATTTCACTTAAGACATTTTGGAATAACTAACTTTTTCTTGCAAACCATTTTCAATGATAAATGTAATTTAACTAAATCATTGTTTTTATTAAATGTACCTCTCCCTAAGTGTGTTCGTAGATCTAAATATCATATCTTATGGAGCTTATTAGCTATAGCACACAAAGTTATTACATTGAGCTGGAAAAACAAACCACCACCTCCATTCAAAGACTTTAAGACTATCGCTATCAATGTTTCTCACATGGGCCTATCTACAATCAAGACAAGAACAGATAGAATCACTTGATATCATAACTCTTGGTTAAAAGTTAAAGAAGCATTAGGAAATTAAAGATAATATGATTTGAACTAATTTTAATGCATATATAACAATTACTACATTTGTTTTAGATAACACCTTTTAAAAATAGTTCATCTTTCTTTTTTTTATTATGAATTAATTTTCTATTATTTTAATATTAGTTATGTTTCAAATGTTATATCTATTGATTTTTTATTTTCTCTTTAAAAAATTCAGTAAAAGTTTCCAGTCTTCTATACTGCCAGGTACAGACAGTTTTCTTGGGAGGTGCAATGTTATTTGAATCTGGTTATAGAATACCCTGAGACATAAAATTTACGAATGTGTTATATATTTTTTCTTGCTAATTCTTACACAACAGACCATGTCTTTAAAGTCAATAAAAATATTGCTCTAGAATATGTTTTGCAGAGATTTGCAAGGTATCTTCTGCACACCAGTGGCTTTGAAAACTCGCATTATTCATTATAAGATCAGTTTTACTGATACTGTTTTGGCTTGTTTTTATTGATTTTTAGCATATCCTATCAATAAAAGTAAATCAATATAACATAAGAGAAATTAATTAATGTTTTACCATACAATTTAACTATAATAATTGTGGATGCATAGACCCACTAGTCTCACCTACATTCTATGCAGAAGCAATGGTGAAGGTCACTGTGGAATTGGTACAGAATGGCACCAGAGATTTGTGACTGACAGGCTGTGTCTTTTAAATTTTGTCACTGTAGAAGAGTAAGGTGAAGGAGTTAACACATATATGCTGTTTCCCTGGATCTACAAAACATCATCAATAATGTCCAGAGTGAAGGGACAATAAACTCAATCAATGAATTTAAAAGTACTATGTAGCACACAAGTTCCAGCTCTGATCTTGCAAGAACTTCTGTTTGGTATTCACCTTTCAGAAATAAATTTTGTTACTAATGACTTGTTTACCAAATTTTGATGACCACAATCCGTGCAGCACTATCTTTAAGGTGCAGGTTGGACAGTGCTCAAACCTGGTACGCAAACACTGGCATAGTAATATCTTGTTCTGCTTACTCACAAATTGCCCCTCAATTCTCTATTTCCTTCCCCTCCACTCCCTTCACAAATCCCTAGCTCTCAGTAAATCTCTGCCTCCAAACTTCCCTGTTTTTTCTGGTTCATAGTTTCTTTCTTTATTTTTCTCCTGCTTCCTTCTCATTCCTCACCCTCCCTTCCAAGCTCTCATATAACAACAAGTCCCCACTAGCTCTAACATCTGCTTTAACTTCAAAGTTCATATTCCAACAGTGACTCATCCTTGCCTTGCATACTCCATTCCCTCTACTTGTACTAACCCCTTTTCTCATCATTTTTTGATCCCAGCCCCAGCATGCAAATTTCCCATTCACTCCTACATTCAGCCTCCCATTTATAAGCTTTAATCCTTCATCATAGTGTCATCTTTGTCCAGTGATGTAAACTTCCTATTCTTGCCATATCCAGCCTCCCACCTACTCCCAAGATGGTCTAACTAACATCTGCAAATCCCATTTCCATTTCACCTGCCCCTGTTCTTTCCACTTAGCCCATGTAGTCATTTTACCCCTTCCTGCCATAATGTGCTGAGACACTTTGATTACACCCTCACACCTACTTCCAGAAATCTGGAATCTCCTAAACATTTCTTTCTTTATCTCACTACCCTCCCATCTCCATACATCTCTGCCACTCAGCTCTTCGATTTTCTATACCAGTCTGTCGCTAGAGGACATTTGAGTGTGCATAGCCATATAAATTATATGACGCAATGTCTCTGTATAGGTTCATAGGTGTTTACTAGACTAATGACCACAGGGGCCTTTTTAAGCCTAGTCATGGATCCCAAATCTCTGATAAGTTCTGGTACCCCTGATAAGTGTAAGCAGGGGCTTGGGAGATTAAATATTTACAAACAGTGGCCAGATGAAACATTTGCAGGTGGCCTGTGTCCAGTAGAGACATAGCTGTCAAACCAGGGTTGAATTTCCATTTCCCCATCCAATTGTCCAAGTTACACTTGAATTGGGTTAGGGAGGAACTCTGCTTCACACAGATAGGGAGCCTATTCCAGAGAAGGGGTAGTCTCTGGCATACATACCTGTCTCCAAAAACAAACAAACCAGGTGGATAAAGGTAGCCCTAATCCAAAAAACAAAGTAGAGTGACAAAAGCAGATAATTCAACCAAACACAGCCAAGGTACATACAGTTATTAAAAAGTGGTAAGCGCTTTTGTGCAAGAATTCTGCACTTCTTCAGACCATATAAAACACTAAAACAGTTACCATTTAAATAGTACATACAATAAACAACTAATTAAAACAATTAACTTCAATGAGGCAGCGCATGAGCCTTACGCATTGGCTTTAAAGGTATATACCCATTCAAACCTGGGGCTCTGTGTGCAGAAAAATTAATAATTCATTTTGTCTCATTTTTGTAATCTCGCTATATTTTCCTGACTGATTAAAGAATTACTATTCCCTAGTTCAATTACTTGAGCAAGGCAAGATGATGTGGATGTGTGGTCTTTCTTGTCAGGTTTCACAAACAGACTGCTGAGAGCTGAGTGACATCTCTTACTATTATCTAAATATAATTTCAGTGTTGGCTATAGAATGATATCACATCTGGTCACCTGACTCTGGTTCAAACACTACCATATTTATACATAAGCTTTGCTAAGATGTGTTATAGCATCTGGGAGCTGTAAAACAAATTTAGACTTCCATTCTTCCTACAGAGCTACTAAGCCAGACTTCTCACAAACATTTCATCTCTGGCTACAGTCAGAACTGTGACAAGGCAGTTTGATATACAAATGACATATAATTCTTTATAAAACTCCAGCCAACTATGCAGGCACTACCTCACATCAAAACATCTCTAGCTCCTTTGAAGACTCAAGCTAGTTTTTCAAGTGACCCTTGAGAAATCTGGCTTGAGGGACATGAGCCTGTCTGGGAACACAAAAAACCCACACCCTGTCTTGAGAGGCCATCTGCATTGGCATTGCTGACTCCACTACAGTGCTGCAATGTCATATCATCATATGCCTGCAACCCTAGGCTCCACATTAATAACCTGGCATTTTACTGGCTGGCTTGATGTAGCCATGTTAAGGGACTGTATTCTACAACCACAGTGAACCATCCTCCACCAAATCTTCTGTAATCTGGACTGGCTAATACAGGGGTTCCTCCCTAAGCCCCTTTAAGCTTTGGATGCCTGATTGCATATTGGGGTCCACAGTACCTTATCTTGCCTGTTTTTCCTCATGGGAGCAGGTATTGTACTATAATTGGGAACAAATGTTCTATAGTACCCTGCTGTCCCTAAGAATGCCCTTACCTTCTTTTTTGGTAACAGGGGTAGGCCACACCTGAACAGCTTCCTCTTTGGCAGGTTCTGGCCTGATTTTACCACTCCTCAATTTATGTCCCGGTAGGAGAACTTTATCATACCCACCTGACACTTACTGGGCTTAATGTTCAACCCTGCACATTGCAGTCTGCCCAGGACCTCCCTGACATGCTGAAGGTGCTCTTGCCAAGAATGCCTGTAGATGGCAATATCATCCGGGTAAGCAAGAGCATAATCTCCTGCTAGGATATGATCTATCAGCCTCTGGAATGTTGCTGGTGCATTTTTCATCCCAAAAGGCACCTTTGTGAATTTGTATAATCCGAAAGGAGTCACAAAGGCTCACCTCTCTCTAGTGGTGGGAATCAAGGGCACCTGCCAGTAGCCCTTGGTCAGATCAAGAGTGGTCAGATACTTAGCCCCACCCAGCTTCTGTAAGGCTTCATGTGTCCTAGGCATGGGGTAAGAATCTGACTCTGTCTGACTATTTCGTTTTCTATAGGCCACACAGAACTTGGTGCCGTCATCTTTCTTTGGTACCAGCATCAGTGGGGAGGCCCAGAGACTGCTGGACTCCTGGATTACCCCCACTTCCAACATTTCCTGTATCTCTTCCCTCAGAGTCTGTCTGACTCACTCAGGCACCCTGTAAGGGGCCTGCTTGATAGGCCTTTGGGGTCGGGTATCCACATGGTGCTGCACCAGGTGGGTGCACCCAGGTTTCCCAGTGAACATGCCCCCAGACACCTGTAATACTGCTCGGATTTCTCAAAAGTGGGTAGAGGATAGCATTTGGGACATTGCTACCTCTTCCACTGAGGTGTCAATTCGAGCCTCAATGAGGAGATCGGTCACCGGACCCCCCTCACTCTCCTCCTGCCATTCACTGCAAATACTCAGCACCAGGGCCTCCCTGTCATGGTAAGGCTTCATTACATTAACATAGTACAATGTGTGCCCCTGTCTCCTGCCTAGCAGGTTTACTATGTACTGTTGTTAAAATCATTGTCCTTCCTTACCACTTTGAAGGGTCCCTCCGAAGCTGCCTGCAGCTTATTGTGTCTGACAGGAATGATCACCATAACCTGCTGTCCCACAGTATACGCTCAGACACGAGTATTCCTGTCATACCAGAACTTTTCTGCTGTTGGGCCTGTGATGATAGGAGATACTGCCAGCCATGCCAGGGAGAAGTAGGGGAGCAGATGTATGATTTGTGCTAGCACAGCTAGCTGGAATTTTGTAAATTTTATAAATAATTGTATGCCATTAGTATATTTATTTGTTATTTATTTATTTATTGTAATTTTGTAAATAATTGCATGTCATTAGTATATTTATTTGTTATTTATTTATTTATTTAACATTTGTTAACCTGGAAAGTACGACTTGGAACGAAGCTCCAGATGCATATCTTTGTAAAGTGGGAGGAAACTGGAACACCTAGAGGAAACCCACAAAAACACAGAGAGGACATGCACACTCCACACAGAATGCACCCCGACTGAGAATCGAACCGAAGAACCTCTTGCTGTGAGGCGACAAAGCTACAGCTGCACAACGGCAAAGTGAGCTGTACAGATGCTTGTGTTGCAAATGTATTGGTGAGCTTTGCTTGTGTTAATTGTGCTAAAATGTATCAACAGTGCAAAATGTCAAGGAAGCCAGACGGAGGCCCTTGGGTTTGTTAATGACCTACAATCTAACATTATGGGCTTAAGCTTTGATGAATTTTTGGATATAAGCTTAGATGGATTTACTACTAGTCTCCATAGGAAATTTGAACATAGAAATGTATTTTTATATGGGAACAGTTGTCACCCCAAACATTTGGTCAAGGTACTGCCTTATAATGAATTCTTATGAATTCATAGGCTATGTAGCCTTGATATGAGCTTTGACTTAGGGATAGCTGAAGCAGAAAAAATGTTTATTAAAAGAGGTTATGATGTCCAGCTGGTCAGGGAAACTAAACAAAAAATTATGGACATGAGGTATTCTGTTAATTCTCAGAGAGATTCTCATTATGTCCATGCTAGTGGAAAATATAATGTTTGTATTGGTGGAAATAAATCCACCAATACAGCTGTGAATAATGGAGAGCAGAAGAAAGTTTTCTTAGTGACAACTTATAATGTTATAACTGAGGAAATAGTTAAAAAAGCATGTAGCTTGTGGCCAATGCTCCTAAGGGATAACATTTTGAACTCTATACTACCTGATTTTGTGACTATTGCATATAAAAGAGCTAGGAATGTGTCTGATATTCTGGTAAATAACCAATTTTGTTTACCAGATGTTAATGTCAGTCAGAGTTTAAGCATAAATAAAGGCACTGTTCTATGTGATGGTTGTTCCATCTGTCAATATGTAGTAAGCTATTTTCCTTACATTAATGGCATCAAGTTTACAGCTAGGCATGAATGCAATTGTAACACGGAGGGGTTAGTATATGTGGTGAAATGTGGATATAAGAAGTTTTACATAGGGGAATCTTATAGGAGATTTAGGGTCCAGTTGCAGGAACATATTAGGGACATAAAAATAAAAAATTAGAGAGTCCCCTTGGGAGTTATTTTTTGATAGCGCACAACTCTAATCCTGATTCTCTTAGGGGTTGTGTCTTTGAAAAATTGCAAGTTGGCATAGGTGAATGTGTGTCTTTAAAAAACAAACTCTTAAAAAAAGAAACCCTGCTAATTTTAAAGTATGGTACTTTGGAGCCTCAGGGACTCAGCAAAGAATGTAATTGGAAGTATGTGATTTGAATTGTATGCTTAATTGATTAAATTTTTGTGCAATATGCTGTATATAAGCAAACAGTATTTTGTAGTGTTTTTACTCTTGGAAGGCTGTGCAAGCTGAAGCGCTAAGTGTTTCATTAAATTCGCTTACTTCTTGGATCGGTGGTCTTAGTGGTATTTTATTATGTATCAACAGTGCACCTTGTTGAAATTAAGAGAAATGTACATGTATTATGGTATCTGAATTAAATGTATATGTTTTAATAGAGGACACTGGCACAGCAATGGTTAACCAGCTGGCTTATTTTAAGAAAAATAAGGAAAATGTAAATGAGCTATTAAATCATTGAATGGTACCCCACAGCACTGAGTAGGACCAGAGACGGTAGGTCTGGGAGCAGCCATTATCTGTTAGCTTATATAAAGAAGGGAAAGTGCTGTAAATGTTTCTGGCTCCTGGGCACTGCCATAAAAGCTCTAAATGTGTATTGAGGCAGTCTGCTAAAGTCCTGTCTCAAACTTCAAAAGGAGACATTGTGGGAACCTACAGTTAGGTGATCAGATGAGGTCATTCTGCAAGTCATCTTGGATATTATATTTTACATGGAGTAATCCCAGGTATAGATTATTCTGTTTGGGAGCCTGACTAGAAAGACTGCTCATTTATTTCATCTTGCCTTGTCCAAGTAAGTTAATAGGGAACAGTAAATCCTCTTAGCTTTAGTCAGGACTATAGTGAAACTTAGCTTACAGAGTGTTTTTCAAAAAAAGAGTTCTCTAAGGATAATGTACCTGCAAAAACCCAAAATAATTTCAACTGCAGAATAATAGGTGCAGGTACCCCACAACAATCGAAGCCAACCAGTCTCAATAAAAGTAGAATAAACACCTTTATCCAGTGAAGAAAATAGTAAGCGCTTTCACGTCTACACAGGACACTTCTTCAGACTTAAATAAAACATAAAAACTTCAAGTCATTTAAATACTCAAACCAATAGCTTCATCAGCCAATAAGAACACAATCTAAGTCTTAATTGGTTCTGAGATCATTCAAGATCATATAAAATCTAATGACACATTAAAATATATCAATAATTCCTCAAATCTAAAGAATGAATAAAAAGGTTAAAAAGTTTTGTTAAAAAAGGAAGAATTAGTGCTTCAGAGCTCGGTCTAGTAGAAAGGGTCTGAAACTAACCCTGTCATTTAGACCGCGACCTGTATCAGCTTGCAATCTAATAATCCATTTGCTTATAAAGTTCATTATCAATTATATTACACATCAACATATCGTAAAGTTCAGCATGTACATTGCTAATAATTGTATTCAACTCAAACATATGTACTGCTTTATAAGTATCTGCTTGAGATAGCATATCATTCATTGTTAACTTGTAATAATCAATATCTAGTACCACAATAGCACCACCAATTGGGGTATTTTACAGATAGATGACAGAGTCAAGGCATTAGTGGGTCCTAGCCCTAGGTTTAGCTATAGGAATACTAAATCTTTAAAGAGAATGCTCTGTTATGAGAGACGGCCAGAAGAGAAAAATGTCCGTTTATTTCAAGTAAGAACAGTTTTAAACATCCAGATACTGGTGTGATCATTAAATTTGATCACTATGCAGATTGTAGAACATGTAATCTGGTATATATTGCAG
Source organism: Protopterus annectens (assembly GCF_019279795.1). Taxonomy (NCBI): domain Eukaryota; kingdom Metazoa; phylum Chordata; order Ceratodontiformes; family Protopteridae; genus Protopterus; species Protopterus annectens. The sequence continues at coordinate 1,219,139,508 of NC_056726.1, forward strand.
TCTAACATAAATGCAATGGATTTTATGTAGGTAAGACCAACAGGACTTTAAGGGAAAGAATAAGAGAACACCTATATGCTATAAGTAGGGAGAATTATACTAATGCTTTAGCTAAGCATGTATTGTTGCATGATACTACACACACCTTTGAGTTCTCAGCTTTGGAACTCATCTATCCCACAATGAGGTTGGGGAATATTGGTAATTTTACGGAGAAGGAAGAAAGCAAATGGATTATTAGATTGCAAGCTGATACAGGTCACGGTCTAAATGACAGGGTTAGTCTCAGACCCTTTCTACTAGACCGAGCTCTGAAGCACTAATTCTTCCTTTTTTAACAAAACTTTTTAACCTTTTTATTCATTCTTTAGATTTGAGAAATTATTGATATATTTTAATGTGTCATTAGATTGTATATGATCTTCAATGATCTCAGAACCAATTAAGACTTAGATTGTGTTCTTATTGGCTGATGAAGCTATTGGTTTAAGTATTTAAATGACTTGAAGTTTTTATGTTTTATTTAAGTCTGAAGAAGCATCCTGTGTAGACGTGGAAGCGCTTACTATTTTCTTCACTGAATAAAGGTGTTTATTCTACTTTTATTGAGACTGGTTGGCTTTGATTGTTGTGGGGTACCTGCACATATTATTCTACAGAGTGTTTTTCTTTATTTGTATGAGTCTGTCCATCAGTGTTGTTTTCAATATTTTCTGTGATTTGAACTCTGTGGTTTACTGTAAATATATATTCAATATTTTCATGTTCTTTTATTATTTATTACTAAATATATCTAAAACTTTTATTGTGGTTGGTTCTTGTAGAGAATATTTAACCTTGAAAAGTACTTATATTTATTTTGTGACACTGTATGGGCCACTCCAGAAGGCATAGCCTTCTTGGTGAACTACTATCAGTTGTAATAGTATTAATATTGCACAGTATAATTGGACACACTTTGTTAAGGACCTTAGAGTAGCTGATTGTGGAGTGTCTGGGTGGCAGTGGTAACCAACTTATAGTCTGGGCAGAAGATGGCATAGCTAGTAGACCTGTGTCAGCTTTCCCAGGTGTGTGTGTATGTGTGTGTGTGTGTGTGTGTGTGTGTGTGTGTGTGTGTGTGTGTGTGTGTGTGTGTGTGTGTGTGTGTGTGTGTGTGTGTGTGTGTGTCTTTGTGTGTGCAAATCAAATCTCTCAAGGTTTGTGTGTGTCAGCTAATTGGGGCAGGGACACAAAGCACTGGGTTTACAGAGATGTTGCTGGAGGACTTGGCTTGGATACTTGACTGAGAACCTAACCCTACAGCTGTACAAATGGGGATTCTTATTGGGGACCTAGAAAGAGACAGATAAAGAGACATCCAGACCTTGGGCTGAGTGTGTTTCCTGTGTGCTGTTAAGGGAATTGTGCTTGATGCAGAGAGCATCTGGAAATACCGAGTTTATCCATTTGTATTCCAAATGCATGTCCCTCTCCAGTGTCAGTGGTGAGGATTCAGGCTCCTTGATTACTGGACAGCATGGGGATGACACATATTGGTGCCCATCAGATATTGGTAGCAGTGGTGGGCATCACATTTAATTGGTGGCAGTGGTGGGATCATCACATGCTCACATATTGTTGAGCAGTGGTATGTATATTGAATTCCTGTAGCCTGTAAGCAGTGGTCACTTAAGAAGGTGTTTGTACTCTCAAGAAGCCAGAAAGTAGACTTTCAGAGTTTCATATCATAATAATTTTATTTACTTTTTGTTAGCTTAGATAGTCACGGAGAGCAGGCAAGAATGTCAATAGAGGATTATGGCAAGCTGCCAAGGAACCAGTTGGCTGAGATGTGCCAAGCCAAAGGACTGGGACATGTCATCCTGACTAAAGGGGAAATTATTGCAGTCTTAACCACAGCTGCAGCACAGACCAGCAACCAGGAGGATAACCAGTTTGGTGATGGGAATTTGCAGCTTTCAGAAACAGGACAGTTCAACCTTTCCTCAGAGGACTTGAAAATCCATCTAGAGTTAAACAGACTTGAACTGGAGGCCAAATGGTTGGAAGTCAACTCAGCAAAGAGACTGCAGTGCTTGGTAGCCAAAGAAAATGAGAGGCAGAGACAACATGAAGAAGAAATGCTGACTCTTTGCCAGGGCCACGGAGGCAATGGGGAAGGGAGTAATTGTACCCCAGAAGCAATAAAGGTAAGTAAACTTCTTCTTCACTAACAAGAAGGTGATAATTTTGATCTCTACTTAGCAAGCAGGGCATTGCTGCATAAGAAGGGGATACCCAGTGCTGCACATGGATATAAGGTAACTCATGGTGGGCAGCCTAAACCACCCCAACAGAGTCCACCAGTAACAGGGGAAGCCAGTAGTTCAGGTACATGGCCAGGATCATGGTTTAGATGTTTTAAATGTAACCGAAGTGGCATTGCAGCATACAAATGTGCACTGAAGCAAAGTGAGGAACAAAAGGTGAGGGAGCCGGCAAGTGGGAGTAACATAATGCCTGTGGTAAGTTGTCTGGAGACAACAGGGGTACCAGACTATCACTGGAGTTTGTATCCCATCTTAGTGGATGGAAGATGGGCCACTGCTAAGAGAGACATGGCCTCTGATATAACCATTATGAAGCCTGCAGTGGTTAAAGAGGAGTGGTAATTGCTTGGGCAGACCACTCCATTCAGAGCTTTCAGAGGACCCCATTTCAAATACCTTTGGCCAGGGTTCACCTTGACTGGAAGAGTAGAAAAGGAAGCAAGGTTTGTTTGATTATATCCCTGCAGATGTCTTGATAGGGAATGAATTTGATAATGCAGTACCTTGTGTGCATGCAGTGACATGCAGTCGGGCTTGGAGACAGGCATGTGGGTCTGGTAGCCTGGGGAGAGACCCAGACAGGCCACACACCTGAAGCCAGTACTGTTGATGTGGCTATTTCATGGAGAGAGCTACCCTGTAGCAGTATGCCTGAGGATGAGCTACAGCTGCTGGTGGGTACTGATGTCCCCTTGGACAGAGTGCCTGCAAGGGCAGAGGTGAGTAGTAGTACTCAGGCTGACAGAGAGGCATCGCTGTCAGAGTATACCAGACTTCCTGTGGAAGGGGAGCTGGAAAGGGTTACTAAGAGAGAGTTGAGACAGGCTCAGCTCTCAGACCCTACATTACAAGGCTTGATGGAGGTAGCTAGGGAGGTGCCTGATTCTCAAGGTTCATAGGTTCATAGGTAGGTACTAGACTTTTGGCCCAAGGGCCTATGTAAGCCTAGCCAGCAAGGTTCCCTGGCTTTTGCCACCCAAGAAGGTTATTTACCTGTCCCCCTGTCAAGCAGGGCCACAGAAGTGATTCCCAGGGTGAATTTCCTATTTCCCATCCACTCATCAAGATTTTTCTTGAAGAGTGCTAGTGAGGAACTCTGCTTGACATAGATAGGTAGCTTGTTCCAGAGTATGGGAAGTCTCTGGGACAGAAATCTATCCCTCCAGCATGTTCTGTTTAATGTGGTGACGAGGTTTAGGTCTCTAGAGTGTGTAGGGATTGGGATTTCTTTAGGTGTAGTATGTCCAACAGCTCTGGGTTTGACATAGCTTTGTATGTTAGGCAGAGATCACCTCAGAGTAGGCAATATGCTACGGAGTAAAGCTGGAGTGTTTTGAGACAGTCAGCATAGGTCATTTGTTTGAGTCCCGTAATCCTCTTTCTGAGGTGTTTTTGTGGCCTTTCCAGCGGTTGCAGATGTCTTGTGAGGTACATTCCAAAAGGAAAGTTGTATTCAATAATGGGTTTAATGAGGGCCAAGTAGAGGAGAACAATGACCTCTTTTTTCCTGGATGAGAACTCTATCGTGATGAGGTGTACCATGTAGAAGGATTTCCTGACTACTGTGGAGACGTGATTATCAAAGGAATGGCTACTGCCCACTTGAGTCCCAAGATCTCTTATCACACCTTCGGCGTTAAGTGGACTGCTACCTATGTGGTAGTTTATGGGTACAGAGTTTTTACCAAAGGGGATGACAATGCACTTTTTGGCGTTGAGCTTGAGGCCATGGCTCTGACAACAGGCATTAGTCTCAGTGAGGCCCTTCTGTAGGATGTCCACGTCATTTGGGTACTCATCTATGGCATCTAATTTGCAGTCATCGGAGAACTTCATCAGCCAGAAGCTCTCTGTGTTAGCCCGTACTTCAGAGAGAAGTAGATCCCAAACAGGAGAGGACCCAAGACTGAACCCTGTGGTGCTCCACTTGTCACAGGTTTGGAGTCAGATTTGGAGTCTGCAACTTTTACAGTGTGGGTTCTGTCAATGAGTCAGTTGGTGACCCATCTTGTGACGTATGGATTTATACCCAATTTAGTGAGTTTATCTATGATTCCAGAATGGGGGATGGTGTCGAAAGCCTTGGTGAGATCAAGACAGGCTGTGTGAACTGCCTGACCCTCATCCACAACTTTGGTGACTGTTTCAAAGAAGTTGATCAGGTTCAGGAGATATGATCTACCCTTCAAAATCCCTAACTGGGTGGGGTCCAGAGTTTAGAGGTTACCAATGTCTTTGTTTATGAGTTCTATGATGATATGTTCCATGGCTTTGCAAACCAGGCTAGTCAGGCTAATAGGGAGATAGTTCCCGGGTCTGTGGTGGCTCCCCCTTTGTGGAGTGGTATAACTGCTGCTGTATGCCATTCAGTGGGTGCAAAGCCTGTCATGAGGCTATGATCGAACATGTTGCTTAGGTGGGGGGGGGCAGGTTCATTCTGAATTTCATGAAGAACGCAGCCTGGGATGTTGTCCAGTCCCATGGATGCTGTGTTCTTGGATTTGGAGAGTGCAGTTTCCACCTGCTCAGTTGTGATTGCAGGGCCACTGGATTCTTCCGGTATAGATATGGGCCCTTTAGGGCGTGGGGTGGTAAAGTTTCACTGAACCTATCAGCCAGGATGTTGGTGATATCAGTTGGTGCCATAATCTTTGTGCCATTGTGCTGTAACTCAGAGTAGATCTGGGTGTTGCCATGGAGATTCTTGGCATAGCTATAGAATGCTTTGTGGTTGTCCTTAGAGTCAGTGGCAATCTTGTTTTCATAACTGGCTTTGGAGGATTTTATGAGGAATCTCAGCTTCTTACTGAGGCTGAACAGGTAGCTGTTCCACTGATGGGATTTTACTCTCCTTTGCAACAGTTTCTTCCTTTTGTTGTAGAGTTTGTTTATAGCAGGGAACCACCAGATTGGCTTACTTTTTTTGTAGGAATACATCTTGGTTATGTTAGGGAAAGCATGATCCATGCACTTGTGTAAGTGTTTATAGAGTGCATTTGTATAAGATTTGGCAGTCGTAACTGTATTGTCCATCTGCATGGGTGTCATGAAGTTGGTCACTTCAGTGTTAAGAAGCATGAAGTTGGCTTTGGAAAATTTTTTTACAATAGTTTCCTTATTGGGGGGTGGGGGCTAGATGTGGATATCTATGGTGATTAGCTTATGGTCGGATCTGACCAAAGAAGAGTTGACGTCAGGTGTGGAACACCGGTCACTCATGTTGGCAATGACCAGGTCTAGGATATTATTGCTCCAGGCAGGGGTTTGGATAAGTTGATCTAGGGCATTGGAGTTTATGAATTCTAGAAAGTGCTGAGAAAAGGAGTTGATACATGAGTAGTTTTCCCAGTTAATGGTGGGGTAGTTGAAATCACCCATTATTAGGGTGTTTGGTTGAACCCTAATATTTTCTAGTATATCAAGAAAAGAGGAGTAGGAATCCTGGGGCATGGTGGAGGATCTGTAGCAAGCTACAATATGGATTGCAGTTTTGCCCAGAGTTAGTTGCACTTGGATAATTTCGGATGCATTATGTTGGGGAACTAGCCTGGAGGTGTGGTTATCCTTAATGAATATGGACACACCTCTGCCCTTGATGTTCCGGTCCTGGTTAGGTGGCCGAAAGGTATGGTATGAGTTATATCCTGGTAATGCAGGGATGTTCTCTGGAGCCTTGAACCAGGTTTCAGTCACTGCACAGATATCAATGTTTTCCATTTTAAGGAGTGTCTCGAGTGAATGCATTTTGAGGTTTAGACTTCTAGCATTGAGTAGCATTACCCCCAGTTTTTGCTTGTCTATATCTGTTACTGTGGTGGGTTTGTCATTTGAACCTTACCTAAAAAAGGCACTATAGGGGTGGCAAGAGCCTTAGCCAGTATCCGGAATCCCAGGGGTGACAGGTGTAGGCTATCTCTAGCAAAGCATCATGGCCTGTCGACCATGTCATCCGAGGCAGAAAGATACTGGATCCCGTTAGAATGACACCAGAAGCTTAGCCAATTGTTGAAGTCAATCATTTTGTCCTTGTACTGCAGTATCATTCTGGGAGAAGGTAGGATGCTACTCAGGGCTAGGGTCATACCTGTCTGGATTACAAGATTGGAGAGCTCCTCCATGTCTCTTTGCATGTAGTCCAGGGAGGTACATCTCAGGTCTTTCCCACCAACATGGACAATGACTGAGTCATATTTGTACTTGTTGTGGAGTTACCTGAGTGCATGGGTTATGTGGCGGATCCTGGCACTTGAAGGCAGCTAACAATAACCTCCTTGTCTATTCTGGTGAGTGGAACATCAGTGTGCCTGACTATAGAGTCATCTATGACTAATGTGTTAGGTATGTTGTTTTGCCTTATGAGCTGTGGTTGAGTGGCACACTTAGTCTGTGTGTTATGTGTCTTTTGGGTTGTGATGGGGTCTCTGTTGCTTGCGTTTCTGCTTTGGAGGTCTCTGTTGCTTGGGCAGATTCTTACTGAGAGCCTCAGAGAATGTTTTTGTGTATCTATGTGTGGGTCTTGGTGGCGTAGGTATAGTGGGACTATGTGATGAGTGTGGTGTGGAGCAAGTGTTTACCTTCTCCTCCTGACTGACAAGTTCAGTCTTGGGTTGAGAGAGCTTTTCCTCCAGTTTGGCTAGATAAATGCATCTCTCACAGGTTGTAGTGTTGAGTGGCAGGAGGAGAGGGTTGTCAGTGTACATGAGGCAATTGCTACATTGCCCCAAGATGCCCAGATTCATCAGGTAGACAAGAGAGAACACCAGGAGTTGTCCCTTGGATATGCCTGGGTAATCACTTTAGACAAGTGAGGGAAGTAAGTACTAGAGATGTAAATTGAGGACGATAAATAAAATAAAAACTGTTAACCACTAGGTAATGAGAAAGGTTGAGTGCTTCAGTAATTTATAGCTTATTTAGTGCTTACAACAGTTCTGAACCAGTGCTGAGCACGGAAAAGCAGATTCAAGTGCTAAGATTTAGAAACTGGCTAGTTCTAAGGGAAAAACTGAAGAGCAGGCTTTATGGCGCCGGGAATAGTTTAACCCTAGCATGATGCTCAAACTCGTGCAAACCCGCGCAAAAACAGGTTTTTAACTCAGAAACTTGAAAGGGATAGAAATTAGCCCAAAACGGCCAATAAGGTAAATTTCAGAGCTGGAAACCACTCCTCTTGTGACAGATAGGCTGCTCTAATGCTTACCACTCTCACTGATAAGCAGAAAGATCTCCCACAAACATAACAACGTCTGGACCACTCAGAAACACAGACTAAAGTCCTGCAACCAGCATATCTGGGATCTGAACTATTCTAGTATAAGAAAGGGTGGGAAACGAGCAGTACAGATAATATTTATTTATTTATTTATTTTTTCTGGACTATTCTAGTATAGGATAGGGTGGGAAACGAGCAGTACAGATAGATTTTTTTTTTTTTTTTAGAAATTAGGCAGCAAAAAGCAATTTAGAACAGCAGTAATGCACAGAAAAGACTGTCGCACTTGAGTGGGACACCTACAGTGTTAAATGCAGTTTAAATTTTAACTTTAAAACAGATAAATCAAGTGCACATACAGTAAAATGATTTAACAATACAATGCAGCAGAAATACAACAAAACCGCAGTAAAAATGGCTTTTGAAATGTGTGATTAGCTAAAACAGTTAATAGAAAGCCAAAAGGGTACTTAGATCAGCAAAAGTCTCTCCTTCTCATTTCTGGTGCTGTAGTATGTATGTGCTATATAGGGAATATTACATTTTGGGCCACTGTTTGACTAGACTGGGCAGTTACAGATAGCGCTTTATATTTGAACATTGGTGGTGCACTATTTGTGTAACTTTGACCATCTTTTGTCAAACAAGTTATTGTTTCCAGCTTATTCTTTAGACATTAAGCATAACATTTGTAAGCATCTATGTAAATTAAGTCAGCAGGATATTACCTTTTGTCTTTTATGCCTAGGAAATACTATCATTTATTATAATTGGTCCTAGTTTGAACTTGGACATTTATTCCTAAGATACAAGCATTTTCATTTGGTATTTAACCATTATCTACATGTGCTTTGGCTTGATAGTAAGACCAGCTTATGAGATGCATTCAATTAATAATTTATAAGTCTTTGTGTATCCTGCTTTATTTCTGCATTAATACTCAGAGTTCACTGTGTAAGCCTTTGGTATTTTGAATCAATATATTTATATCGGCTTTGTTAAGATGTTACAGCTAAGGGTCAGCTTGATTAACCATTGCAGGCCATTGTTTGGATAAGTCTTCTCAAATTATCTGCTAGTGTTCAGATGGACACAGTACAACTATAGCAAATGCCTGTATAACAATGTTAAACATTTCTTTTTGGATAAGATATATATATACATTATGTAACACCATATCATTTGGTGATATTTAGCCCATATCATTGGTTACATGTTCAGCTTCTTTTGAAAAGTTAGTTGAGTATATCAAAATAATAGTGTTTGCTTGGTGATTTTTATCACACTATTGCAAGACAGATTACTGTTTAATTCTCATCAGGCATAGGAGATATCTAACCCTTATCTCTGGTTACATGTTTAACATCTTTTGAAAGTTAGTTGAGTACATCAAAATAACAGCATTTGCTTGTTGATTTCTATCATATAATTGCAGGATAGATTACAGTTTGATTTTCATCAGACATATGTCTATTTGAAGCACATTTTCAGTAGATCAGGTTTTTCTAATATTTTTTGCATAAAACCATGGTTAGGTGTCACATTCTAGTCCTTGTTGCTTTATCATAGAGGCATTTACATATTGATCAAGTATTTTCTGCTCCAGTATTGATCACAGTGTGTAACCATTTGGATTTCACCACTTGGTTATATATCATTATTTGGTCTCTCTGCATCTCATTACCCAGTATTAATATTGGATTAATCAAGACTATTTTCTTTGAGTCTTTTTTTTGGAGGTTGCTTCGGTTGTATAACAATTGATTATTTTTGTACCAATACTAATCTGACATTAACACATCACATTTGGTCTTCACACATGTACAATCTATTGTCATGGATCTTAATGATATGGTACATGGACTATACGCAGATAAAGATGACATTCATATATTTGGGATTGATTCGAATAATATATCTGCTGCAAGTGGTACGTCTGATCCAGTTGACGATTGTAGTATGTTATTCACTCAATTTGGTAAAGAAATTAAAACATTACGTTCTAACATCTGGCACTCCAGATTATTTAAGGCATACCAACATCAGAATATAGCCCGAGGGGTCTTAGAACTAAATTACAGCCTTTGGTTGGTCAACCGGATGACCTATTAATCAAGGAGTGGAATGTTGCACAACAGGATTCAGCCATGATGTTTGTCAACATTTTGTCCTCATTTTATGATAGGACTATTCAAACTAATATTTGTGATGTGCAAGAAATGTGTAAAAAATTAAAGTTATATGAAAATCAACCGAGCTTTCAAGAATCACTTAGTAAGTTATCTAAGGATCTTTCAGCCTCTGAAAAAACTCTCAAAGAAAAGAAATTAAAGAAATTTACTAGAGATATAGAATATTATAGAAGGGGGAAACCCTTTGAATTATACAAAGGGGTAAGATTTGCAGAGGGCACCAAAAACTATACACACACACAACAAAAGCGGCCCAGATCAATACTTAAAAGGGGTACATCACCCAACAGGAGTTCGGGGGAAGAATCATCTACTACGGATACTGAATCCACTAATATGTCGGATTCTCCCACTCCAAAAAGGGTGCGCAATGCTGATCACCCTTTAGGCACACACACGGGGGGGACGGAAGCATAAGAACGCTAGAGGAATTGTTTCTGTCAATAGTGAAATGAACATAGACTGTTCTAATGTGCATAACATTTCTGAATATGTATTAACACCCATGGAAGAGCTTTTGCTGAATAAAGGTCTAGGTTTTATTCCTGGTTTCTTTGTTGATGAAAGCACATTTGCATCAGATGTTATGGATTTTTGTTGAAGACTGAATTTAAAAATATTTTTTGATCAACAGGATTTAACTCAAAGATCCACTGAATTTCGATTCCTACCTTCCAAGTTTTGTCCTCCAATGGACAAACACGTAGCCATATTCCAGAATGCTGTTCTCAAAGATCTACAGCACCAGTTGGGTACAGGAAACATTATCAGAAATAATTTAAATACTCAGGAACAACAGGCACTTACCAATCTTAGAAAAAATACAGATATCACTATTCTTCCAGCTGATAAGGGTGGGGCCATTGTGGTTATGAATTCCAGTTATTACTGGGCTGAAGGTAAAAGACAAGTGTCAAATACTCAGCATTATCTACATATGCCCATTGACCCAACACCTAAATTCAAACAGGAGATAGACAACTTTTTACAGCTTGCTGTTGAGGTGGGCATTATCAGTGTTAAAACGAAATTTCATCTTAGTGTTCAGGATCCAGTTAAACAATACTTGTATCTTTTGCCCAAAATCCATAAATCCCTCTCTACACCTCCTGGTAGACCTATTGTTTCAGGCATTGGATCATTGACAGAACCTTTATCAGTTTTCCTGACTCAATATCTAAAGCCCCTGTTGTCACATGTGCGGGCTAGACTACAGGACACTACTGAATTTCTGCAGATTGTCTCTGAATCACAACTGGAAGCCGATTGGATTATGTGTACACTAGATGTAACATCATTATATACTAGCATACCACATTGGGCAGGTCTATTGGCATTGGAATATTAGCTACTTAAGACCAACCTCTACAGTCCAGGATTTAATACTTTACTCATCTGTATGGCTGAACACGTTCTAACCAAGAACGTGTTCTATTTTCAAGATCAATGTTACTGGCAAATTCAGGGCACGGCGATGGGTGCCTCTTTTGCACCTATCTATGCAGATCTCTTCATGGGATATGTGGAAGACCAGATCATATATAATGAAACACACAATCTATATTTGCCTGAAATGGATATTTGGAGACGGTACCTGGATGACTGTTGGTTTGGAAAGGGGGAGTTGAGTATCTTATGGAATTTGTGGAATATTTGAATAGCAATAAATGGGGTGTTAGTTTTACAGTAAGCTATGACACACACCAAATTGATTTTTTGGATGTCCACCTGAGCAAGGAAGTGGATAATACTCTTCGTACCACTGTGCATAGAAAATATCCACAATATAACAGCCTTCTACATGCCTCTAGCCTCCACCCTAAACACATTATAAGAAATATTCCAAAATCTCAATTTATCAGAATTAAGAGAATATGTTCATCTCATGTAGACCTTCAGCATTGTCAGAATGACCTTTCGAACAGATTCATACAGCGAGGGTATAACAAAATGGATGTCCAATCTGCAGCTAGTATGACCAACAATTTATCGAGGGATAGCTTACTGGGCTATAAAGATAGGACGGCTCAGTCCTCAGGTCAGCTACTTAGATTAGTAACCACTTTTGGCAGGAACACCTACCAATTACAAGACATTATCAGTCAACATTGGAATATACTGCAAACAAATACACATCTTGGCAAGTGGTTAGACGAGAGATGTCTTTACTCTTATCATAAAGGCAAAACTTTAGGATCACATTTCTCACATTACAAAAGAATCACATCTCAGGATGTCTGCATGACCCAGATGACTATGTCAGGGGATAGATTAGTTGGTTGTCATCCTTGTGGTCACTGTTCTTTTTGTAAATATATATTTACAACAAAGGAATTTACTAGAAAGAATACAGGCAGGATATTTAACATTAATAATTTTGCTAATTGCAACATCGACTGGGTGATCTATTTGGCCACATGTACATGTCGGGCATTCTATATTGGTCAAACTTCTAGACAGCTGCGTATTCATATTTCTGAGCATTTAGGTGACATTAGAAATGCCAGGACTACCAACGCTTTGTACAAACATACTGTTGTACACAAGACAGCTCAGTTCTCTTTCATTTGTATTGATAAGATTTTTGGTCACAGAGCATTCAAAACTGGATGGCATAAACTGTTAAACAGCAAAGAAACTAAATGGATAATCAAACTGGGTGGTTTGTTTCCACCGGGCCTCAATGATAAGTTATAAATTACTTGTTACCATTTTCTACTATGGTTATAAACATTTCTAGTTTCAAATTCCATTTTATAATAATTTTCACTGGTCTGATATATTTATCATTATCATTTAATATGCTATCAATAGTATAATTTTGGAATATTTGTGGGTTTCTCATTATGATGGTTTATTGTGGATTACACTTTTTCCACTGTTTTATTTTATTTTTATTTATATTTTCTGGTCATGTATTAGATTAATGTCTTAGTTAAATATTAATCTAAACAGGAAATGATGTCATATGCTTCATTTGAATAATGTATAAATAAGGACTGTCTAATCATTCTGACCATACCACTGAAGAAAGCAAACTGCTGAAACCGGTTTGGTTAACAATAAATCAGTTCTTTTGCTATACACACTCAGGGTGCTGGATTTTGTTTGCAGTATTCATTTCTGGTGCTGTAGTAGTCTGCAGGACACTCAAACAGGATCCGCCGAGCTAAAACAAGTGCAAACCCATGCAAACATGCGTTTTTAACTCAGAAACTTGAATGGGATAGAAATTAGTCCAAGACGGCTAATAAGATAAATTTCAGAGCTGGAAACCACTCCTCTTGTGACAGATAGGCTGCTCTAATGCTTGCCACTCTCACTGATAAGTAGAAAGACATCCCACTACCACAACAAGGTCTGGACCACTTAGAAACACAGACTAATGTCCTGAAACCAGCAGATCTGGCATCTGGACTCTTCTAGTATAGGAAAGGGTGGGAAACGAGCAGTACAGATAGTTTTTTTTTTGGTTTTTTTTTAGAAATTAGGCAGCAAAGAGCAATTTAAAACTGTAGAAATGCACAGAAAAGGCTTTCACACTTGAGTGGAGCACCTACAGTAATAAATGCAGTTCAAATTTTAACTTTTAAACAGGCAAATCAAGTGCACACACAGTAAAATGATTTAACAGTACAATGCATCAGAAATATAGCAAAACCACAGTAAAACGGCTTTTAAAAAGTGCAATTAGCTAAAACAGTTAATAGAAAGTCAAAAGGGTACTTAGATCAGCAAAAAGTCTCTCCTTCTCATTTCTGGTGCTGTAGTAGTCTGTAGGACGCCCAAACAGGATCCGCCAACCTTAAAAAAAGCGCAAACTTGTGCAAACATGGGTTTTTAACTCAGAAACTGACAACAGAATCCAAAAAGAGTAGCGTTCAAAATAACTTATGTTGTGCAAGCAGCGAATACCAGAACGCTAAGATTCGCTAACGACTACACGAAAAAAAGCATGTTCAAACTATACCACAGGCAAAAATAATAATAATAAAAAAATCAGCTTTAATCGTTGTATTGTTAAGCGCTTGCACTCACTACAGTGTGAGCTTCCTCAGAACAATCAGATACTGAACCCAACAGGTTTAAATACCACTGTTTGGCGCCAAAGCTGTTTGAATTCTTAAAGCTGTATACTACTAGCAAAACATATCTAGGTTGTAAAAGATAAAAATAATACAATATTTGTAAAACTGTATGAATATGTGTCAGACCACAACCTAACTGTGTATAATAAAATTCACTACTTTCATCAGTTCCTAATTTCCAGTAAAGGTTTAACAGATATGTTATCATTTAATCCTGGTGGTGTTGTGGCATCAGTCATTATTTGCCAACAGGTTTCTTTGTATGCTAACACACTTTTAATACTTCCTCCCCTAGGATTATTGCCTACTGTTTCTAAAATAGCAAACTTAAAATAGTGATTATCACCTTTACTAATTATGTGTTTAGCCAAGGCATTTTTATGGTCTTTCGTCCTTATACTATATAGGTGAGAATAAATTCTTTTCTTAAAATTTTGCTCTGTTTTACCTATATAGTATGAAAGACAGACCATACATGTGGCTAAATATACCAACATCTTTGTGTTACAGTTTCCCCGCTTAAAATAAATTTTCGTCCTATTATAGTTTTTTAGTGTCACCTCCTTCTCTTCATTAATCGCAATACACTGATTGCAATTACCACATTTAGTTGTATGTGTAAAATTTCCTATTTTACTTCTTTTATGACCCCTCTCTAACATCATTTTTAAATTCTGGCCCATCTTAAAAACTAATGTCGGTCTAGGGCCCAGTATTTCTAACATTTCTTTGTTAATCAATAATGTATGCCAATTCTTACTTAAAATTTCTTTAATCTGATTACAATATGGACCATATTCTATAATACAGGCCCTACTAAATGACTTAATGTTGGTACTACCCTTATGAATATCCCCATCTAATGCAATATTGTGCTTCATTCCTAACAATGGTAAATACTTCTTTCCCCATTGTTCTATTATATAAGAACTCTCTTTATTCATCATATCTTTATTGTATCCCCGTTCACTGAATAACGATGTTATATATTATATATAACAGTTAATAGAAAGCCAAAAGGGTACTTAGAGCAGCAAAAAGTCTCTCCTTCTCGTTTCTGGTGCTGTAGTAGTCTGCAGGATATCCAAACAGGATCTGGTAAGCTAAAATAAGCTCAAGCCTGTGCAAACACGGGTTTTAACTCAGAAACTGAAAGAGATAGAAATTAGCCCAAAACGGCCAATAAGGTAAATTTCAGAGCTAGAAACCACTCCTCGTATGACAGATAGACTGCTCTAATGCTTACCACTCTCACTGAGAAGCAGAAAGACATCCCACTACCACAACAAGGTCTGGACCACTCAGAAACACAGACTAAAGTCCTGAAACCAGCAGATCTGGGATCCAGACTATTCTAGTATAGGAAAGGGTGGGAAATGAGCAGTACAGATAGTATTTTTTTTGTTTTCTTGTTTTTTAGGAAGGGGGGAGTCTGTATACTGGAACAAAGGGTTACTGTATAGAGAGTGGAAACCTGAGAGAGGGCTAGAGGGTGAGGTAATACAGCAGTTGGTAGTGCCCAGAGCCTACTGTCTGGTGCTTCTAGCCATAGCCCGTGATGTTTCTTTTGCAGGTCATATGGGCATAAAGCGTACCAAGAGACATATCATGCAGAACTTTCATTGGCCTGGGATTGCAAGTTATGTAGCAGGGTACTGCAGGACCTGTGAGCAGTGCCAAAAGGTAGGCAAGGCAGGAGACAAGGTCAAAGCTCCTTTGATGTCTTTGCCTGTGATTGTGGAGCCATTTCAGAGGGTAGCTATGGATATTGTGGGACCACTGAGCACCCCAAATTCCACAGGGAAAAAGTATATCCTAGTGGTAATAGATTATGCTACTAGATACCCTGAGGTGGTGGCTCTGTCCTCCATTGAGGCAGAGAAGGTGGCAGATGCTGTGCTAGTGTTTTTCAGCAGGGTAGGTTCCCCAAGAGAAATACTGACAGACAGAGGTGCCAATTTCATGTCAGACCTACTGGCTTGTCTGTGGGAGCGCTGTGGGATGAAGCACCTAAAGACAACCCCCTACCAACCGCAGACTAATGGTCTTGTGGAGAGGTTAAATTCTTCACTAAAAACCATGCTACGGGCATTTGCAGGCCTGTTTAAGAGAGAGTGGGACAAATATTTGCCCCATCTATTGTTTGCTTGCAGAGAGGTACCCCAGGAGTCCACAGGTTTTGCTCCCTTTGAGTTGCTGTATGGGTATAGGGTGAGGGGACCTCTAGATTTGATTGGTGATGAGTGGGAGGGTGAATGTTATCCCGCAAGGAGTCTGTTGGGGTATCATTCTTCTCATTTCCCTCCATATTTCCACTGGCATAGTGTCCATCCTGGGTGTTTTCCCTAGACTCTGCTCCTTAATTTCTTCTATTTCATGGATCATAATTGGTTGTATTAAGCTGTTGTATGCCTCATCTGTTATTTCTTGGTTCCTGTACTTTCTATAAAAAATTTTATAATGTTCTGGCCAACTCCTTTCTAGTGGCTACTAGGAATATAATACCTAATAATACTTTTTAAACATTTTCCCAGTTTTCCCCAGGGTGCCTTGTTATCTTCCTCCATATAGGATCTCTAATTTTCTTTATACGTCTCTGTGTTTTTTGCTGTTGTAATCTACTTGCTAACATTTTTCGTATTAGTAAGATACAACAATTTCAGTGTTACATGCTTCTTCATTAATTCTTTCCTGTGAGATTCATTCCAGTTTTCCTTGAAGTTCTTTTCATTCACAGTTATCATCTGCTAATGCTTCTTAAATGCTGTAATATTTTTTGTTGAAGCTCTTTCCTTTCATTCCACTCCTTTTCCTCTAAACTACATAATATGTGTTTTAAATGAGCCTTTCCTTTATCCCCATTCACTGAGTTTAGTTCCCTCCCTAATTCATTTGCTTCTTTAATGTCTTGTTGAGACTGCTATAGTGTCTTTTCTGGATTCCACCAAAAATACTATCTCAATAACCTATCATTTGAGAGATGGGCTATTTCACATTCCACAGGTGCACAATCTTACATAATTCTGTGTTGTATTTGCATCTGTTTGATTAAATGTTTGTGTTCTTTGTTAATATAGATTCTGGCTATCCTCAACCTACTTCTGTTTCAAATTGAGTAATATGTATATCTCCTCAACCCTCATATCAAGTCCCCAGGTACGTCCAAGCAAATGTTCTGCCTAATTGTATCAGAAGTTTTCATTTTGCTGTTACCTTCCAGGCAGTAGGGACCCCATCTACATACCTTATTTCCGGCATTAATTTTAAATCCCCTCACCCATTAGTAATATTCCTTGGTAGAGCTCTACCATATCTTGTGCAATTTGTCTTATTATTTCTCTAGTTGTGTGTGGCGGCATGTATACATTGCCCAAGGTTACTTTTTTGCTTCTTCAGTATCCCCTTAAACAGCAGGACTCTCCCCTACTGGTCATGTGTAACTTCCTCTGTGTCTATAAGTGATCCTCTTTTAATTACTGTAAGAACTTCCCTTTTTTGTTCCTCCTTGAATAGCAGTACATAACATATTCACCTCAATATCTCAGATATTTTTTCACTTTCTTCTTCAGGTGGGTTTCTTTCAACATTATTATATAGTATTCTTTTTTCAGAATATAGTTTGCTATCTGCTTTTTTTCTAACTAACTTTTCTAAATAACTAATCCATTAACATTACATATGACTATCTTCAGAGCCATCTTGGTGTATGGGGGTGTCTAGGTAGCTCTTTTCTTAATTATCATCTCATCTCTTTGTTTCTCCCACCAGTTACTCTCCTTGTCACTTTTCTTGCCTTGTGCACCTCGTTGTCACTGGGTCTTGGATGGATTTCTAGTGATAGCTGCTTAACTAATAGAAATAGCTTCAAAGCTTGTCTTATTTTATTATGTAAAACAAAATATCTATGTACAGAATCCTGTCCCACTTCCTTCCTTCCTTTATTTCCTCACTAAGTCCCAGCTCAGCTATAGCATCTCAATATTATCCTGTCATACTGCACACAATCCCCCCTGTTGAGTTTTTTTCCGTTCTTTGCTTGCTCAATTTATTTATTATTATGTTTTTTTTCTCTCTTAGCTTCTTTTTATACTTAATGTTTAAGCTTATTTGCTTTTCCACATACTCACCTAGTTTCAACGATACTGTGACTTTTCCCTTTCCCCCTTCCCCCTTATGTCATTGTGTACACTATTCAGCCTAATACCCTGCTTTGAACATACTTTAATACCCACTACCATTTATTCATGGATATTGTCTTGTTTAACCTAGACTTCCCTCTACTTTGGGTAGTGGCAATGGCATTTATAAGTAACATACATTTATATTAAATACTGGCAAAGTTATACAAGTTAGCTTTTTGGCATATTCCTGCTTATATCATCAGAATTAAAATATACATGACTTACTATCTTTAAATCAACAATATTGCAGCTTTTTCATTATCCCCCCTTTTGAGTATATTATTAGTTGTCTCACTTTTAAGTTCACGATTTTCTTCTTGGATGTCTGCCGTCTGATTCTTTTCTTTCTCATATGTTAAGTTGTCCCTAACTTGGTTGGAGAGTCTGTGTATAGCTTTCCTGTTTGCCTATTGTTTGATGTTTAAACATGTGGAATGATTTTATTGGCCATTGTACTCCTAAATTCTTTTTGTTGAATGTATTTTTGTTTTCAGGTTATTTTTTGTGTCTCTTTGACTTTCCATTTCTATTGCTTATTATGTTCTGTTTCTGTCCTCGCTTCTTATAGGTTTGTAAAAGTCTTAACTCCAAGTGGGAGGAAGATTTTTAACATTGTTGGGTAGAGTAACTTGAACCTCAGATTTTGCTGTTTGCTCTTTTTGAAAAGCGGTATAAATTTATTTCTTTTTCGTCTCATGCACAGGGAAAAGCCTGCATCCATGGTGAATCTTGCTCACCTATACAAAGGATTTTCCATTTCTGTTACAAGTGTGAAAGAATTTGCTCCTTCAATTTATAGTTTTGGAGTTTGAGAACTACTGAATGAGGAAATCGCTGCTTTATTCCAGCTGAGGCATACACTGTCACTTGTCTTGTGTATTCAAATAAGACAATGAGGCTTGGGTGTTCGTATAAGATGTTTATTACACACAGACACATCAGGATGGATGACTGGAACATAAAACTTAAATGAACTAGCTAACTGACTGCTACACACATACATGCTTTCACCGTGGCTGCTTACACAAAATGGCACTCTGCTTACATGTGGTCAGTACTTATATGCATGTGCCTATGAAGTACAGTGGCTTTAAAGGTACAACACACACACTATGATCTACATCCTCCGCCTTTGATTATTTTGTCATGCAAATGAAAAATGACAATTAGATATGCATGCGAATTATATAAACACATAAACAATAACAATCATGTCCAGGTTGCTGTGTATTTAGGATTAGGTCTTGAGATAGAACCTGACCTCATTATATAATAATCAGTACTGGATTTAGCAACAGGGACAGTTACTAGGAAGTGCTCGTCATTAGAAACTTCAGGGATACTTTCAGGAACAGGAACAGAAGATGAAATGTTCTCTGGGAACAGGATTAGTCTCCATTACAAACAAGATGTTGTAACAATGGCTCAGACACTGGCAGTAAATATTTCTGATTCCCCCTAAATTCCGTTCCTTGAGACTCAATGATGTATGTTCTCAGTTCCTCACATAAACGTTTTACAAGTCTTACTTGATGAAAACCTTTTGCTGTCTGCATCCTCACTATCTCTCCTTCTTTTAATGGATTAAGAGATTTGCTGGATTTGTCATAATGGAGTTTCTGTGACAAAAGCTTTTTCATGAGTTGAACTTTTACTGCTTTGTTGTTTTTAGCACTTGGAATCAACAAATTCTTGCTGATTGGCAGTATAGTTCTGGTTTGTATCGACATCAGTCTCCGAACAGGTGAACCAAGTAAATTGTTTCTAGGAATGTTTCTGAGATTAAGAAAATTGAGAAAAATATTGGTTTTTGTCTCTTTTGGATTTCTCCAACAACTGTTTCGCACTTTGAAATGCACGTCTGGCCAAGTCATTGGATTGTGGATACTCAGGACTACTAGTAACATGAACAATATCTCATGTCTCAGCAAATCTTTTGATGTGCTGACTTGTAAACTGTGCACCATTGTCAGAAATGACTTTGGACAGAAAAATGTCTCTTCAATTTCGTAATGACAGTAATGGAAGTTAGGTTAGGAAGTAGGTCACTCTGGAACCAATTTGAATAAGAGTCTACTAATACCAAATAATGGTGACCATTCCATTTGAAAATATCTGTGGCTACCGTCGACCAAGGTAGTTCAGGAATCTGGGTTGGCTGAAGTGGTTCTTTTTGTTGATGCAGTTTAGTATTATTACAGATTGAACAAGCTGAGATTTCCTTCTCAATATCTTTTGACATAGAAGGCCAAAATATTAGTCCTCTTGCCCTTCTTTTGGTAGACTCAATTCCCAGGTGACCTTCATGCAAGATTTTAATATACTCTTGTTGCAAGGATTTTGGAATTACCTCTTTTGAGCCTTTCATGATTATACCATTTTCCATCAAAATCCTGTCTCTGTAAGGTAATATAAATACTGTTGCATGTCTAGTGGTAAACAGGATTGTTTTGCTGGCCATCTGTGACTGATAAAATGGTTCAGCTTCTGGAGAATTGGATCTGAATCTGTGTGATTTCTAAGCTCATCAAGACTTGTGGAAGAAAAAATTCTGACTTCCATGACTTCAAAATCAGCTTCTCATTGTCATGCTGGTCAGTGTTTTTTCTGTGTGATCGGGACAGAGTATCAGCAAGATAAAGAAGTTTGCCTTTTGTGTAAATCATATTGAAATTGTACTTTTGCAATTTTAACATCATGAGTTGCAATCTAGCTGGAGCTGTGTGCATTGGTTTTTAAGTGCTTTTATATGTGCGTCTTTGTCAAAAAAAGCAGCCTGTATGAAAATATCATATTCTTGCTCAAACACTCTCGAATTTTCAGCAATATTGTTATCAAACACAAGTGTACCAGGTCTGCGAAATCCCTCTGCCATGCCAAATAAGTTTCAGACACACCAGGTACTTGCAATTATATTCAGCTACACAACAGACTCTTTGAAATAACTGTACTCTTGGAAAAGACTGTACTGTAATACAGCACACACTGCCAATGCTTTGCACACTTCGGACACTCTGAACAGTTTTAGTTAATGCAAAAATGTGGTACATTGTGAAAAAAATAAAGTTGTTTTCTCTTTTTTGAGCATTTTATATGATTTCGATATTGTTTCAAATGTTTTTGTAATTATTTATTTTATTTATTTATGGCCGAGGTGATGCAGCAGTTAGCATTGTCGCCTCACAGCAAGAGGTTCTCCTATTTGATTCTCGGCTGGAGCGCCTTCTGTGTGGAGTCTGCATGTCTTCCCCACAGTTGAGTGATGTTTAAAGACATGCAGGTAGGTGCGTGCGTGAATGGGCGTGTCTTCTTTGAAGGTTGGGCATCGGACTGGCAACTCGGCACCGTAAAAATCCACTGCCAATAATTAGCGGACCGGAGTTCCACTGTGGTGACCCCTAACTGGGAAAATCCGAAAGACATTAGTATTTTTAGATCTGATCTGAGTTTCATATGCGACCATTTTTACAGTATCTTCACACACTCAGGACATCTTTAACATCTTTACGTGAGGGTGTGTACATTTTAGTACACACATTGGCATACTTGTGTGTATATATATATATATATATATATATATATATATATATATATATGTGTGTGTGTATGCATGTGTATACATGTGTATGTGCATGTGTATTTACGTGCACGTGTACACGTGCGCACGTGTTTATGTATATATGTGTGTATATGGGTTCCCTACGTTAGACCGAAAGCTCGGAAGATCGACAATCACATCACCGACGCCAGAAGACTGACGGAGCAGATAACTGACAACTCGTAATCCCGACAGCGAAAACACCGACATGGGAAACGCGTGAGTGTGACTCGGTAAGTGTGCAATAGTGAGGGATTTAGGGTTAGGGTGCATGTAAGGTAAGTGTGAGATAGTGAGGGATTTAGGGTTAGGGTGCGGGTAAGGTGTGTGTGCGATAGTGAGGGATTTAGGGTTAGGGTGCGTGTAAGGTAAGTGTGCGATAGTGAGGGACTTAGGGGTAGGGTGTGGGTAAGGTAAGTGTGCGATAGTGAGGGACTTGAGGGTTAGGGGCGGATTAAGTGAGTTAGGGTTAGGGTGCGGGTAAGGTAAGTGTGCGATAGTGACAAACCTTAGGGTTAGGGTTTGGGTTAAGGTTAGTGCATAGATAGTTGTGTGTAAGGTGTAGAATAGGGTTTTAGGTTGTTGGTGTGCTTGTGTTGTGTGGAACAGCAAACTTTTTGTTTTGTTAACTGTTGGGATTGTGGTTTGTCAGGCATGTGAACTTTCATGTTTTTGCGGTTTCGTTCTTGTGGTGTCAGTGTTGTAGGTGTCGGTGTTGTGTACTGTCGGTTTACTGTAGTAGACCCATGTGTATATATATATATATATATATATATATATATATATATATATACAAGTGAACTTTTTAAAATGAATAACAGTCTACTTTGGTTTTAATAGGGGCTGTATAGAGATTTAACCAGGCACATGAAATTTATGTATAAAAGCATTAATTTATGGTTATCTGTTTTGCTATGCAAATTCCTATTTACTATGGCATAATGCACAAACTTAATCAAATTGGCATAAATGTATTTATTTATATATTTATTTGTTTATTAACTATTTAGGTTATATATTGCTATATCAGTCTAATTTCATTAGAATTTGATGTTAATAAAATGTTGCTTTATTATTGGAGATGTTCACACAACATAAATTATATATTTACCATTTTGGTAATTTTAATTAATTCAATTTAATTACATTTTTTATTAATTAAGGGGAGTGGTATTGTGATCATGTGATATGGTGTATGGTATATAAGTATGTTACAGCTTCTTAATGGTGTTTCTGATGAAGTCTGAGGCTTAAGGCTGACAAAAGTGCTAAAATTAATAAACTGGTTGCTGTGGATTTATCGTTTGTGTTTCTTGCTTCCATCTATCTGGACAGTTTTTGTTTTCTTATGCACATTAGTATTTTTACATTTGTTAACTCGGTTAGTCTGTCTGGGTTTTTAGAAGCCCCTTTTCAGCAGAGACCCGAGGAGAAAAGCTCCCCAAAAAAAAAGTTTAAGTAAACAAATAGTAAGAACAATGATAAACACAGATCACATTTTAAGTATACATACTTCTGAAGTAATTACATAACATACAATAAAGGAATATATAGAATGCATAGAAATACAATACAATACATATATGGAAATTTTCATGTAGTATGGCAAGAAACTAAGCAGAAATATGGTAAGACTAATACTTATATCAATATATCTCAATTTCGAACATTTCATTATTCAGTAATTTGTTTTGAACATTTTGAATCCTTCACCTTATATTCTTCAAGTGAAAAATCATTTAAACAAGTTTAAGTACATGGAAGTATTTCTGATCTGTTTGTGAGTCGTTTGAGCCACTCCTGTATATTCCCCCCATTTCTGACTGTGCACCTCATGGTTTTAAGAAATTTTGGCTTCGGATCCCACTCTGACACCATGTCGTTCATCTTGTGTATTTAAATAAGACGATAAGGCTTGGGTGTTCATTTAAGATGATGTCAGGATGGATGAATGGAATATAAAACTTAAATGAACTAGCTAACTGACTGACTGCTACACACATACATGCTTTCACTCCAGCTGCTTACACAAATGGCATTCTGCTTCCGCATGCTTAGTATTTATAAGTATCTGCCCATGAACTAAAGTGGCTTTAAAGGTACAACACACACACTATGGTCTACAACACTTGATGAGCAGTCAACATCTGGTCTTCTGGAATGCCTGACCATGCCCTGAGGTGCATGGTTATAAACTTTCTGCAAACTTTCACTTTCAGTCTTTCAGGCACATTTATAAGAATTAGATTCTCCCTATGTTCTCTTTCTTCAGTCTCCTGCAGCTTATAGTTTCACATATGTGTACTAGTCTAATGACTACTACGGTCTTTTTAAGCATAGCCATGCATCCCAAATCTCTGACAAGTTCTGCTACCCTTCATAAGTGTAATCAGGAACTTGGGAGATAAAACATTTAAAAGCAAGGGTCTGGGAGATGAACCATTTACAGGCTGCCTGTGTCCAGTAGAGACAGAGGTGCCAAACCAGGGATGAAGTCCTTGTTCCCCATCTAATTGTCAAAGTTACACCTGAATTGGATTAGGGAAAAACTCTGCTTCCATGGATGGAGAGCCTGTTCCAGAAAAAGGATAGTTTCTGGGATGGATACATGTCTCTCCAGATGGTCCTATTTATATCACAGGCGAGGTTTAAGTCTTTAGAATGGGTAATTCTGGTGCTGTTTGTTTTGTGGATATGCAGGAAGTTTTGTGGATATGCAGTAAGTCCATCAGGTTAAGGTATCACAATACCTTATATCTCAGGAATTTATCCCCTTCAACAGCCTATAGGACACAGAATACAGGGCTAGATAGGTCTTTGAGGTGGTCTGCAGAGGACATGTTACTTATGCCATGTATTCTTTTAGTGAGAAACCTCTGTGGATGTTCCAGTTGTTGGATGTGCCTTGTTATGTACATAGCAAAGGGAGCATTGTATTAAATGATAGGTCTGACAAACACTGAATGCAGTGAAACAATGACCTCCTATGACCTAGATGCCATGCCTTTGTTTATAAGTTGCACAACATAGAATGATTTCCTCACTACTGTTGACACACGATGGTCAAAGGCTAGATTACTGTCTATGTGTGTCCCCAAGTCTCTGGAAACAGACTGCCTGCCTTGCCTGGATTACTTTCGAATACTTAGTAATGCTGTACAATTATATATTTTCTATGATTACTTTTTGTTTTGTTTTGACTTAAGACGAGTTTACGTTCGCTACTTCTACTACTATTGTCTGATCTGATTAATATACAGTGATTAACTAGAAATATATGGACTGAAAATCTTCCACACAGAGAAGTTTCTTAAACTGTTTTGTTTTTGGACCCACTACACTTTAGTGGGTTGTTTTGAGACTCCGGGGATACTATGGAGATTCCTTGTTTTTTATTATGCATTTCAGTTACCAGGGATGGATGATCTCCCAAAGGATACTACAATGCATTTCTTAGCATTTAGTTTTAGTCCATGCCTCTGACACAAGTTATTTGTCTGTATCAGCTCTTCCTGGGGAATATTAGTGTCAGCGGATGCTTCTATAACTGCTTCTAATTTGCAATCATCTGCAAATTTGGGCAGCCAAAGGCCCCTGACATTGGTCTTGAGAAGTAAATGCCAAAAATAAGCTGTCTCAGGACCAGTGCCTGAGGGACTCTGCTTGTGACTGGCCTCCTTGTAGAGTTGGGCTCCCAATTCTAGCTTCATGGGTCCTGTCTGTGAGCCAGCTACAGTAAATTCCCAGTTAACCAGAACTGAAGCAACCAGAACTCTCAAGCAGCCAGAAGAAAAAAATCGAAGAAATACAGTACAATTTTCATGTGTTGCACTTTCTGTTTCCCCCCGCAGAAACATACCTTGCATTTTAAAAGTTTTAGAGTTTTAAGAAGGAAGCTAAGAATAAATTTCCTCTCTCACCAACCTAAGAACAAGTCAAACCAAACAAATAGCATAGGGTACAGTATTAGGCTTATTTTTAATAGTAACTTTCAAGTAGCCAGAAACTACAGTTATCTATCATCTACCAATCCACATGGGTGCCGGTTAACCAAGAGTTTACTGTACCTATCCACTGGGTGACATAAGGGTTTATACCTAACTTACTAAGTTTGTCAACAATGCTTGAGTGTGGTATTGTGTCAAATGCCTTGACCAGATCAAGATAGGCAACTGTTTTGCCTTCATCCATTGCTTTAGTGACTTCTGTTTCCTCCCTTGCTGCTTCTGTCTATTCTATCCGGTTTTTCGTTTTGTCTCCCTCATCCTGCAGCAATGTCAGGACATCTGTGGTGGCTGATTAACACTGTCTCTATCTTGTCAATTTTCTTCTCTGTCATTTTCATGTAGTCAGCTAATGTGTTGCCCTATTATTACTACATCCACATAAGAGTTTGTTGATCTTCTCCCCTGTTACCCTACTTTCTGGTATGTTAGGCTGGCAGTGCGAGGTATCATCTGTTGTTGGCACATTGGCTTTGCTGTCAGATATTGGTAGGTTTGTATTTTTGACAGGGGGTTTCTGGTTCTTTTTTTTTTTTCTATATTCACTTTAGGTTAATTATCCTATTGTTTCTTCCAGTTATTTATTCTTGCTTCCTGCTGTTTCCTCATTTTTGTTTGAAAATAGGAAGGTGATTGCTGCAACAGCTACCAAATAGGTCAACGCCATTACCAGAAGTCTGTGGTAGCTTTTTTTTTTTTTTTTTTTTTTTTTATATAACTGTTTGTGGTAAGGAGTTCAATAAGGCTTGAGTACACTTAGGAAAAAAAACTCTTCTGTGTTTTCTAATAGGTGGAGATCTTGTAAATATAAGGGTCTGTGTTTGTGTGGAGTGAGTAATTTATATCTATGTGCCTAAAATTAGAGGCTTGGAGAGGACAGAAAGAGCATTATAATGGTTTGACTGTTGTATGGATTAATAAAAGTACTGCTCTGTCAGGTATTGGCAACCATTTTGTTCACTGCAATGTGATTCCGTTATGTTTTCCAGGGCTAGCTAGAGTAGTCAAATGACAAATCTTGTCAACTGCTTTTAGTAGTGTGTATGCATTCTGTATTGAGCAGCTGTTGATAAGCAGTATTAGCAATCTAAATACTACTGCCTAAGACCTATTTGACATCTGTCTTCCTAGGTGGGTAGGTAGGATTACATACAGGGAATTCTTAGTTGTACTAGAACTTGAGTCAAATGTTTTGCATGTGTATCACATCTAAGATGTTGATTGAATAAGTTACATAGGCATCTTTGCTGAGTTACTTTTGAGGGTCTATATTATAACAGTGAACGCTGTATAATCGACCCCAAAAAGAAAAAAAGAAAACACAAAATTCTGAACAAATGGAACAGCATTTTTTTTTCCCAAGGAAAAAAATCGCTGGTCTGCAAAAAAAAAAAAAACCACAAACACAAAATAAAGTGGACACCCCTCACCCCCCTACTTAAATATACCAACTCCGAGATCACACCACAGTGGAGGAAACGGCAAAGTCCCGAAAATGGCCCAGTGATTTTTTTTTCCCCTGGGAAAAAAATTGCTGTTTCGTGTTTTCGGGATTTTGCCATTTCAACATTTAGCTGACGATTAAACAGCATTTGCTATATTAAGCATTTGCTTACTTAATAGGGAACCGCTTTTGGAAGAGATGCCCCTTGTGGGTTTGTGATTGTCAATGCTGGGCTGATTTTAAGGTCTGGGTGGGTACCAAATAATATTGTAGATATTTTCTACAATTGATGATCAGATATATCCTAAAAATTGAATCCCAAATCTTAGGGAAATTGTACCATACTTTCTGTTGAACTTTGGTTACAGACATGTCTGAACTGAGGCTAATAATGTCATGTGCATACAATGTGCATCTTATATGGGGTATATCAAATGCTAATCTGTTAATAAATATAGAGAATAGTAGGGGCTCCAGGATAGATCCATGTGGTACCTCAGTTGAGAGTGTTCTATTGTATTGCTGAGCTGGCATTACCATAGCAAATTGTAAATGTTCTGTTGAAAGGTAAGAGGAAAACCATTTAATGGCTGTATGAGCTATACTGAAGTTCCTTAAGGAATTCAGTCGGAAAGATGGGTTTTCAGATTCAAATGCATGTTTTTTTGTGAATGAAAATAGCTCCAGTGAACTTTTCCATTGCATCCTAAATAATGATTGTTTGGCTGTTGTATCATTTTCTAAAGCCATGCTATCTATGTCTTAGAGAACTAATCATATTTAGAAATGTAACTCATTAATTGGCCATACAGTAATTTCTTGAGGTTGTTGACTAGTGTCGCAGTATGGCACAACCTTGATGAGTGGATGGGAAAACACTAATTTGTCCCAGGGGTTCCACCTGTGTCCCTCATTGACAGGGGCAACAGATGCTGACTGAGGTTTCATTTTGGGGATAAACTCATGGCTAGGCTTGGAAGGGCCCCAGGGCCATTAGCCTAGTAACCTTCTGTGATCCTATGGTAATGGGGTGATATTCTGAAACATCTTATGGTTGTTAGTTTTATGGAAGGGTACAAAGATAGCATGTTTCCAGGAGTCATGGATAATTTTAGATATCTGTGTGATATTATTTGTGTGGTAGAGTGAGTTGTATGATTTGTTCATGCACCGATTTTGTGAATATTCCCTTACTTTTTGGTGATTCCATACCTGATGTAAAATGGAGGCAGCATCAGTAAGTGGTTCGGATGAGTAGTGTCCAATATGGAATGCAGATGGGTTTGTTTAGTTGAAGCTTCGATGGGATAGAAATTAAGTCCTTGTGGGAGTTCAGAAAGTTTTCACTTAGTGTGTTAAAGTTTGTTGTTTGATGGTTTAATGTTTTTGATGATGGGGTTTTTAACGATTTTCAGAATGGTTTTGAAAAACCTATACAGAATTTCTGACTATTTGTTATATAGGTGGCCTTAGCAATGTTTGTGGCAATGTGTGCCTTTTGTCTTGATGTCTTGACATTCCAATTTCTTTGTGCTGTTGGTGACATCAGCTTTCTGCTGGTGTCAGGCCTTATCTCTTTGTCTCAGTAACTTTCTATGTTTTTGGAAATCCAAAGACATTATACAGATTTTAATCTCATATGTCTAAAGGTAAGTACTCTGTTTTACTTATTGTAAGTAAATTTGTTAAGAGTTGTAGTTTGGTTACTGTCTGTCTGTGGTAATAGTCCATTCTAGTAACTTTAGTTCAGACTCTATGTCCTCCTGAGCTGAGTTGAGTATGGACCTTATACAAGTTAGGATAGGTTCCATTCCTTATGCCTTGATAGACTTGCTTATGAACAGAGAGTGTACTTGCTAGTATAGTAATCTGTTTGTAACTCTCTGGAAAGCTGGTTATAGCTACATCTATTACAGAGGGGGCTTCACTCATGTTGGTTCTTGTTGAGTGCTGGACCAACACACTTATAGTATATTTGTAGATTGTGTAAATTAATTGATTTCTTGTTGGGGGGAGGCTAACTAGTTTAAGCCACCTTATACAACCAGTGTCTTGCCACCACGCAGCAGCGCTCAGCTGAGGTAAACTATTACTGGTGCCAGAAAGTCTGCTCTTCAATTTTCCCCTTAGAACGTGCTTGTTCTTTTACTTCTTGCATTTCAATTAGCATAATTGGCTAGCACTTTAACAGGCTTTTGTAGCATTTATTGTAGCACACCTAGGTGCTACCAGCACTAGCTGTTCCTATGCAGTAACAGCACCAGTACTTATTAGTTATAACTACTCCTCCTGGTATGATTCTAGGGAAATTTCCTGTGCTTTCTCCTCTTAACCTGGTGCACTTGGGCATTTTGAGACAGTGTGGCAATTGTCTAATGTACACAGACAACCCTTTCCTCTTACCTCCCAAAACTCATACATGTGAGAGATGTACTTATATCACCAAACTGGAAGCAGTGCACACTCCAACCAAGACTGGACTAGCTGGTCAAGAGAAGAAGGTCAACACCTGAAACTCACTACATAGAACACACAGCCCTCCAAAACAACAACTGTCACAACCCACATATAGAAACACAAGCCATACACCCACCTTCGAGGAGGTTCTCAGTAAAAATTTACCCAAACAACAGAGACCCCTGAGACAGAAACACACTCGACCACCACAATACAACACCAACCCCCGAAAACATAGCTCACCACCACAATGTGCTCCCCAACCCAAGCCCTTAAGGCAAAACACTTTGCCCAATGTACTAATCATGGGAGACTCAATTGTGAGGCACACTGATGTCCCACTCACTAGGGTGAACAAGGAGAAGGTGAGAGTAAGTTGTCTATTGGGTGCCAGGCTCACATAACACATGCACTCAGGTCACTCCACAACAAGTACAAATATGACTCAGTCATTGTCCATGTGGGTGTGAATGACCTGAGAAGTACCCTCCTGGACTACATGAAAATAGATGGGATGGAACTCTCGGATTATGTGGCCCAGGCAGGTATGACCCTAGTCCTGAGCAGTATTCTACCGTCACCCAGAATTATACCACAGTACAAGCAGAAAATGATTGACTTCAACAATTGGCTAAGTTTCTGGTGTCATTCTAAGGGGATCCAGTATCTGTCTGCCTGGGACGACATGATCGACTGACCTCTATGCTTTGCCAGAGACGGCTTGCATCTGTCACCCCTGGGATTCTGGGTACTGGCTAAGGCTCTTGTCACCCCTATACTGCCTTTTTTAGGCAGAGTTCCACAGACTAAAATTCCACTGTAACAGCTACAAACAAATGCAATCTGAGAGTCATGCTGCTCAATGCTAGCAGTCTAAATCTCAAGATGCACTCACTCGAATCTCTCCTCAAAATGGAGAATGTTGACATCTGTGCTGTAACGGTGACCTGATTTAAAGAGGCAGAAAGCACCCCTGCGCTCCCGGGCTACAATTCATTCCATACCTTTCAGCCAGAGAATACGTCCAGAAACTCCAAAGGTGATGCTGTCTCCATATTCTTAAAGATACGCACACCTCTAAACTGGTAGCCCAGCATAATGCATCTGAGATACTTCAGGTACAACTAACACTGGGTACGACAGTGATACAAGTCATAGCCTGCTACAGAACCCCAAATATGTCCCCAGACTCGCACTCCAACTTCCTAAGCACCCTGGAATCTATCAAGGTCCAACTCAATACTCTCATACTGGGTGACTTCACCTACCCTTCCATCAATTGGGAAAACTATTCAAGTACCAATGTACAGGCCCAACGCTTTCTAGAATTTATCAATTCCAGTGCCTTGGACCAGCTCATTCTGACCCCCACTAGAGGAAGCAACATCCTCAACTTGGTTATCACCAACACGGGAGACTGTTGCTCCACACCTATAGTCAATTCTTCCCTGGTTAAATCTGACCACAAACTGATCACCATGGAAATCTCCATCTCACCTACAGCCCCCACTAAGGTGACCACCCTGAAGAACTTCTGTAAAGCTAACTTTGGGTTCCTAAAAACAGAAGTAGCTAACTTCACGGCACCCATGCCAATGGAAAATAGCTGCATGACTGCCGATTCATACACCAATGCACTGTACGAGCATGTACACAAATGCATGGACCTTGCCATAAAAAATAGAACTAATACGCTCTCCTCCAAAAAAAGGAAGCCAATCTGGTCATTCCCAGCCATCAATAAACTCTACAACAGAAGGAAGAAACTGTTGCAGAAAAAAAATGAAGTCACAAGACTGGAAAACCTCCCGTATCAGTCTCAACAAAAAGCTGAGATCCCTTATCAAATCCTCTAAAGCTAGCTATGAAGGCAGAATTGCGTCTGACACCAAAAATAACCACAAAGCCTTCTATAGATATTTCAAAAACCTCAAAGGCAATACCCAGATTTGCTCTAAGTTATTGCACAATGGCACCTCCTATACTGAGCCAACAGATATAGCCAACATACTGGCCGACAGATTCAGTGCCAACTTTACCCCCCCCCCAAGGGCCCTATCACAATACCAGAAGAAAGCCTGGTATCCACCATTTCTGCAGCACAGGTTAAAGCTGCATTGTCCAAAGCCAATAATACAGCATCCATGGGACCTGATAATATCCCTGGCTGTGTCCTACATGAGCTACAAAATTAACTGGCACCACATCTGTGTGCACTGCTCAGTCGCAGCCTTATCTCAGGCTATGTCCCTAACGAATGGTGCACTGCTACAGTCATCCCACTCCATAAAGGGGGAGCAACTAAAGACCCTGGGAACTATCTCCTCATTAGCCTGATGAGTCTGGTATGCAAAGCTATTGAGTGCATCTTTATGGACCTGCTTAACAAAGATATAGGCAATCTCCAAACTCTTGACCCCACACAGATTGGCTTTGTCCAGGGGAGATCCTGCCTGCTGAACCTGGTTGACTTCTTCAAGGCAGTCACCAAGGCTGTGGATGAGGGTAAGGCAGTGCATACAGCCTACCTCGACCTGACCAAGGCATTTGATACCATTCCCCACTCAGGTATCATTGATAAACTCATCAAACTAGGCATCAATCCTTACATCACTAGGTGGGTTGCAAATTGGCTCACAGACGGGGCCGACAGAGTGAAAGTTTCAGATTCCAAGTCAGACTGTCAATCAGTCATGAGTGGAGTCCCACAGGGCTTGGTCCTAGGCCATCTCCTGTTTGGCATCTACTTCTCAGAAGTCCAGGCCAATACAGAAGGTCTCTGGCTGACCAAGTTCGCTGATGACTGCAAGCTAGGAGTCATTATCAACTCCCCAAGTGATGCAGACATCCTACAAAAGGGCCTGTCTGAGACCAATAGCTGGTGTCAGAACCATGGCCTGAAGCTTAACGCCAAAAATGCGTTATCATCCCCTTTGGAAAAAACTCAGTTCCCATGAATTACCACACACTGATGGGAGCCCACTGAACACTGAAGGGGCCATAAGAGATCTGGGCACCCAGGCTGGCAGCCACCTCACCTTTGACAACCACATTGCCACTGTGGTCAGAAAGTCCTTCTATACGGTACATCTTGTAACCAAAGGTTTCGCATCCAGGAAGAAAGAGGTCATCATCCCTCTCTACTTATCCCTCATTAGACCAATCATCGAATATAACGTCCCATTTGGCATGTACCTGACCAGACACCTGCAACAGCTGGAGAGAACACAAAAGTACCTCACAAAAAAGATCCTAGGCCTTAAATACATATCCTACATGGACAGACTCAAGAAACTTCAACTGTTCTCAGTCTCTTATCGCCTACTTAGAGGTGATCTCTGCTTGACTTACAAAGCCTTGTCCGACCCAGCCCTACTTGAAATCCTACACCTAAAGAAATCCCAATCCCCCCATGCCACACGCTCCAGAGATTACAACCTTATCACCACAATTAACAGGACATGCTGGAGGGACAGGTTCATCTCCCAAAGATTGCCCATACTCTGGAATAAGCTTCCCATTCATGTCAAGCAGAGCACCTCACTAGCCCTCTTCAAGAGAAATCTTGATGAGTAGATGGGTAACAGAAAGTTCACTCCAGAGATCATTCCAGTTGCCCTACTGGATATGAGCACTGTGAACTAACATCGGGTGAATGGTGCCTGGGCAATTTTTTTTTGGGCTAGGCTTGTAAAGGCTCCAGGCCAATTAGCCTAGTACACACCTATGAACCTATGAACTGGATTTTATTTATTGCATTTGTGTACCAGTATAGTCCAATTAGCAAAAAGCAACCCCTTGCAGTGGGGGCCCAGGGAGAAAAGCTCCAGAAAAATCACATTACATAAAGAACATAGTAAACATAAGTATATAAGTAATCAACAAATATACAACATTTAAAAGACCTATTAATTAATGAAAGTATCATGTAAAGAGCTATGAAACATATTTGGAAATTAATTTGGTAGAAGGAAAAAGGAGGAACTGGAGGATTAGTATTAATAGGTGAGGAAGAATGGTTTAGGATAGCTAGAAGGAAACAGGAAGGAGGGGTAGAGGAGAAAGAAGAGATTTTGGAACAAAACTAACACTGTAGTGCTTGGAAGCAATAGGAGAAATTAAGGGGCTGGACATGTATTATCCATGAGTTGTGGATGTACGCAACCAGGTATCTTTTAGGTACACTCTTCTTTGTGCTTTAAAAGAGTTGGTGTTTATTTCTTAGAATGAGAGAAATGAAGTTCCAGATTTTGTACAGGAAAGAGGAGTAGAAAGAGTCACCAGCTGAGGCGTTAGCTTTTGTAACATTTAATAGCATTTCGACAGTAGATCTCAGCTGTCAGCATAGGTGGAGAATATTTATCAAACTAGTGTATTGGTCTGGATAACAGATTAATTTTATGAGAAGTTGGGAAAGTGTATAATGCCTCAACTGTAACCACTGAAGTTATTTTAAGGTGTGTCAGTGATGTGTCCTATAATGATGATTGGCAGCAAATTTTGCAACCTTATTATAACACTGTTCCAAGAGTGAGAGTTGGGTGGCTTGCAGGTTAATCAGGATGATAGCAGCATAAAATACTGTAGGGATGAGATGAGATTTAGCAATACTTTTTCTGGCATTATGTGTGAGGTATTGTTTAACTCTATAGCGTATACATAGCTTTTCGTGTGTGTTTTTTACTGCTTGTTTTATGTAATGATCAGATTTTAAGCTTTCTTCAGTAGTGACTCCTAGAAGCTAAGTTTGACTTACTAGTTATGTGTTGATGTTGTTAGAGGAAGTGATTTTAAAATTATTTTTGTAGTCTGTTGACTGCTTTGGTATAAATAGGATCAGTTTTGTTTTTTTGGGGATAAGGAGCAGCAGTGTGTCAGACAGCCAGGACTGTATTGTAGAAAAGTCTCTTGGATGAGTTGTTTTAATTTATCTGTGCTTTGGCAGAACAGCTGGTTGTTGAGTTGTCTGCTTACTGTTTAGAAGCTAGGTGGAGACCATTAATGAATATATTAAACAGTGAACATAAATGGATTTTTGAGTGACACTCACTGTAATTGGAAAAAAAGAAGGGAGGTCATTTTGCCATTTTACTGCTTGTTGCCTATTTTACTTCTAGGTAAGCTAGTTTTTGAAGCAATTTCTGGAGGAATATCATGTCAAAAATGTTTGATAAATCTAGGAAAAGTGCTGAGACTGTTTCCAGAGATTTGATATAGGTTAACAGATGTTATAAAACTAAGGAGAGATATACATGGATTATGAAAAGGATGGAAACCATGCTATGTAAGGGAAAGAAGACAGGTGTCAGTGAGAAAGCTGAGAAGCAGTGATTGAATACATTTCTCCAGATTTTCTGAGGCTGGAGACAGTATAGCTGTAGGCCTGACGTTTGAGAGCTCATTTGTTTCCACCTTCATGGAAAGGAAGAATGTATCACCTTTTCCGCAGGGTTGGGATATAGCTTTTGGCAATGGCATGGCTGATTAGGATAGACTGAGACAGGAAGGGCATCATCAGCAATTTTTAAGTACTCAAATGGTATATTAGGGTGCAAGGGTGGTAGGTTTTTAAGGTTAGTAATATTTTTTGATTGCTGATATTGAGACTGATTTCAGTGCAAGTGTTTTGGGGGTTAACATGGGAAGAGACTAACTTGTTTCTGCCTGGGCTGAGGATTTAATAAAATACATTACTGTTTGGATGAAGTGGATATTGCATTTGTTGACTATGCTGAGAGTTTAGTTAGATGAAGTAGATGTAGGCTGTGTTGGTATACAGGGTTTTAACATCTTGTTGACTGCAGTCTAAAAAGCTTTTGTGTTGTTATCATTTGCAGCCTGTATATTAACATAGTAGTTTTTTATAATTTTTTTGATTTGATATTTAGGGGAGTTTGTGAGACATTTATAGCATTGAAGGGCAGCTATGGTTTTAGCTTGCTTCTGTTTTTTTCCAGACTATGTTTCTTTATTTCATGATCAATTTAGTATTTTCTAAGAGCCAGGATGCTGGATTTAATTTAATTATTTTAGCTCTTATGTGGGGCTAGTTCACATTGTATATTATGGAGTATTGAGTTGAACATCGATACAGCTTCATCAAGTGGAATGGTTTGAACAGCCTGCCAGATGACTGATTTTAGTGCTACAAAGAAATGGTTCTTACTAAAGGGGAGAGGTTATGAGCAAAGTTGTGCTGATTTTGTTTTGGGTTAGATTTATGATGACTTATTGTGAAGATGGGTAGGTGATCACTTAAGGTATCTGGTAAGGCACCTGTGGAGAAGACTTTGTTTGGGGCATTAGAGAGAATCCAATCTAATTCAGGCACCACCAGAGTTTTTATGTATCTTGTGGGACCTGGAATAAGCTGAGTGAAACCATATAGGTTAATGACATTAGAAGGACTGTTACTGCCAATAGTTTGCCAATTAATATTCAGGTCTCTTCAAATGAATGTCTCAAGTGAGATGTTGCATGATCCCTATGAATGAAATTCTTCAGCAGTAACTAGGTTATTTCCTGGGTGAAAGTAAACTTCTATAATGCAAAGGCTTTTGTGAACATTAATTTGAAAAGATTCTTTAATTATTTCAGCATTTAAGAGCAGGAGTGGGTGTATATAAGACCTAGAGAGGTTATTTTTGCAGATAAAGGCCACCACCATATTGTTATGAGTCCTATCTAGTATTAAGGTGTTATATCCCTGATGTAAGATTTCTTCATCTTTTATTTCTTGTTTAAGCTAGGGTTCTGTGGCTACTAGTGTATCTGTGAACTGGTAGGCTACCTAGGCAGGGCATTAGTAAGTCTGTTTCTTATGCTTGTAAGGTTAGCTTTGTAAAGGTGGGGACTGTATGACTTTGAGGGATGACTATTTTGTAAAGTGGCAGACTTGTTGTTTTGTTGAGTGACTGCAGGACTTGAGATAGAAGGGATATCACTACATGCTTTGAAGTGAAATGACAGCAGGGAGTATTAGAGTGTTTGAATTTCAGCTTTTGTCTAGGTAAGGGTGTTGCTGTGTGGGTAATATTTTATGTTAAAGAGGTGGATACTAGCAGAGCAGTAGAGTATGGGCAAGTCATAGCTGGAGATTTGCAATATTTGGGAGATGACTGGAATGTGTATGGAGAACTATGAATATAGATAGGTATTGTTAAGATGTAAGGTAGGCCATTGTGAGAGATAATAATAGAATTGTGTAGAATAGCTGCATTCTAGGTGTAAATTAAGAATAAAACTGAAGGAGATAAGAGAGGAGTGAATGCGAAGAGGAAAAAGAAAATGTATGTTAAAACTAGGGAACAGTTAAAAGGGGGTGATGTGAAGGTAATAGGAAAAAATGGTTCTTAACTCTAGGAAGTAGATTAAGGGTATTAGTGGGAGTATAAAGTTATGTGGGAGTGTAAGAGAAAAAGTATGAGAGTCTATCGGAATGCATGGGGGGTAGGAGAGGAAAAAGAGAGAGGATCAGCTTAAGGTCTGATTGTCTGAAGTATTACAAATATAAGGAGATATGAAAGGGGTTTGTTATTAAGAGGGGTGGAAAGTAGGTGGAGTTCAGGATGGACACCAGGTTCTATAAATTTAATGGAATGAAGGCTGGCTGGGGAATTGTAGGTGGGAGGGAAATGAAGCAGGGAGGTGTAAGTTCTACCGTAAGTCAGTTTGGGGCAGAGTTTGCGTTTGTAATATTGTTTGCTGAGAGTTTGGTGTGAAAAGATTAGTTCTTTTTCATGCAGGAGGAGTATTCCCCTCTCCCAGTTCCTAATGCTTTCACCTTGCCTGTTGTTAATGAATCTGGCTTTTGTTAAAGATACATCTTAACTCATTTGTTATTTAAAATCAGACTTACCATGACTTTCTAAGCTATTTTCCCTGTGCTAAACAGAGGTTAGTAGCAGATTGCTACTCCTCTTCTGTCTTTTGACAGAATGTGAAATTAACTCTTGCAAAGAGTATCAGGAGTTTAGCAGTGCCATTTATGGGTGCAGAAAGAAGGTATGAATGCGTGCTTCGCAGAAAAAAATGATCTTTACAAACTAAGTAAGAGCACAGGCAGCATTTGGATATAAAAAGGGAACAACCTTCCTATACTTCTGACTCAGCTTTGCAGGTGTCCTGCCTTCGTACCGTTTTTTGTTTTTTTTTTTTAATTTTCAGTTTTCTTTTTTAAAGCTGATTTTGGGCTTCATGATGCCTCCATACCTCTCAACTACCAGATTTTTGCCTCATATTTTTGGTCTGTTCCTTTTTTGTTTTTCTGGCAAATGACTGGCAAATCATTGAGGACTGAGGTCAGAATATAATGACAAACATTTGAGTTTCAGACTTCATACCCTTCAGAAAATCCATGCTAATGGAAAACCTGTTATTCTTCCAACTTTTTTAAGTTTATAAGAGCAAAATTTAAAAACTCATCCCTATTTTGGGGCATTTGTCCCCCCAGTTTCTACGGCTTTGTCCAGATTTCTTGATTTAAGCGGTTGAGAGGTATGGATGCCTCCTATGAGATGACCATTACATTGGAGACTGTAGTAATCATGGATGTACTAAGGGGCCTGTTTTGGCTGCCCTCCACATGTTGGCATAATCGGTGGGTTCCCCTTTGACCTTTTAGTCTCTTGCTGGTCAGGAGGTCTGATGCTCTCTTCTTGCTTGTTGTTGAATATAGTAAGGAATGACCCTTTCTAGGGTAAAATAATCCATGCCAGGTCTTGTCACCAGGACCACAGGTGCTGTTTTCCAAAACATTTGCTTCTGACACATGGCCTGACACTGGAAGTGCAGGCATCACTACTGTCATTTAGCAACCTGATCATTGCTCTTCTACTGTCAATGTTTCTGCCATTTCTGTCCCCTGAGCTGGTTTACCTGATATATGGCATTCATTGACAGGGCCAAGCACAAGTACTACAGGCCCTAGGAGTATGGCTCATTTGAGTAAATGTCATCTCAAACACTTACAAATGCATGGTACCAAGCATTAAGTCCCCTGACATTTGCCCCTCAGACTTTGGAATTTTCAAGGAGGGTTACACTTCGTCTTCTGTTTCCAGTGCTGGCAGTATCTGTGCCTTGCCAATCACTGTCAATATCCATTAAGTGTATTTTGTCACCTTTGGGTTTATTCAGTTACAGAAGTCAGATCTGACAAACAGCTTGTCTACACAGCATGGAGGGAGGAGTTATAACAGGTATTTATGGCCTCACCATATTGCTTAGCTGACTGCTGTAACCGCAAGTATGGTCACCTGAAATAAGTGTTCTTCTTTGTATGCACTCTGGACATACAGAGAGATGTTTCTGAGCTTTCAGGATGTTTTCATAACAGAAACTACAAGGATAAAAATATGATGATAAATATTTAACTGTCATGGCTGAAAGGGGATGCTAGTGGTCCAGTTAATTTAAATATCAACAAAATAAATAAATTAATTAATTGAATAAATAAAGCACTGAGTACATTTTCTCCAAGTCTAAGTAACAAAAGAGTGCTTATTAAGAAGCTAAAGATAAACAGTAACATATGATTTCATGTTATACAGTGGCACTTACTTGAGTGAACATAATAAATCATTAATATTTTTGCTTTTTTATTACATTATTCACCTGCCAGTTTGGTAATCACTGTTTGTGGTTCCCTTCCTATGGCACTCATGCAAATTGCAATAGAGTATTCAGGAAAAAGCATGTTAAAGATGTAACACAATTCTTGCAAAGGGACAGAAAGAATCAAGTAGAATTTGCAGTCCATGAGAAAATTATAAAAATGTACTGTTTTGAAATAATAATACAATACGGTTAATGCAAATCTAAAAAATAGACGTTGATAACAGGAAGTAATAGCTCTCCATGTGAAAATATTTATCAGCATTTTATTAGAAAATGTATGTGTTCTTTGATTGAAAAAACTGCTCATACAACTGCACTGTAATTTTGCCAAATCTGTAAGAGTGAAAAATATTTAGCGTTTTTTCACAGCATTAACATTCATTCAATGCAATACTTATGGACATGGCACCTTGCAGTAATTGCATTTTAATGGAATTGCATTCAAAACTTTTAATTTCTTCTTTTGAATTATTTCACCTGACTAGTCAGACTCAGGATTTCAATACTCAGATGTTTATAACCCTATAGAATTTGCCAGAAAAGTCATTGTACTCTTTCCTAAGTTTAAACCACACAGGGTATAAACTCTTTTTTTGGTTTCTGTTCCCTGATGTTTAATTCATATAGCATACTACAAATTTCTGCTGGTGTGTTTTTTTTTTTGTTCAGTGATTCCCTCAATGAGCTTGCAGATGTGTGGTGAATGTTTTCTATTGCTAATAATGAACCAGTCTAACTTTGTTAATGTGTTTATGTGTATAAGATAAGTGTGATACTCCGAGAAGTAAGATATGCTGCTTTAGCTTCATTTATTTTCTTGAGGTTTAACCTTAGGTCAGATTAAAGGTACTTACTTAGATAAAAGTATGTCATCACATGGTCTTTTCTGGCTATAGAAACACTCAATGCAATATTAAAAAAATAAAGAAATGTCTTGTTAATCCACTAAAAGAAACCACAAAGACCCCGGAACACACAAACATGAGGTAAGAGCAACAGTTTTCTTTTTCTGATAATGCATGATTCATATTGAATTTATTCTGAATTCAAACTGCTAACTACTTCAGCATATTGACAATAACTATTAAGGATTTCTGGGGTCTATGTTTTAACACCTGAGTTTTATCTATGACAAGAGACTATTTCATTAATAATTAATAGTTAATATTATAATTAATATATAAGGCAACATTCTGGTCATAACAGTAGTAACAATAAACTTAACAGTCACTAAGTCCTTAATGTTCAACAATGTTCACAGTATAACAGCACTTTCCCCAATTCTGCTGTTTTCCAGAACCTTAGACTAACACAGCAACACCATTTTCTTTTCTTTATCTGTTCCTTTTCTCTCTATATCTTTTTCTCTCTTTCTCTCATTTAGCTAAAACACAGACTGTATAGCATATTAACTGCATACAACATCCATACATTCTAACCCTGCATCTTATTCTCTTAGTTGTCCCTGCTTTTTTCTACATCATGAACTTGAACATTACGGCTAATTCATATTTTCCGTTAATCAAAATATCTGTTTCACAGAGATTACTTGTTTAAACAGACTAGCAACTTACAAATTACAACATCTTGCTTTTCTTCTCTGGATTTAACTACTCTCCATATACATCTCCTGTTTCAAGATTTATTGTCTAATTAAATGTCAGAGTAGTCTCTTTGAGTGTTATCTTCTGTGTTAAATAGTCACTAACTCTAATGTAGCCTGCTAACTTTGATTTTTTAGCATGGCATGACCCCCTTGTCTTCTACAGTTTCAGACTCTCTCTCTCTCTCTCTCTCTCTCTCATGCACACACACACACACACACACACACACACACACACACACACACACACACACACACACACACACACACACACACACACACACACACACACACACACACACAGTGCTTGTCTCTGAGATGTAGTCCAGGTTCATTCTTTTTTCAGTCATTTGGAAATAAATGATGTGCTTCCCCTTCTAGGCAAAATTGGGTATTTAAGCACTGTATTGAACATTTGTAACTTAATACCTTCTGATGAAGGACTCATGCCAGTTGAAAAGATCGAGTAATTGCAAAACCTCTGTTGGTCCAATAAACGGTATCACATCCATTTTCCAGTGTCTTTGTGTGTTCAATGCAATATAGTCATTGTTGCAAAAATAATTTGCTTATGTTGGAATATATGTAGTATTATGATGACTTTACTTGTAGTGAACTAATGAACTGACATATTACATGGATCAACTAATTAGATATCTACATTTTAGATGCAATCTTAGAACAGACTTTTTGTTGCCTATTCCATTGGTAGTGAAGGGAACTAGATAAGATCAGAGTCAGGTATGCTAAAGAACTGCAGTCTCTTCAGTAGAGCTTTATGGTTCATCATGTCAGATACTTCTGAGAAGTCAAAGTATGCCATCGCAAGTTTATCTTGGTCTGTTTGTTCCCTAATCCTAGGCACTGCAGTGACAGCACTGTGCCATTTAGAGACTCCAGGATAATTACACAGGGAGACTCATGCTTTAGAATGCAGTCAGTTAGGTGGAAGGCACTTTTTGAAGGACTTTATTTAATTAGTGGGAAGCCACTTTATAAGGAATTCTATTTAGTTAGGTGGAAGCCATGGCTTCTAAATTTCAGCTCATCATGTCCCAAGACTACATCACTACTATCAGATGAAAGTCTGATGACTGCACATTTGTGACAGTCAGTGGTGATACCGAAAATTAATTTGACTGAAAACCACTTTTATCAATAACAGACTTTCCACTTTTGGCATTTTGTATGAAGGTGGAGTTGGTAGATATACAATATTT
Source organism: Protopterus annectens (assembly GCF_019279795.1). Lineage (NCBI taxonomy): Eukaryota > Metazoa > Chordata > Ceratodontiformes > Protopteridae > Protopterus > Protopterus annectens. The sequence continues at coordinate 1,219,181,437 of NC_056726.1, forward strand.
CATAGAGTTGTACCCTTGTAAAAAAAAAAAAAAAAAAAAAAAAAAACTAGCTTGGAGCTTTGCTAAAAATATGTTTGATCTATTCAGTTTTGCTCTACTGTCACTCATTAAATTTCATTCAGCAAGTCAACATGAATCCCTCGGGACCAAATTCAGGATACAATTTTACATTCATTGGTGGGTTAACTGTGAGCCAGAGCATAGGAGATATTTGTTTGATGATGTATGAGAGTAAGTAGCCAGTTTAACACATTAATTGTGTTAAATTAATTGTGGTGCTTGTCACAGCTTACCCCCTGATAGAATTATGTAAGCATGATACTTGTTTCCCTCATAGCAATAACATGTATTTGATATATATATATATATATATATATATATATATATATATATATATATATATATATATATGTGTGTGTGTGTGTGTGTGTGTGTGTAAAACTGTTTTTCCTTTATAGTAACAAAGGTTTGGTAATCATAATAACAGTGTGATATTTTTAGAAATAGCATGTGAATGTGCTTGTGTAGAACAAAAAGTATTATACTTCTGAATGTTTTTGTAACAAATGGCATTAGCAATAGAGGATTGCTGAAATATCCTAAACAGTTGAAAGTACACAGATGAATATTCAAGTGAAAAGGGAAATGGCTAAGCAGCAGAGAGCAAAAGAGTGACTTTTTCCTGATTTAAGTATTTTTTTTCTGGCTTTTTGATTATTTACTGCTTAGCGATTGCATTTTCGCCTGTTTATACAGCTCTGCATTCTATTTAAACTGTTTTTGTGTTGATTAACTGTTTTGCACTTTTAAAAAGTTATTTGTTGCTTAATTTTACTTGTAGGCTAACACACTCAAGTGCGCTAGCCGTTTAAAGGCATTTATAGCATTTACTGTCTGTTTTTCCTCTGTTTTCTGCAAAAAAGAAAAAAACAAAAAAAAATCTTGTTTTCCCGCCTTACTGAACTAGAATAGTCCAGTCTTCAGAGTTTGCTGATCTCTGGGCTTTGTCTTGGTTCCTGTGCTATTCCATATCCTTATTTGGATAAAAGGAAGCGTCTTTGTTCAGCAGTGGGAGTGGGGAGCACTGAGCAGCCTATTTGTCCCTAGAGGAGTGGTTCCATCCAGAAACTTGTAGTCTATTGGCCATTTTGGGTCAGTTCCTAGCTCTTTTCAGCCCCCTGTAATAAAGCCCGCTTTAGTGCGCTTTTTCACTTGTATTCAACTCAGCACCGCTCCTCGTGGTGTCCTGCAGAGTTCTACAAGCAGCAGATAGCAAAAGAGTGACTTTTTCCTGATTTAAGTATTTTTTTCTGGCTTTTTGATTATTTACTGCTTAGCGACTGCATTTTCGCCTGTTTATACAGCTCTGCATTCTATTTAAACTGTTTTTGTGTTGATTAACTGTTTTGCACTTTTAAAAAGTTATTTGTTGCTTAATTTTACCTGTAGGCTAACACACTCAAGTGCGCTAGCTGTTTAAAAGCATTTATAGCATTTACTGTCTGTTTTTCCTCTGTTTTCTGCAAAAAAGAAAAAAAAAAAAAAAATCTTGTTTTCCCGCCTTACTGAACTAGAATAATCCAGTCTTCAGAGTTTGCTGATCTCTGAGCTTTGTCTTGGTTCCTGTGCTATTCCATATCCTTATTTGAATAAAAGGAAGCGTCTTTGTTCACCAGTGGGAGTGGGGAGCACTGAGCAGCCTATTTGTCCCTAGAGGAGTGGTTCCAGCCAGAAACTTGTAGTCTATTGGCCATTTTGGGTCAATTCCTAGCTCTTTTCAGCCCCCCTGTAATAAAGCCCACTTTAGCGCGCTTTTTCGCTTGTATTCAACTCAGCACCGCTCCTCGTGGTGTCCTGCAGAGTTCTACAAGCAGCAGAGAGCAAAAGAGTGACTTTTTCCTGATTTAAGTATTTTTTTGTGGCTTTTTGATTATTTACTGCTTAGCGACTGCATTTTCGCCTGTTTATACAGCTCTGCATTCTATTTAAACTGTTTTTGTGTTGATTAACTGCATTCTATTTAAACTGTTTTTGTGTTGATTAACTGTTTTGCACTTTTAAAAAGTTATTTGTTGCTTAATTTTACCTGTAGGCTAACAAACTCAAGTGCGCTAGCCGTTTAAAAGCATTTATAGCATTTACTGTCTGTTTTTCCTCTGTTTTCTGCAAAAAAGACAAAAATAAAAAAAAAATCTTGTTTTCCCACCTTACTGAACTAGAATAGTCCAGTCTTCAGAGTTTGCTGATCTCTGAGCTTTGTCTTGGTTCCTGTGCTATTCCATATCCTTATTTGGATAAAAGGAAGCGTCTTTGTTCACCAGTGGGAGTGGGGAGCACTGAGCAGCCTATTTGTCCCTAGAGGAGTGGTTCCAGCCAGAAACTTGTAGTCTATTGGCCATTTTGGGTCAATTCCTAGCTCTTTTCAGCCCCCTGTAATAAAGCCCACTTTAGCGCTTTTGCTTGTATTCAACTCAGCACCGCTCCTCGTGGTGTCCTGCAGAGTTCTACAAGCAGCAGAGAGCAAAAGAGTGACTTTTTCCTGATTTAAGTATTTTTTTCTGGCTTTTTGATTATTTACTGCTTAGCGACTGCGTTTTCGCCTGTTTATACAGCTCTGCATTCTATTTAAACTGTTTTTGTGTTGATTAACTGTTTTGCACTTTTAAAAAGTTATTTATTGCTTAATTTTACCTGTAGGCTAACAAACTCAAGTGCGCTAGCCGTGTAAAAGCATTTATAGCATTTACTGTCTGTTTTTCCTCTGTTTTCTGCAAAAAAGACAAAAATAAAAAAAAAAGTCTTGTTTTCCCGCCTTACTGAACTAGAATAGTCCAGTCTTCAGAGTTTGCTGATCTCTGGGCTTTGTCTTGGTTCCTGTGCTATTCCATATCCTTATTTGGATAAAAGGAAGCGTCTTTGTTCACCAGTGGGAGTGGGGAGCACTGAGCAGCCTATTTGTCCCTAGAGGAGTGGTTCCAGCCAGAAACTTGTAGTCTATTGGCCATTTTGGGTCAATTCCTAGCTCTTTTCAGCCCCCTGTAATAAAGCCCGCTTTAGTGTGCTTTTGCGTGATTTAGCGCGGAGTTGCCCATAGAGCACCATCGGGCAGCGTCGGTTAAACAAGGTTAAACTATTTCTGGCTCCGTAAAGTCTGCTGTTCAATTTTTCCCTTAGAACTTCTCTACTTGCAATCTAAACAGTCTATTCTCTATCTCAAAAGCTCAGCACTTGCTCCTAAAGCATTTTTATATAGGTAAAGTACTTATATACTAAACAAAGTACTACATTAGCCTAGAATCCCCTTGAGTACCCATTTCCCTATAGGTCCCTTCTGACTCAGTTACACAGCAAACTTTTTCACTTTTTCTAGCATGTCAAGGGTCAGTTGCTAGCGTCCTCTCCTGTTCAGCTGGTGAATCTGGGCATCTTGAGGCAATGTTACAATTGCCTCATGTACACAGACAACCCACTCCTTCTCCCACAAAACACAAATACATGTGAGAGATGCAACTATATAGCCAAACTGGAGGCTGAGCTCTCTCAACTCAGGACTGGCAAGACCAGACAGGAGGAGAAGGAAACCACGCACACCACAAACCCAGTTTCACATAGAACTATCACAACTTCAAAACAAACACATAAACACACAAAGACATACTCGGAGGCACTGATCAAAAATCTACCAAAACTACAGAGGCCTCCAAAGCAGACACCCAAGCAACTGCCACCTCAAGACATAAGGCATGCAACACATAGTTCTCAAAGTCAGTGTGCTAAACAGTCACAGCCCTTAAGGCCAAACACAATGCCAGACACACTTGTTATAGGTGACTCCATAGTCAGACACACTGACGTCCCACTCACCAGACTGAACAAGGAAAAGATCACAGTAAGCTGCCTGTCAGGCGCTAGAATCCGCCACATAACACAAGCACTCAGGTCACTCCACAGCAAGTACAAGTATGACTCAGTCATTGTCCATGCCGGTGTGAATGACCTGAGACGTACCTCCCTGGACTACATGAAAAGAGACATAGAGGAGCTCTCAGATTATGTAGCCCAGGCCAGTATGACCCTGACCCTGAGCAGTATCCTACCCTCACCAAGAATGATGCCACAATACAGAGACAAAATGATCAGCTTTAATAATTGGCTTAATTACTGGTGTCATTCTAAGGGGATCCAATGTCTGTCTGCCTGGGATGACATGCTTGACAAGCCACGCTGCTTCACAAGGGACGGCTTGCACCTGTCACCCCTGGGCTTCCGGATATTGGCAAAGGCTCTTGCCACCCCCATAGTGCCTTTTTTAGGCAAGGCTCAAATGATAAACCTACCAAAAATGGAGAAAAACTAAGGGTAATACTGCTCAATGCCAGAAGTCTAAACCTCAAGATGCACGCCCTCAAAGCCCTCCTCAGTATGGAGAACATCGATGTCTGTGCTGTGACTGAAACCTGGTTCAAGGCTCCTGAGAGCACCCCAGCACTATCAGGTTATACCACATATCATGTGTTCCGGCCCCAAAATCCGGACCGAACCACAAAAGGAAGGGGAGTATCCATATTCATAAAGGATACCCACACCTCCAGGTTAGTGGCAATGCACGAAGCATCGGAGACCATCCAGGTGCAATTAACCATAGGTAAAACTGCCCTACAGTTTGTAGCATGCTACAGACCACCCTCTCAAACTCAGGAAACCCACACAGCCTTTCTGAAGACACTGGAGAGTATGAATGTCTCTCCAAACACCATCATATTGGGTGACTTCAACTACCCAAACATAGACTGGGAACATTACTCAAGCCCCATCACCCTAGCCCAAAGGTTCCTGGAGTTCATAAACTCAAATGCTATGGAACAACTAGTCACCATTCCCACAAGAGGAGAAAATATACTAGACCTGATCATCACAAACATGGGGACAAAATGCTCCACACCGAAGTATATCCCTCATGGGTGTGATCAGAGCATAAATCAATCTCACTGGAGGTCCACATCCCGCCCCCAACCCCAGCAAAAAAGACCACAGTGAAGAATTTCTCAAAAGCAAACTTCACACATCTTAAGACTGGAGTGGTATCCTTCAAGGCCCCCGAGCCAGTGGAAACCACAACCCACGCTGCTGAAACCCTTACAAATGCCTTCTACGAGCACCTCCAGGAATGTATGGATCAAGCAATCCCTAATAAAATCAAGACCCTTTCCACCAAAGGCAGGCGCCCGGTCTGGTGGACCCCAGCCATAAACAAACTCTACAACAAGAGGAGAAAGCTACTACATGACAGAGCAAAATCCCTAAAAGGGAAGGCATCTCTGATCACTACTAGCAAAAAACTATGATCACTCATAAAATCATCCAAGGCCAACTTTGAGAGAAAAATCGCTAATGACACAAAAGACAATCATAAGGCCTTCTTTAGCTATGTTAGAAACCTGGGTGGAAACTCCCAGATATGCTCAGAATTAGTCCAAAATGATACAAAAATCACTGAACCCACAGACATTGCCAACATACTGGCAGACAGGTTCAGTGCAAATTTCTCCCCCCCCCCCCCCCCCCAAAGAGAAAAATCTATCCCACCAGAGTCTAGCCTCCCCAACCTCTCAGATGCCCAGGTGGGAGCTGCTCTCTAAAGCAAAAAACACAGCATCAATGGGACCGGACGGTGTCCCCGGCTGTGTGCTACACGAACTCAATGAGGAACTAAACCCACACATAAGGCTGCTGTTTAATCTTAGCCTTACTACAGGATACGTACCCAAAGAATGGCGTACGGCAACTGTGGTCCCACTCCACAAAGGCGGTGCTTCTACGGACCCTGGAAATTACCGCCCCATAAGCTTGACGAGCCTTGTCTGCAAAGCTATGGAGAGGATCATAATGGAACTCATAAATAAAGACAATGGGGACCTACAGACACTGGATCCTACCCAATTCGGCTTTGTCAAGGGCAGATCCTGCCTCTTGAACTTGGTCGACTTTTTCAAAACAGTCACTAAGGCCATTGATGAGGGTAAGGCAGTTCACACAGCCTACCTTGACCTAGCAAAAGAATTCGACACAATACCCCACTCTGGCATCATAGAAAAGCTCACCAGCTTAGATGTAAACCCATATGTCACAAGATGGGTTGCAAACTGGCTCAAGGACAGAACCCACAGGGTTAGAGTTGCTGGTGCCATGTCAGACTCTAAGCCGGTCACGAGCGGTGTCCCACAGGGCTCAGTCCTGGGCCCCCTCTTGTTCGGCATTTATTTTTCTGAAGTGCAGGCAAACATAGGGGGATTGCGGCTGACACAATTTGCAGATGACTGCAAACTGGGCACCATAATTGACACTCCATCAGACACAGACATCCTCCAGAGAGGTCTCATAGAAATGGATAACTGGTGCCAGAGCCATGGCCTTAAGCTAAATGCCAAAAAATGTATAGTCATACCCTTTGGGAAAAACAAGGTAACCCCTAATTACCACATAGGTGATAATCCATTAAACACGGAAGAAGTTGTCAGGGACCTGGGGACCCAAGTTGACAGTAACCTCTCTTTTGACACTCACATTGCCAAAGTGGTTAGGAAGACCTTCTACATTGCCCACCTGATCATGAAAGGATTCACGTCCAGATCAGGAGAGGTCATTGTACCCCTGTACTCTTCACTTATCAGACCAATGATTGAGTACAACGCCCCATTCGGAATGTACCTTACCCGACACCTGCAGCAGTTGGAAAGACCCCAAAAGTTCCTCACCAAAAGGATAAAGGGGCTCAAACATATGTCATACGCTGCCTGACTGAAGAAACTCCAGCTCTATTCAGTCACATACCGTCTGCTCAGAGGTGATCTGTGCCTGACATACAAGGCCATGTCCAACCCGGAATTAATGGACATGCTCCACCTCAAAAAATCCAAATCCACCAGAGCCACGAGAGCAAGAGACTTAAACCTCAACACGGATATAAATAGGACATGCTGGAGGGACAGATTCATCACCCAGAGACTCCCTACACTATGGAACAGAATCCCAGTCCATGTGAGGCAGAGCCCCTCACTGACTCTGTTCAAGAGAAATCTTGACGAGTGGATGGGAGATCATAGGTTTACCCCGGGAATCATTTCTGTGTCACTGTTGGACAGAGGCACAGCAAACTAATGGGTATAATATTCTCATCCTAAGGGGTGGTGAAAGCCACACACACTCTGGCTAGGCTTATAAATGCCCTAGGGCAGATAGCCTAGTATGAACCTATGAACCTAACACAGAAGAACAAGTTACAAACTATCCTATCAATGAAAGAACATTTGGCATGCTGAGAACTGGTTTTCCCTGGATGAGCATGGCTAACACAGCAGAAAAGTTACAGACTATCCTATCAATGAATGAACATTTCAGCCTGCTGAGAACTGGGTTTCCCTGGATTGAGATATGGATGCAGACAAAGAAGGCTTCAATACAAAAAAAAAGAATGTTTTCATCAAGGACAGCGTTTTGAAACTATAAAAGTGGATGTAAAATACTTTTTTGGTGGACATTTTGTTAATCCGAGTCAGCTGAGGAAGTGCAGTGTGTTTCACAGTAATCTATTTGACCAGAAAAATGAACGAACTGACAAACTATTTAAAACAAAAAAACAAAGCAAGGCAATGGACGCTGTACCACAACCGTAAATTTATTAATGTAAAATATGAGCGCTTTCGTTTAGTAAGCATCAAACTTCTTCAGACCATTTACAATTGTAAAAAGCCCATTTAAATATTTAAAAAGTCTGCCAAAAGGTTTCCAAAACCGGAACTGATGTGAGCAGCTTCCTATCTATAAAAAAATGCTAAAAAATAATTATAAACAGCAATTTCTTCAACTAAGAAAATCTGAAAGGTTAAGGGACAAGTGTAATTATGGAAATAATAATAATTATGGAAATAATAATAATAATAATAATAATAATAATAACTTGGATTTTTACACACCTTCAAGGAGAAATCATAGGAGAGGTGGATATCAAGGTCAGCTGAACAACAGGAGGGGTGGTTACCAGCACATGAACAATGCATCAGGTCAAGTGAATATGTTTGGGAATATAACAGAACTGGCAAAGAAGATAAAGTAGCTGTTGCAAACAAAGGATTTTATGTGACAATTCAACCTTCTAGGTTTGTTCCTTAACCTAGTTTGCTGCCAGTGGAGTCTGTGAACTGCTTTTGTTTCAGTTCTGAGTTTACATTGTATTTTTTTTTTGCATTTTTTAATGCATAGATTATAATAATGATGGAACTGGTTGCTTGAATTTGGATAATAGGGATAGTCATAATGGACAAATGCGTCATTGTTCTAAATAACACAAATGATTTTAAAGTATACAGTTTTTCTGGTACATCCATAGATAAGGGAATGCTTAATTTGTTAAGTAAAGGACAAAATTTTGTCCCTGCAAGAGTCGTTAATGTAGCAACTACTTTGATAGATTTAAAATTGTTTTTGAGAAAATTAAACCTTAGGATATGTCTTGATAATAATATGATGCATGTTTTTTTCTGTAAAAAATGGACATATCAAGCAAGACTGTGTATATTACAGAAAATGGAAAAATAGCTAGATAGAGAAAGAAGTATTTGCAAAGGACTCAGAAAAAAAAAAAACAAGTCAAAAAGGAAGCAAAAGTTGCAGGATGATACATCAAAGTGAACTGAGTGTTAACCAAAAGTGCACAACAATACAAGTTAGAAAGAAAGAATTTCAGCCATTATGGGCAGGAAAAAAAACAGACTGTGGGAAGTTAAACGTTCTGATTATTACAGTGGGAGGTGCAAGGGATTACTTTGAAAATCAGCAGTATGTCTTGACAAGATTACCTCAAGGTTTTCAGAACAGTTCTGTCATTTTTTATCAGATAGTAGGGAGTCGGACAGTCTTACAGGATGTGTGTAAAGATAACAAGGTTATTCATTACATTTTGATACAGTCAGAGACTGTAGAACACATATCACATCTAAGGAAGTTCTGAGACAGTTGCAAGAGGCAGGTTTCAAAGTAAACAAAGACAAAATACAGTTTTCTCACAAAAGGTAACATTTCTAGAAACCCTTATCAGACCGACAGGGAGGATTCCTTGTCAGGAAAGGGTGAGGGGCATTCTGCAGTTGCCAAAGCCTTTGACAATTTTGGATTTGCATAAGACAGATCAAAAAGAAGAGTTGACTCTACAATGGAAAACCCATTTAAAATGTTAAAGCAGAAGTTGGCACAGGCAACGGAGCTGGTCGCTCCCACCAGTAAATTACCTTTTGTTTTGCAAGCAACAGCAAGAAAGGGCAAACTTTCAGTGGTATTATTACAGTCTTGGCCATAAGAAGCATCTCAGGGAAAGGACATTAAGTTAATACAGGTTACTTTTTGTAGCAGGAGAATGACTCCTGTAGAAAAAGGATATCATCCTTGCATTAAACAGTTTTTGACCATTTACTGGGGAATAAGACAAACAGTATTTGACAATGTTTTCGAGGGTTATAGTTCAAACTCCACATTTGACAGTCAAAACTTTTCTAAATGACAGTGAGACAAACAGAACCACTGAAGGAGTTACTCAAACTGTTTTTTTTTTTTTTTCAAAGTGAATACTTTCAGTACGAAGAATATACAAATACAGACAGGGGACAAATACTACTTATCCAATTTTATTGGATATGAAGGATGGGAAGTACTACTCTGGATTTGCAATAGTGACATTGCAAAAGGATGGCTAACCAATTATGGCTAAATTACCTGGATACATAGCACAAAGGGCTGAGCTAAAAGCTGCACAATATGTTTTGCAGCATTTACATCCAGTAAATATGTGCAGTGACATTGCTTATGTAATGATTTCTCTAAGACTACATATGGCAACGTGGGCTAGGAGAGGGTTTACTGATAGTGCAGGACTGATTCAAAAGTACAAGTTTCAGGGATAGTTCAGTATTTTAAAATTAAAAGCAAAGCATCAACAATGGATAAAAGACCTAAAGAAATTATGTCAAGAAATTGCCAAAGACAAATTGGACCATTGGGCCTAAGACTACAGAATGTAAACTAAAAGATTTGCTAAAAATTAGTAACAGGAATAGAGTGGTGGTGGTAAACCAAACAAGGTAGATGTTCCAACCTTAAAAGCGGGGACATTTCCAAAAAGAAGTGTATGTCTACAACAGACAGGATCAAAACATTAGGGGTCAGTAAATGTAATATCACGGTAGCTAGGGAATACTACATTTGCAGTACAAAAGCATATTTATGGCTGCATATGGAGTGGGAATTAACCTGTTATGTAGGATATGTAATACCATCAATGAAATTACCTGAAGGTAAAATAAGATATGTCAGGAGAAAGAGAAAATTAAGAAACAGAACTAGTACATTAAATCAATCATATATCTACAGTTTTGACATAAATCCATCAGAAACAAAAAGGTTTTTGTGCTCTGATGAACAAGGAGTGCTGTACTTAATTCCAGGCATGGTGGAATCCATAAAGCAGCATTTAAATGTAAAATAAAACTAGTATCTGAAAATGCTAGAAAGACATGGAACAGTGACTGGAGTGATTGGTTAAATGGGTTATTTTCAGAATGGTGAAAAAACATTATTACAGCTTTAATTGCTATAGTAGCCATTATGTTTTATCATAATAACTTGCATGTCTGCTAAACTTTGTATTAAAAAGACTGTCAATCAGGTATTTATTGGAACTAATATAGGTGGTAAAGAAAGTATCATAAGCAATGGTTTGATTTAAAATTTGAATGAACATTTTTTTGGTTTTCAAAATAAAAAGGGGAAATTGATAGAATTATGCAAGCATAATACTTGTTTTCCTCATAGAAATAACATGTATTTGATATAAAATATATATAACTGTTTTTCCTTCACAGTAACAGAGGTTTGGTAATCATAATAACTGTGATATTTTTAGAAATAGCATGTGGATGTGCTTGCGTAAAACAAAAAGTTTTATATTTCTGAATGTTTTTCTAGAAAATGGCATGAACAATAGAGGCTTGTTGAAATATCCTAAACAGTTGAATATACACATATATTCAAGCTAAAGGGAAATGGCTAACAGCAGAAAAAAAGTTACAAACTATGCTATCAATGAAAGAACATTTTGGCCTGCTGAGAACTGGTTTTCTCTGGATTGAGATAAGGATGCAAACAAAGAAGGTTTCAATACAGGAAAATAATGTTTTCATCAAGGACAAAGTTTTGAAACTAAAAAGGTGGTTGTAGAATACATTTTGGTGGACATTTTTGGTAATCCAAGTCAGCTGAGGAAGTGCAGTGTGTCTGACAGTAATCTATCTGTGATATAAAAAATGTAAATAATCCACCATAGAGCTTTGTCGGTTTGTTTCAATAACTCTGTCAGTAATTATGAATTTACAGCTCTACAGTTTGTCTCTGTAATCTGCTGTTAATTCAGTCTAACACCCCATTAGTGAAAATGTGAGATAGGTGGTCTGGCTTCCTGTCCTTAAATTTCCTGTCACACATTTGTATCAGAAGTACAGACATGATCCTTGAACTGGTCAAAGCTGCCTTGTAGTCCTGAGTCTCAGACCTGTGTACTGTTTGCCAGAGAGGTTTTTGCATATTCTGTATTCTGACAAAAGAGTAGAGGCATTGCTGCTTTATGGTGTTGTCAGACTTCATCCCAGGTCTCACTGGTTGCCTCGTGGTTTTGGCGTCTTTTCAGGCTTGTTGGCTGTTGGTGAAGCACTCACCAAGAGGAGAAAACGCTGAGAGAAGAAAGGAGCCACTTTTGAGACTTTAAGTATTTTGCCTCTATTTGCTAAGTTTTTCTGCATAGCCGCCTATTTTGAGCATTTTCTGGCTTGTTAAATTTGATTTCTGCATTAGTAACTGTATTTAGAGCACAACCTAGAGCTGTTTACTGAATTTCCTGTTTGCACTTATTTTTAAAATCGTTTTTTTCTCAAAACTTGCATTTTATCTGTCTTTGGCCTAGCACTCTTGTGTGGGGTCATTTACTGCACTGTTATAACTTGTTGATACTTGTTAACCTCTGCTATCTCTGAAAAAACAAAAACAAAAAAATCTTGCTTTTTCCCACTTTTCTGAGATTTAAAAAAGTTCAGTTACAGGCTTGCTGTTCTTGAACTGTTTGTAAGTTTCTGTGAGGCCATTTTTTGCTTGGGCTAAAGGAAAGTCTCTCTGTTGATCAGTGGCAGTGAAAAACATTGAGCAGCCTGCCTGCCCCTGTGGGAGTGGTTACTGACTTGAAACTGTAGTTTTATTGGCCATTCTGGGTCAATTCCAAAACTCCTTCATCTTCCTTTCTTAAAACCCTCTTTTGCGAGTTTTTGAGCATAGCGCAACAGCGGGCAGCGCCGCCTAATTGGGTTTAAACTATTCCTGGCTCCACAAAGTCTGCTCTTCACTTTTTCCCTTAGAACTGCTCTATCTCTCAATTTAAACACCATATTCTCATTCTAAGGCCCTTCACTGGTCCAAATAAGTAATCCTACAAGTTAGCACTATTAAACCATAAGCACTACTTACTCTTATACTCTGTACGATTACCCTGTCCTCTATTGGTCCGTCTTAAATTCAGTTTCCCTATTACTCTAGCATGTCCAAAGGTCAGTCAATGGTTTCTTCTCCAGTCCAGCTGGTGAATCAGGGAATTTTGAGGCAATGTTACAACTGTCTCATGTACACGGACAACCCTCTCCTCCTCCAAACAGGTTCAAATATATGTGAGAGATGCAACTATTTAGCCAAACTGGAGGTTGAGCTCTCTCATCTCAAAACTGGTATAACCAGTCAGGAGGAGAAGGTAACCTCACACAACACAATTCCAGTATCACATAGTCCCACCACATCAGCGAACCAAACATATATATATATATATATATATATATATATATACACACACAAAACATACTCGGAGGCTCTAAATAAAAATCTACCTAAGCAACAGAGACCTCCAAAGCAGACATCCAAGCAAACGCTACCTCAAAACAAAACACACACAACACATAACCCACAAAGTCAGTGTGCCAAGCAGCCACAGCCCTTAAGGCTGAATAACACACCTGATACTCTTGTTATAGGTGACTCTATTGTCAGACACACTGATGTCCCGCTCACCAGGCTGAATAAAGAGAAGGTCACAGTGAGCTGCCTGTCGGGTGCTAGGATCCGACACATAATGCAAGCACTCAGGTCACTCCAAAGCAAATACAAATATGACTCAGTCATTGTACATGCTGGTGTGAATGACCTGAGATGTACCTCCCTGGACTACATGAAAAGAGACATAGAGGAGCTCTCTGATCATGTAGCCCAGGCTGGTATGACCCTGACCTTGAGCAGCATCTTACCCTCACCTAGAATGATGCCACAGTACAAAGACAAAATGATCTATTTTAACAATTGGCTAAAATGTTGATGTCATTCAAAGGGGATCCAGTGTCTGTCAGCCTAGGATGACATGCTCGACAAGCCACGTTGCTTCGCTAGCGCGGCTTGCACCTGTCACCACTGGGCTTTTGGATATTGGCAAAGGGTCTTGCCACCCCCATAGTGCCTTTTTTAGGCAAGGCTCAAAAGTTAAACCCACCCCCATAGACAGCACAAGGAACAAGAAACTAAGGGTAATGCTGCTAAACGCCAGAAGTCTTAACCTCAAGATGCATGCACTCGAAGCTCTCCTCAGTATGGAGAACATCGATATCTGTGCAGTGACAGAAACCTGGTTCAAGGCTCCAGAGAGCACCCCAGCACTACCAGGCTATACCTCATATCATGCTTTTCGCCCCATTTAAACCCGGACCGAACCACAAAAGGAGGGGGAGTTTCCATATTTATCAAGGATATCCACACCTCCAGGTTAGTGGCATTGCACGAAGTATCGGAGACCATCCATGTGCAACTAACAGTGGGCAAGACTGCTTTTCAGTTTATAGCATCCTACAGACCACCCTCTCAAAGTCAGGAATCCCATTCGGCTTTCCTGAAAACATTGGAGAACATAAAGATCTCTCCGAACACCATTATATTGGGCGACTTCAACTACCCAAACATTGACTGGAAGCACTACTCAAGTCCCAGCACCTTATCCCAAAGATTCCTGGAAATCATAAACTCAAATGCTATGGAACAACTAGTCACCACTCCCACAAGAGGGGACAACATACTAGACATGATCATTACCAACATGGGGACTCTATGCTCCACACCAGAAGTATATCCCTCATTGGTAAGATCAGACCATAAATTAATTTCACTGGATGTCCACATCCCGACCCCACGCCCAGCCCAGAAAACCACAGTGAAAAACTTCTCAAAAGTGAACTTCTCACTTCTCAAAACCGAAGTGGAATCCTTCAAGGCCCCAGGGCCAGTGGAAACTACAGCCCAAACTGCAGAATCCTATATAAATGCATTCTACGGACATCTCCAGGAATGCATGGATCATGCTATCCCAAACAAAACCAAGACCCAATCATCCAAAGGCAGGCGTCCAGTCTGGTGGACCCCTGCCATAAATAAACTGTACAACAGAAGGAGGAAGCTACTACATGATAGAGCAAAATCCCTAATAGGGAAGGCATCTCTGATCAGTACTAGCAAAAAATTACGATCCCTCATAAAATCCTCCAAGGCCAGCTTCAAAAGAAAAATTGCAGAGGACACCAAAGACAATCATAAGGCTTTTTTTTGTTAGAAACCTGGGATGCAACTCCCAGACTTGTTCTGAGTTGATTCTAAATGACAAAAAATACACTGAACCCACAGACATCGCCAATATCCTGGCAGACAGGTTCAGTGCAAACTTCTCCACCCCTTCCCTCCAAAAGAGCAAGTATCTATCCCGGCAGAGGGCTGCCTCCCAAACATCTCAGATGCTCAGGTGAAGGCTGCCCTCTCCAAAGCAAAAAACACTGCTTCCATGGGACCAGATGGCGTCCCAGGTTGTGTCCTACATGAACTACAAGAGGAACTAATCCCTCAAATAAAACAGCTATACAATCTCAGCCTCACTACAGGATATGTGCCCACAGAATGGCATACAGCAACAGTGGTCCCACTCTACAAAGGTGGAGCCTCTACGGACCCTGGAAACTATTGCCCCATAAGCCTGACTAGCTTAGTCTGCAAGGCTATGGAGAGGATCATCATGGAGTTCATAAACAAAGACATTTGGGACCTACAGACACTAGATCCTACCCAGTTCGGCTTTGTCAAGGGCAGATCCTGCCTTTTGAACCTGGTTGACTTCTTTGAAACAGTCACCAAAGCCATAGATGAAGGGAAGGTAGTCCACACAGCCTATCTGGACCTTGCAAAGGCATTTGACACAATACCCCACTTGGGCATCATAGATAAGCTATCCAGCTTAAATATAAACCCCTATGTCACAAGATGGGTCGCAAACTGGCTCAAAGACAGAACACACAGAGTGAGAGTTGCTGGAGCCATGTCAGACTCGAAACCGGTCACAAGTGGCGTCCCACATGGTTCTGTCCTGGGACCACTCTTGTTCGGTATATACTTTTCTGAGGTACAGGCAAACGTGGGAGGACTATGGCTTACCAAGTTCGCAGACAACTGCAAACTGGGCGCCATAATCAGCTCTCCAGCTGACACAAACATCCTTCAAAAAGGTCTCACAGAGACAGATAACTGGTGCCAGCGCCATGGTTTAAAGCTAAATGCCAAAAAATGTATAGTCATACCCTTTGGCAAAAACAATGTGCCCACAAATTACCACATAGGCGGAAACCCATTAAGTACAGAGAAAGTTATTAGGGACCTGGGGACCCAAGTTGATAGCAATCTCTCCTTTGAAAACCACATTGCCAAAGTGGTTAGAAAGACCTTCTACATAGCCCACCTCATCACGAAGGGTTTCACATCTAGATCAAGAGAGGTAATCGTGCCTTTATTCATCCCTCATCAGGCCCATCATAAAATACAATGCCCCTTTTGGATGTACCTTACCCGACACCTGCAGCAATTAGAAAGACCCCAAAAGTATCTCACCAAGAGGATCAAGGGTCTCAAACAGATGCCATATGCTGCTTGGTTAAAAAAACTCCAGCTCTACTCAGTTGCATACCGCCTACTTCGAGGCGATCTATGCCTGACATACAAAGCTATGTCAAATCCAGAATTAATGGACATGCTCCACCTCAGTAAATCTAAATTCCTTAGAGCCACACGCTCGAGGGACTTGAACCTCAGCACAGAAATAAATAGAACTTGCTGGAGGGACAGGTTCATAACCCAGAGGCTCCCTTCGCTCTGGAATAGAATTCCAGTTCATGTGAGGCAGAGCACCTCACTGAATCTCTTCAAGAAGAATCTCGATAAGTGGATGGGGGATCATAGGTTTGTCCCAGGGATTACTCCCGTGTCACTATTAGACAGAGGCACAGTAAACTAAACCTTAAAAAGGGCACAGTATACTCAAATCAAGGGGTGGCGTACGCCATACAGAATCGGGCTAGGCTTATAATTGCCCCAGGGCAGATAGCCTAGTATGAACCTATGAACCTATAAGAGAGACCACAAATGTGCAGTTGATCAATGCCCCCAAAACCTCTTTCCAATAACAGGAATACGTTGGTCCTAATGCTACAAAAACCTCTTTCTAATCACAGGATCATGCTTGCCTAAAACAGAGACACAAAGAGACAGGCAAATGGTACAGCATATTGCACTTTGTCAAGTAGTTTATTGCAAAGCATCTGGGACCAGTCAGCATAATTTAACATGCGGACAGGAGAACATGAGTGAAAGCACTGAGGAGAAAAGTAACTTCAGAAAGCATTAGCAGCATAAAGTAGCTTGGGTTAATGAGTGACCAAGAAGCAGTGGACTGGCACATGGCTAGTAAGAGTACCTTGGGGGATGTTAAATCATCTGATAATTTCAGGTCAGGAAGTCAGGACCTGGCTAAGAAGTGTGGGGGTAACACTTTTAATAATTACCTTTTTAAGCCTATTGAAAAGTATCTGTCCAAGCTGTGTCTGTGTGTGGAAGAGCTACAGCTGTGTTTCCTGTCATTAATATTAACTGTCTCATTTTCCAGAACTACACAGTAATATGCAGTTGTATAATTTAAACCTATGGTTCTTCAAATTTTTGACAGGAATTACAAAATGTACAGGAGCAAAGTTTTAAAAATCTACACAGTAGTATAATTGATCGTTGTGCACTACAACTTTCCTCTTACAGGTGAAACTTCTTCATACAATGAACTAAAATTAATTGTCACACAAGTACTGTTACATATGTTTTCAAGTGGCTTAAATGCTCCAGCAGACTGGATGAAGATGGTACTTTGTCAGTTTATAGCACTTCCAGGCATGCAACTTCCAACAATCTAAGCACTATGAGTTTTCATTCTGCACAACTGTAACACAATTAGTTGAAATGATACTAGTAATAGATTTAGAATACCATAATATAACTAGTAATACCAGGTGATGATAGCAGAGACAGCAGAAGAAGCAATGACATAAATGCTGTAAAAGCAGAAGTGATTAGAACTGCAACAATGATACTGCAATAGACTTGGGTCAGATTTTTCCAAAATAGTGATAAATCTAGAATTTTTAACATGGACTTTTTATGCCTTTTGATAAGTCTGAACATATATATTTATTGCAAGGCTTCTGGCTGACAAAATTCCATTATTTAAATATGAAGAAACACAATTGAAACAGTAGTCCTGAAGAATGATTTGTACTAGTTATGATAGCAAATGTTAGGGCAGACACAATATAATGCTGAGATGTTGCTATGGTGTGTATAATTTCTTAGATTCGATTTTCTGGGTCACCCATACCACATGACGTTTCAGTCCTGATAGATTGGATAATTCTGTTGCTAACTGTTCAAAAAAGAAATATAAACTGTTACATGGTGCACTGAAGATACAAACTATATATACTGTATGTACATTATGACCCTGTATAATTGAGATTAGCACCACATGGACCAGTAAATATTTTCTTGTAAGTTGTTGGAACACCAGAACATGTAGATCAGCTTAAATAACAGAACAACTACTTAAACATGTAGTTATTACACCCAGTAGCTTTAGTTGTAAGTAAAACTACCTCACAACATCTTTGCTCAAGAATCTTGGAAAAAAAACAAAAATAATGGAGGGTAAAAAGCCCCAAATCAGAGACAGTTTTTAAACATTGCTCTAAATCACTTAAAAAGTGGTAAAATTTAACAAGAGATGAACATTGTAAATGCACTTTTTCTTCAGTGTGGAACTCTGTTAGACTGCTTCCTTTGTAGAAATGAAACAATGTAACATTTTAGAATGTAAGAAAATCCTGATGTGAGGCCAACTAAACCCAGAGCACTAATCCTATTCCAATTCCAGAACTGAAGCAGACACATTGTAACATTAAAAGGTTACATTAATGTAAATGGTATTATCATCTATAAGTAAAAAGAAATAGCCATTGAGGATGCTTAATATGTTAACCTGTCTGGAAGTAGATATCCTTTCAATATTTGCTATCAAGTTCACCTTAGGTTATCTAACTACATCTCAATGGATTAATATAATGTGGATAACTCCTGGATACCTAATTTTTTGTGATTATAAGATGGTTAAAATATAATTTATTGCTTAGTGTTAAATGGTAATGATTCAAACCCAAAGCCTTGATAGGGACTTAATTAGAATTTGTCTACTGTTAGAGGATATGTAAATATTTTATTTCCAAAATAATTATTTAATGATCTTTTAAATACTTTCAAACTTTTGACTGCTGTTATTTGTAACAGTAGGCAATTCTACAGACAGCCTGCTCTGTCTGCCATGGAAAAAGCTTATCTCCAGAGCAGTTTTAAAAGTTGGATAATTGACATAAAGACAATAATCCTTCTTCCCAAATCCCCTATGTGGCAGCCAGTGAAATATTTCTTAGTTATTTATAGATTAAAATCAAATCACACCTTAGCCTATAACTCAAGGACTGTAGAGACAACTATATTACTCTAGCTTCATATGCTAGGTCTTAAAGTCTACTGTTTTGCCTTGTGAAATATTTCTGATTTTTTTTTTAGTCTCACTAGTTGGGTTCTATTATAGATGCAGGCTGAGGCATACTATCTAGCATGGGGTCTTGCTATCACCTTGTACAGTGGGAGGAAGACTCTTTCATCATTGTCTGATTTACTGCAGAAAAAGTACTTTAAACCAGAGTAACATTTCTTGATGACTACATGTAACTTGTCATCATAAGTGAACCTGCCATCTCAAAAACACTCTTATCTAACAATCTTCATTGAAAGTTATATTATTAAGAGCATACTGATAACGTAAGTTATTATTTCCAAAGTGAATAGCCTTTGTTTTGCATACAATGAAACTCATAGAATTATTCCTGAACCACAGGTATAAATTCTTCAGGGACTTTTGAACCTGTGAATGATAGTTTACCAAATTCACAACTGAACCCATTTTTGACTAGTCAGCAGCCTTGCTGACCCACACTCCCTGTTCCACACGAAAGTCAGAAATTAATACATTGAACAAAACCAGCCCAAAAATTGACTTTTGTTGAATACCCACATTTAAGGGCGTATCCTTTGAAATGGCATCACCAACTCTAACCCTGAAAGATCCAGCTTTCACCCAGTTGTCTTTCCACATTGTTATGTACACGTTAACATTTATATTCTATAATTGATTAATTATCACGTAATGGAGAACAGACTCAAAAGCCATTAATAAACGAATATACAACATTCGATGGCAGTCCAATGTCAAGTGTTTTAATAAAAGTTGATCAAATTAGTCATACAGGATCTGCTTTCTGTAAACCCGTGCTAATAATTATTAGTTAAACTGATTGATCTGTGGTTGTCAGAAGAGTTGTGAGTCCCACCTTTATGTATGGGAATAAAAATATCAGTCCTCCATATATGAGGGAAATAACCTGTTTTCAAGGTCATCTGGCACAAGCCATTCAATTTATCTAGCCTACCAAATTATATCAGTTTATTGAGTTTGGTATTTCTTCAACAAAGGTGAGTGAGATGGTGGGACATACACCAGTACACCCATAAGTAGTGATTTTGTTTGGCAAAGAACAACTGGAAAGAGCTGAAAAGTTTTCTAAAAAGATAGTGGCTAATTGTTTCAAACTGGTTATTAACAGGTGTAAGAGATGCATCTGAATTGCGTGAAACTGATTGCATGTATAAGGAGACTGCTGCATTTAAAAAAGGTAAGCAGGCTTTGCTGTGGAAACCTCACATGTACTAGTTATGGTTAAAGACAAAGGTTGTAGAAAATGCTATAAAAGAGGCCATGTAATTCTTGAATAACTGTGTAAATGGAAGAGTGTTAAAAATTAATACAAGTTCATAGGTTCATAGGTAGGTACTAGGCTATCTGCCCAAGGGCATTTATAAGCCTAGCCAGAGTCTGTCAGCTTTCACCACCCCATTGATTAATTAACTGAGCCTCTGTCAAGAAGAGCCAATGAAGCGATCCCAGGGGTGTATTTTCTGTTACCCATTGACTCGTCAAGGTTTCTCTTGAAGAGTGTTAGTGAGCGGCTCTGCCTAATGTAGTTAGGAATTTTGTTCCAAAGCATGGGGAGTCTCTGTGACAGGAATCTATCCCTCCAGCATGTTCTATTTATTGTTGTGGCGAGGTTTAGCTCACTAGAGCGAGTGGCTTGCAGTGACTTGGATTTTTTAGGTGGAGCATGTCCATCAATTCTGAGTTGGACATGGCTTTGTAAGTCAGGCAGAGATCATCTCTGAATAAGCGATATGCCACTGAGTACAGCTGGTGTTTTTCCAGTTGGGCTGCATAGGACATATGTTTGAGGCCAGTAATCCTCTTGGTGAGGTACTTTTGTGGTCTTTCCAGCTGTTGGAAGTGCCTTGTGAGGTACATCCCAAATGGGGAATTGTACTCTATGATGGGTCTGATGAGTGACAAGTAGAGGGGCATTATAACCTCTTTATTTCTAGATACGAACCCTTTAGTAATTAGATGGGCTACATAGAAGGATTTCCTAATTACTTTGGCAATATGATTGTCAAAGGAGAGATTACTATCTACCTGGGTCCACAGATCTCTTATTACCTCTTCTGTATTAAGGGGGCTAACACCTATGTGGTAATTCATGGGTGTTTTGTTTTTCCCAAATGGGATGACTATGCATTTTTTGGCATTTAGCTTGAGACCATGACTTTGACACCAGGTGTCCGTCTCAGTAAGGCCCTTTTGGAGAATGTCCTTGTCAGCCGGAGAGTCAATTATGGCTCCCAGTTTGCAGTCATCGACAAACTTGGTTAGCCATAGTCCTCCTGTGTTTTCCTGTACTTCTGAGAAGTATATGCCAAACAGTAGGGGTCCCAGGACCAAGCCTTGTGGGACACCCCTTGTGACTGGTTTAGAGTCAGACCTGGAGCCCGCTATTCTTACCGTGTGAGTTCTGTCTGTAAGCCAGTTGGTAACCCATCTCGTGATGTAGGGGTTTATGTTCAGGCTGGTGAGTTTTTCTATAATTCCCAAGTGGGGAATGGTGTCAAAAGCCTTGGCGAGGTCAAGGTAGGCTGTATGAACTACCTTCCCCTCATCTAGAGCCTTAGTGACTGTCTCAAAGAAGTCAACCAGGTTTAGTAGGCATGATCTGCCCTTAACAAAGCCGAACTGGGTCAGATCAAGTGTTTGGAGGTTCTCAATGTCTTTGTTAATGAGTTCCATGATGATGTGCTCCATAGCCTTGCAGACTAGGCTAGTCAGGCTTATGGGGCGATAGTTACCAGGGTCAGTTGTGGCCCCTCCTTTGTGGAGCAGAATAACTGTTGCTGTGCACCATTCTATGGGCATGTAGCCTGTGGAGAGGCTGAGGTTGAACAGTGTGTTTAGGTGGGGGCTTAGTTCATTCTATAGTTTGTGCAAGACACAGCCTGGGACACCATCTAGCCCCACTGACGCTGTGCTTTTTGCTTTTGAAAGGGCTGTTTTCACCTGTGCGTCTGTTGGTGCAGGTTGTTTGGGTGTCTGCTTTGGAGGTCTGTGATGTTTTTTCAGGTTTTTATTTAGAGCCTCCGAGTATGATTTTGTGTATTTATGTGTATTTTTTACCAGTGCTGGTTTAGTATGTCTATGTGAGGCTGGAGGTGTGGTGCAAGTGTTAACTTTCTCCTCATGACTGCCTGTTCCAGTCTTGGGTGGAGAGAGCTTAGCCTCCAGTTTAGCTATATAATTACATCTCTCGCATATGTTAATGTTTTGTTGTAGGAAGAGAGGGTTGTCTGTGTACATAAGGCAGTTGTAACATTGCCTCAGGATACCCAGGTTCACCAGATGGACTGGAGAGTATACCTGAAATTGCCCTTTTGTCATGCCTGAATAGTAGGGTGAGCTGCTTAGTCACTTGGTTGGTGAGGGGTGAATAATGAGCCTTGTCCTGCTGGGCAATCAAGTGTCGGGGTATATTAGTGCTTGCTATTAGGTCTGAGCAAGTGCTGGACTGTAGGATGCTTTTTAAGTGCATAGGTTGGGAGTTAGACTACTTTCAAGGGAAAAACTGAAGAGGAGATTTGGTGGAGCTGGGATAAATTTAGCCCTAGCTAACTGGTGCTGCCTGGATGTGTAAAACCATGCAAAAGCGGTTTTTACAGCAGGGAAATGAAAGAGATAAAAATTAGCCCAAAATGGCCTATAAACTACTAACTTCTGGGCTATATCCACTCCTCCAGGGACAGATGGCTGCTCAAAGCTTCCTCTCTCACAGGTGAACAGAGAAACCTCCCTCTATCCAAGTAAGGTATGGGCAACTCAGAAAATTGTAACACAGCCCTGAATTCAGCACTAGCCTGAAAACTGGACTATACTAGCTTAGAAAGGTGGGAAACAAGGAAAAAATTTTGAAAAGATAAGGCAAAAACAGTAAAAAATACACTTAAAACAGCTTTAAATGACTCCAAACAGTAAAAAATACACTTAACACAGCTCTAGATGACTACAAGCAATCAGAAAAGGCTTTTAAACTAATTACCCAATTAACCAGTAAAAAAAAATCTCACAGTTGAGCCTTGTTCCTGTAGTCTTCAATTAGACAAGTTGTAACTGCACACTCCTGCCACTGGGGTGCAGGGGAACCTTCTCCAAAAACGAAGGCCTGGATTAGTGCTCAAGTTATACAAACAATGCCAGATTCAGCAGGCTTGGATATAGTCTATGCTACAGCAAACAAGGCGCACCAATTTCAGTAAGAAACAGTTTAAATATGCAGGCACTATAAGCCTTTAACCAGAAATTCCCAGCTCAGAAGGGCAGAGTCCAGCCTCTCCTCCCACAAGAGTGCAGACCACAAACCTTCTTAATGTAAAATAACTGGCCTGAAGCTGCTTAAACCAGAACTAATACACTTTTAGAATAACAGACACTGAGCCCTCAATCAGCAGTTTCTAACTTAGAAGGATGTAAGCTACCTGTCCTGCCACAACAGTGCAGACCACAAACCTTCTTAATGTAAAACAACTGGTCTGAAGCCCAAGTGCTTAAACCAAAAGTCTTAGAATGATAGCTACACTTTAATCAGGTTACTACCAAGCAGTAATAATTACAATTGAATACTTTTAAGAAGGCCTGGATTAGTGCTCAAGTTATGCAAACAAAGCTAGATTCAGCAGACCTGGATCTAGTCTATGCTACAGCAAACAAGGCGCACCAATTTCAGTAAGAAACAGTTCAAATATGCAGGCACTGTTGTTGTTGTTTGTCTTTTGGCTTTTCCCGGTTAGGGGTCGCCACAGCGGAACTCCTGTCTGCTAATGATTGGCAGTAGATTTTTACAGTGCCGAGTTGCCAGCTCGATGCCCAACCTTCAATGAAGGCACGCCCATTCATGCATGTCTTTCAGAATGCCACTCAACCACGGGGAGGACATGCAGACTCCACACAGAAGGCACTCCCCGCACTCCAGCCGAGAATCGAACAGGAGAACCTCTTGCTGTGAGGCAACAACGCTACTGCTGCACCACCGCGGATAGTTCAAATATGCAGGCACTATAAGCCTTTAACCAGAAATTTCCAGCTCAGAAGGGCAGAGTCCAGCCTCTCCTCCCACAAGAGTGCAGACCATGAACCTTCTTAATGTAAAATAACTGGCCTGATGCCCAAGTGCTTAAACCAGAACTAATACACTTTTAGAATAACAGACACTGAGCCTTCAATCAGCAGTTCCCAACTTAGAAGGATGTAATCTACCTGTCCTGCCACAACAGTGCAGACCACAAACCTTCTTAATGTAAAACAACTGGTCTGAAGCCCAAGTGCTTAAACCAAAAGGCTCAGAATGATAGCTACACTTTAATCAGGTTACTACCAAGCAGTAATAAATACAATTGAATATTTTTAAGAAGGCCTGGATTAGTGTTCAATTTATGCAAACAAAGCCAGATTCAGCAGGCCTGGATCTAGTCTATACTACAGCAAACAAGGCACACCAATTTCAGTAAGAAACAGTTCAAATATTCAGGCACTATAAGCCTTTAACCAGAAATTCCCAGCTCAGAAGGGCAGAGTCCAGCCTCTCCTCCCACAAGAATGCAGACCCCGAACCTTCTTAATGTAAAATAACTAGCCTGAAGCCCAAGTGCTTAAACTAGAACTAATACACTTTTAGAATAACAGACACTGAGCCTAAAATCAGCAGTTCCCAACTTAGAAGGATGTAAGCTACCTGTCCTGCCACAACAGTGCAGGCCACAAACCTTCTTAATGTAAAACAACTGGTCTGAAGCCCATGTGCTTAAACCAAAAGTCTTAGAATGATAGTTACACCAAGCAGTAATAAATACAACTGAGTACTTTTAAGATGACGCAAAAGCAAAATAAATTAGGAAGAAACACAAATACAGTAAAAGCAAGTAAAAGTGGTAAACAAAAGGTGCATGAAGACAAATATAAAGCTACTAATGCGTATAAGGTGGTCCATATAGACAGTGATATGTATCAGCATAACTAGTGAGTGATGTAGAATTTAAAAAAAAAAGATATGTAATCCAGCTAGAATTTTATGTGACAGCATGGCTGCAAAATTATATAGTCTACACCCAAATTGATAGTAATGACACTGTAATTAGAAATATATAGAAACATTTAGTACAGTTAGTGCAAGAAACTGAAGCTCTGAGCTGCTAATGAGGTGCTCCCTCTCCCCAGGGTACAGGGTTTGATTCGTTCCATCTTCATTTTTCTAGTGGTTGACTCTGAGCAAATCACTTAACCAGACAGTACTCTTGTGTCACCCCTGAAAAGGGATAATTGGGTCCAGTGTGTCTACCTGGTCAGCAAATAGATAAAAAAACAACATGGTCTATGATTTTAGTAGGAATTACAAGATAATATTCTCAGAGACACTCCTGCAGATATCAGTCATGTTAGAAAAATGTACAAAGGTGAAACAGTATCTACTGAATGCAAAATAGTGTACTAGTGACCAGTAATGGCAGACTGCACATGTTGCATTTTGTACTGAAAAGCATGGGTAAAAACTATTTGGGAGAGAATGGATGAAAAAGTTGAATTGAACTGGTATACAAATAAGATATCCCATACACCATCTCAAAATGGCAGCCATTGTTAAAAAATATTGTTGTTGCTAACAGATGTCAAATAACATTTGGTAATGCAGTGGGAACACTGAAGGGCATAAATGCTAGGACTAGACCATATCAAAATGTCTTAACAGAGTATCGTAAGGTTTGTACTGTAGAGTACACATCTGGTCCCAAGTGGAATAGGTGTTATAGAGATTAACAAATAAACATTTAAACAGATGTTAAATAAATAAATAAATAAAAATAAATAATACATTTTACTCATCCTAAAAATACAAGCAGTGATCTATCCACCTAGGATTATAACACAACACTGCATGAGTCTCAGTCACACTGTTAAGTTGCTATGGTAATCTGGGACAGAGGGAATGAAAGGGACAGCAGGATGATAGGGCAAACTGGATGGTCAAATTGGACGAACCAAATGAAACGATGAAAGAATATACTTCTATTCTTTCTCATAACAATATAATTGCACAAAATTCTTGTTAAGTATGACTATTAATAATTATTGCTAACTTACTCAGAAGAAATGGGTTATGGTTACCACCAATGCCATATGTAATTACATATGCATTCTTATATATTTTTCATTTTTGTAGTAAATTACAAGACAATATTATACTTAAGACCTACAGAGTATAGTCAGCAGTGAAATATTACTTACTGTTTCTGCAAGTACTTCTTCTACAGGTGCATCAGAAGTGCCACTTAGTGAAACACTAGTGAACATAATAAACCTGAACTTCAAACTCGTCCCTGCAAAAAAAAAATGTATTTTATATTTTGTGAAATAAACATCTTTTGTTATTCATATATGCAATTTAAGGAACAAATAGTCATCAATTGATTCTCTTCGTAACTATTTAACTGAAGTTTATTTATTTATTTGACATTTGTTTACAGGGAAAGTCTGACTGGGGTCCTAGAATCCTGTTTTCAGTAGAGGCCCACTGAGAAAAGCTCCAAGGTACATAGCAATAATAATACATTACAACAGAATTCTTATACAAATAAAATATACATATCAAAAAATTGTATTGGAAGAGACATGCCAGACATTCATAAGGCAACAAAAGTAAGAACTCTATTACAATCCTGAATAACTACCTAAATAGGAAAAAGGGAGGACAGACAACACAAGGGGAATCACAGGAGCAGATGAGAGGGTGAAGAAGGGAATCAGTGTGTACAACAAGAGTAGCAGATGTGGGGGGGGGGGGAGGAGAGATGCGAGGAGTGACAGAGAAATGTTGGTTTATAAAGTTATATTGACTTTCCAAGTGCAACCTTCTATACAATTCAATAGCTGTGAACATCATTTGGGGATAAAGTTGTATACTGGAGTATTATTTTTGAAGTCTGGAACTTGGATTTTCTGCATGACATAAAGTATCCTCTGCATACATATAATAGTCATATAATCATCATTCTTGAAACAATCCCCATTTTTTTTTTGCCCTCCATACCTGCTGACCACCTGGAAAATCACCTTCACTCAGTCATTCCCTACTGGACAAGCATTTACCATTATGAAACCATCATCTATGTAGCCATCTGGCATAATAACCTCTCTTGCATGAGTATAAACACTCATGGGAGAGGTGAGTAATGGGTGCAGTGTGGGCCATCACCCGTTTCTTCTAGTGATTTAGTCCCTCAGGCAGAATTGCCCTCCCTTCTTTGAGGTCTGCACTTGTTTCCCACCTTTTCTTTAACTAATCTAGTCCAGATACAGATTTGCTGTAAGCTTCTGAGTGGTGCCAAAGTCTGCTCTTCAATTTTTCCCTTAGATCTGCCAGTTCTCTCCTCCTGCACTTTTACTTGCTTACTAGTTTAGCACTTTACCAGGCTCCTTGTCGCAATTATTGTAGCACACAAAAGTTCTACCAGCACTAAACATTCTACAAGGAAACAGCTCCCATATTCTTTAATGCCCACCCCTCCAGGCATGTCTAAAGGTCAGTTCCCTGTGCTTTCTACTATTAACCTGGTGAACTTGGGCATCCTGAGGCAATGTAGCAACTGCCTCATGTACACTGACAACCCTCTCCTCTTACCTCCCAACATTCAGACTTGTGAGAGATGCACTTATATATCCAAATTGGAAGCCATGCACTCTCCAGCCAAGACCAGGATAGCTGGTCAAGAGGAGAAGGTCAACACTTGCACCACACCACATGGAACACATAGCCATCCAGAATGCACACCAGCACTGCCTTCACATAAAAACACAAACCACACACCCACCTTCATGGAGGTTCTCAATAAAAATCTGCCCAAACAGCAGAGACCTCCAAGGCAGAAACGCACCCGACCACCACAACACAACTTTAATCATGAGACACATAACTCTTCTAAACAGTGTGCCACTCAACCAAAGCCCCTAAGGCAAAACAACATGCCCAACACACTAGTCATAGGTGACTCGATAGTGAGGCACACTGATGTCCCATTAACTAGGCTTTAAAAGGAGAAAGTAACAGTCAGCTGCCTGTCAGGTGCCAGGACCTGCCACATAATGCACGCACTCAGGTCCCTCAACAACAGGTACAAATATGACTCTGTCATTGTACATGTGGGTGTGAATGACCTGAGATGTACCTCCCTGGACTACATGAAAAGAGACATGGAGGAGTTCTTGGATTATGTAGCCCAGGCGGGTATGACCCTAGCCCTGAGCAGCATCCTATCATCACCCAGAATGATACCACAGTACAAGCAGAAAATGATTGACTTCAACAATTGGCTAAGTTTCTGGTGACATTCTAAGGGGATCCAGTATCTGTCTGCCTGGGATTGCATGACTGGCAGACTTTGATGCTTTGTCAGAGATGGTCTGCATCTGTCACCCCTGGGCTTCCAGATACTGGCCAAGGCTCTTGCCACCCTTATAGTGCCTTTTTTAAGTGGTGTTCCAAAGGCCAAATTACCACTGTAACAGCTACAAAGAAATGCAATCTGAGAGTCATGCTGCTCAATGCCAGAAGTCTAAATCTCAAAATGCACTTGCTCGAAGCACTCCTTAAAATGGAGAACATCGACATTTGTGCTGTAACAGAGACCTGGTTCAAGACAGCAGTAACCACCCCTGCACTACCAAACTATAACTCATAGTTCATAGGTTCATAGGTACTAGGCTATCGGCCCTAGGGCCTATACAAGCCTAGCCATAACAATTTCCTAGCTATTTCTTCCCACAATATTTACTTCCCTGAACCCCTTTCTAGCAGGGCGAATGACATGATCCCCGGGGTGAATTTCCTATCTCCCATACAATCGTCAAGGTTCCTTTTGAAGAGGGCCAAAGAGGCGCTCTGCTTGACATGTATGGGCAGGCTATTCCAGAGTCTGGGGAGTCCTTGGGTCAGGAACCTATCCCTCCAGCATGTTTTGTTCATTGTGATGACAAGGTTTTGATCCCTGGAATGTGTGGCTCTGAGGGATTGGGATTTCTTTAAGTGTAGCATGTCCAACAGCTCTGGGTTTGACATGGCCTTGTATGTTAAGCAGAGATCGCCTCTGAGCTGACGATATGTGACAGAGTATAGCTGGAGTTTTTTAGATGATCAGCACAGGGCATCTGCTTTAGGCCTGTGATTCTTTTAGTGAGGTATTTCTGCAGCCTTTCCAGTTGTTGCAGATGTCTTGAGAGGTACATACCAAATGGGGTGTTGTATTCTATAATGGGTCTAATGAGGGATGAGTACAGTGGGACAATTGCTTCCTTTTTTCTGGATGAAAAGTCCTTAGTGATGAGGTGTGCCACATAGAAGGATTTCCTGACCGTTGTGGTGATGTGGTTATCAAAGGTGAGACCTCTGTCCACCTGTGTCCCTAAATCTCTCATCACACTTTCGGTGTTTAGTGTACTGCCACTTATGTGGTAATTCACGGGTACATATTTTTTCCCAAAGGAGATAACTATACATTTGTTGGCATTGAGCTTGAGCCCAGTTCTCTGGCACCAAGCATCTGTTTCTGTAAGGCCCCTTTGTAGAATATCCACATCATTTGGGGATTCATTAATAGCTCACAGTTTGCAGTCATCTGCGAACTTTGTTAGCCAGAGTCCCTTAGTGTTGGCCTGCACTTCAGAGAAGTAGATGCCAAACAAGAGCAGTCCCATGGCTGAACCCTGAGGTACTCCACTTGTCACTTGTCTGGAGCTGGATTTGGAGTCAGCTACTTTTACAGTGTGGGTTCTGTCAGTAAGCCAGTTGGTAACCCATCGAGTGAAATGAAATGACAGAGGATAGAAAGCTTTAAGGTGATCTGTATATGGCAATGTGTTAATACTGTAGATTTACTTAGTGTGAAATCTTTGTGGGCATTCCAACTGTTGCATATGCCTGGTCAGGTACATGTCAAAGGGGGCATTGTACAAAATGATGCATCTGATAAGGGCAAGAACCTAAAAAGAGGATACTCCAAAAGAATGCCACACCAAATGCCTCAAATGGGAGTGAATGACCATCTGGACAAAAGTAAAATGAAAAACACTATTTTAATGTCAATGAGGACTCACTGTCACAAACGTTTAGCACACACAAGTTTATAAACTACAACTTCTGTATGTACTTTCATAGGATCAAAGGATCATAAGATCATAGGAGGTTACTAGGCTATCCACCTGGAGGTCATTTCAAGCCTAGCCATTTCATCCCACTGTAATACCATAGATACTCTAGTGAATATGCAGGACTGTATTTATTAATGGCTGTCCATGTCCAGGATGGTTGTGGGCACTGACCCTGGTAAGAATTTATGGTGCCCCAGCCACTCATCCAGGTTCCTTTTGAGCAGTGTCATAAAGGTGCTCTGCTTTACATGAATTGGCAGCCTATTCCAAAGAAGAGGCAGTTGCTGGGAGACAAATCTGTCACTCCGTCATGTCCTATTCATGTCACAGGCCATATTTGGGTCCCTGGAACAGGTAGCTCTAGTCCAGTTTCATTTACGGATGTGCAGAAAATTCATTAGGTTTGGGTCAGAGATTACTGTGTAAGCCAGGCATAAGTCTCCCCTAAGAAGTCTATATGATACTGAGTATAATGATGGGGGCTTTAGTCTGTCTATGTAAGGTACATGCTGGATTCTCTTAATCATCTTAGAAACCTCTGAGGTCTCTCCAATTGCTGCAGGTGCTTTCTACGGTGCATGCCAAAAGGGGAGTTATACACAATTATGGGCCTTATTAGTGATGAGTATAGAAGGGTTATAACATTCTTTGCTCTAGAGGTGATGCCTTTTCTAATCAAGTGTGCTATGTAGAAGGCCTTCCTTACTACAATAGACACATGGTGGTCAAACTTCAGATCGCAGTCTACTTGTAATCCCAGATTTTGTACCACTTCGTAGGTAAATAGGGTATTGTTGTTAGTTTGATAGTGTGAAGGGACATTGTTTTTACTGAAGGGAATGATGATACATTTCTGTGCATTCAGTTTGACACTGTGACTAAGACACTGGTCACTGGTCTATGTAAGACCCTCCTGAAGTATACTGATATCATTGGAGGATTCGATAATTGCACCCAGTTTGCAATCGTCTGCAAACCTGGTCAGCCACAGCCCCTTAGTTTTGGCCTGAACTTCTGAGAAGTATAGACCAAAGAGTAGGGGGCCCAGCACTGATCCTTGTGACACCATACTGTTGACAGGTATGCTGGTTGATGTGGAGTCACCCACTTTGATAGTGTGAGACTGGTTTGTGAGCCATTTGGCAACTCATCTTACAACAAATGGGTTTACATTCAGTTTGATAAGTGTATCGGTAATGCTTGAGTGTTTCATCCCAAGAACTCTCAGGACTTCCTCAGAACAAATGAACAGCCGTATTCCTTTGGAGTATCCTCTTTTTGAGTCTTGGCTTTATTGGATCTCCACAGACCATGATTTGTTTGGTTTTGGTTTGCATCTGATAAGGGCCAAATAAAGCAGTACTATAACGTCCTTGGACCTGGATACCATAACTTTGCTTATAGGTTGGGTGACATATAATGATTTTCTTACTACCTTTGATACTTGTTGGTCAAAGGCCAGATTACTGTCTACATAGATTCCCAGATCCCTAACTACCAGGTCAACTCTCAGAGGTGTCTTAATGGAATAATTAAACTGAGAGATATTTTCCCAGAAGGCACTATAATGCACTTCTTGGTATTGAGTTTGAATCCATGGCTTTGGCATCAGCTATGTGTCTGTATTAGACCCTCTTGCAAGATATTAGTGTCAAGGGGAGGATCTGTGATTGCTCTCACTTTGCAATTGCCTACAAACTTGGTGAGCCAGTGGCCTTGAATTCTCAGAAGTTAATTCCAAATAGCTACAGAGAAGACTTTCAGTGGTAAGAATAAAAAGTAAAAATGATGGCAGCGTGAGCAAGTATGACTTTATGGGGAGTATTATTTTTGCCGCTAGGGTTTGACATTACAGACATAAGAGTATTAATTCATTTGGGAGCTGACAATTTTTTGTGAAGTGACATTTAAAAGCTTTAACTTGCTAGAAAAATATATGACTAAGACTGAAAAAAATACAGTAACA
Source organism: Protopterus annectens (assembly GCF_019279795.1). Lineage (NCBI taxonomy): Eukaryota > Metazoa > Chordata > Ceratodontiformes > Protopteridae > Protopterus > Protopterus annectens. The sequence goes on from NC_056726.1 coordinate 1,219,213,617, forward strand.
TCATGGAAAGACTTAATTTCAGAGCTTGGTACTACAACTAAAAACTAAAATAAGTGTGCAGTTTAGGACTTCAAATATGGATGAGGTTGAGTTAAAACTGTTTTTTTCACTATGTAGCAAAGTACATGAAGTTAAAAAAATATGAAAGAAATATATGGGCTGGGGGTTGGAAAGTGTAAGTGACAGTCGATATTAAGGATGGGAAAATTCAACATATTTCAGATAGAATAAACGTGAACTGTAGAGAGGATTTGTTAGATACTGGGGCCAACCTAAAGAAAGTTATTTTTGTGGAGATGAAAATCATGTCATATAAGACTGTAACAAATGAAGGTGTGGCCAATATGTGGAGAGGGAGCAATAGCATATAGTGACTGAAACTAAATTCATTTAAGGACCTGGGTATATGGTAGATCCAGCTTTAAGTTTTTCTAATCATATAATCCGATGTATTAATGATAGTTATAGAACTATAGGTTGTATAAAAAGATTTATAAATTCTAAGAAATCATAAATTATGAAATCAAGGGTCTATATTATATACTCAAAGTTTCAAAACTTTGAATCTCATATGATCGGCACCATAGGAGCGAAGTTTGAAACATCGAATATATAATAAATAAGAAAAAAAAAAAGAAAAACTTACCTAAACGCTCTGAGCAGGGGGGCAAGTCCCTCTGCACCCCCCCACACCCCTGCTACTTAAATATACCAACTCCGAGATCGTACTTCAGTGCAGAAAAGGGAAATCTTCCCATTCTGTGCCGTACAAAGCCATTTGTTTTAACCTTCGAACTTGTAAAAGTTCGATCATATGTTGTCGACCGTGTGACATTCAAACTTTTACAAGTTCGAGGTTATAATAGGAACCCAAAATCAATATTTGTTACTTATATTAGACCCAAACTTGAGTATGGGATAACAATATGGAACCTTATAAGAAAACAAGCATGAGTAAATTGGAAAGAGTACAGTGGGAATATACCAAGGGCATCCATAGATGTGAGCATTTTCGTTATTAGGAAAGACTAAAATATCTGAACTTGTATGGTGTCTCATGTAGACATTTAAGAGGAAATGTTATTCAGGTATATAGGGCATTTAAAGACAACTACATTTGGAATGACTGGGTTTATCAAAACATAGACAAAAATTATCATGTAGCTTATATAGGAATGAGAGGTGTAATAACTGGTTCTCTGGGAGAGTAGCTTATGCATAGAATAGACTACCGAATTACATAAAAGCAAGCACTAGTTTAATATTTTTAAGAATAACCTGGATACTTACTATAGCTGCTTTGGTATATTGGCAGGCTAGAAGGGCATTATTGCCCATGACTGAAATATTTGCATGTATGTATGCATAGCAAAACTCTGTAAGCCTGTTTGTAGAAAATGTAAACAATTTAGACACTTCTTGTTTGACTGTCCCATATTAGAAAAGGAAAGAGTAGATGAACAGGAAAGCTCAGAAGAAAGACTAACACAAAATATTAGTACAGAAGATGCTGAAAGGTAAAGTGGCATAGGGGAAAGGAAGAAAAGTTGAACAATGAAGAGGAAGTTAGAGAAGAAATAGTTCAAAGCAATGTTATTAATAAACAGGAAGAGAACAGCTTTGCAATTTTAGAAACTGAAGAGGAAAAAACATATCCATATCATAGTCAAATGGGACCCTAGGCAGAGTAATGGACCAGAGTCTTCCCCACTGCAATTCCGGTGTCCATTGTCTGACCCCCTTCACAAATTAGCATAAACACTCTTCAAAGTTATCAGTGTGCAAACGACTATAGAAATGTGGATTTAAAGCAGAAGTAAAGCAATGTTAGTGATACCATAGGAACTCTCCTTTGGTGCAGTATAAGGAGGTGCTGTACTCCTGAGTGTGTGGTCCTTTGGATGAGATGTTAAACCAAGGCCATTTCTACCTGAGTTGGTGGTAGCTCAGGTAGATGTAAAAGATCTCATGGCACCTCTTGAAAAGCGTAGGGTAAGTTTCCTTATACCATAGCCAAATTCCCCTAATGGTATAAATACCACCTTGGGTCTCCCTTGAAATGAGGCTACTAACCTAGTTGGACTAACCTAGTCAACAAAGGATATATATATATATATATATATATATATATATATATATATATATATATATATATATATATATAGGTTCATAGGTAGGTACTAAAAAAGGTTCCCTGGCTTTCACCACCCCAAAAAATTATTTTTCTGTGCCCCTGTCAGGCAGTGCCACAGAAGTGATCCCTGGTGTGAATTTTCTATTTCCCATCCAGTCATCAAAATATTTCATAAAGAGGGCCAATGAGGAGCTTTGGTTGACATGAATGGGTAGTTTGTTCCAGAGTATGGGAAGACTCTGGGACAGGAATCTATCCCTTCAGCATGTTCTGTTTATTCTGGTGACAAGGTTTAGGTCCCTGGAGCATGTGGTTCAAAGAGATTGAGATTTCTTTAAGTGTAGCATGTCCAACAGCTCTGGGTTTGACATACCTTTGTATGTTAGGCAGAGATCACCTCTGAGTAGGCAATATGCGACGGAGTAGAGCTGGAGTTTTTTGAGACGGTCTGCTTATGGCATCTGTTTGAGGCCGGTAATCCTCTTAGTGAGGTATTTCTGTGGCCTTTCCAATTGTTGTAGGTGTCTTGTGAGATACATGCCAAATTGGGCATTGTACTCTATAATGGGTCTGATGAGGGATGAGTAGAGAGGAACAATGACCTCATTTTTTCTAAAGGAGAACCCTTTTATGATGAGGTGTGCCACATAGTAGGATTTCCTGACTACTGTGGTGACGTGGTTATCAAAGGAGGGACTACTGTCCACCTGTGTCCCGAGGTCTCTTATCACACTTTCAGTGTTTAATGAGCTACCGCCTATGTGGTAGTTCATGGGTACTGAGTTTTTCCCAAAGGGGATGACAGTGCACTTTTTGGCATTGAGCCTGAGGCCATGACTTTGACACCAAGCATCTGTCTCTGTGAGGCCCTTTTGTAGAATGTCTACATCATTAGGTGTATGGCTCCCAGTTTGCAGTCATCTGCAAAGTTTGTTAGCCAAAGACCTTCTTTGTTGGCCTATACTTCAGAGAAGTAGATGCTGAACAGGAGAGGACCCAGGACTGAACTCTGTGGTACTCCACTCGTCACTGGTCTGAAGTCGGACTTGGAGTCGCCTACTTTTACTGTGTGGGTTCTGTCAGTGAGCCAGCTGACCACCCGTCTTGTGACATAGGGATTTATGCCTAGTTTAGTGAGTTTATCTATAATTCCAGAGTGGGGGATGGTATCGAAAGCCTTGGCGAGGTCAAGATAGGCTGTGTGCACTACCTTGCCCTCGTCTATGCTTCTAATGACTGTTTCAAAGAAGTCAGTCAGGTTTAGTAGACATGATCTACCTTTTACAAACCCAAACTGAGTGGGGCCCAGGGTTTGGAGGTTACCTATGTCTTTATTTATAAGTTCCAAGAGCATACATTCCATGACCTTGCAGACCAGGCTCATCAGGCTAATGGGACGGTAGTTTCAAGGGCCCATGGTGGCACCCCTTTGTGGAGTGGGATAACCGTCGCTGTGCATCATTCAGTAGGCACATAGCCTGAGGTGAAACTATGATTGAACATGGTACTTAGGTGTGGTGTCAGTTTGTTCTGTAGTTCATGCAGTATGCAGCCTGGGATGTTGTCTGGTCCCATGGATGCTGTGTTCTTGACTTAGGAGAGTTCGGTCTTTACTTGTTCTTCCATGATTACAGGGGTTTTGCATTCTTCCAGTATTAAGATGAGCCCTTTGGAGGGTGAGAGGGGAGTAAAGTTAGCACTGTCCCTATCTGGCAGAATGTTGACAATATCGGTTGGTTCTGTATATTTAGTGCCATTGTGCTGTAGCTCAGAGCAGATCTGTGTGTTGCCATTGAGATTCTTGACATAGCTGTAGAATGCTTTGTGATTGTCTTTGGAATCAGTGACAATTTTATTTTCATAACTGGCTTTGGAGGATTTTATGAGGGATCTCAGCTTCTTGTTGAGGCTGACCAGGGAGTTCCTCCAATCTTGGGATTTTACTCTTTTTTGCAACAGCTTCTTCCTTCTGTTATAGAGTTTGTTTATGGCAGGGGACCACCAGATTGGTTTCCTTTTTTTGGAGGATAGCGTCTTGGTTCTGTTGGGGATGGCATGATCCATGCACTCATGTATGTGCTTATACAGTGCATTTGTGTAAGATTCAGCAGCCGTACCTCTACTTTGCATCTGCATGGGTGTTGTGAAGTTTGCCACTTCTGTCTTAAGAAGCATGAAGTTGGCTTTGGAGTAGTTTTTGACGGTGGTTTCCTTAATGGGGGGTGGGGGTGGAATATGGATGTCTAGGGTGATTAGCTTGTGGTCGGATCTGACCAGCAAGGAGTTGACCTCTGGAGTGGAACACCAGTTACCCATATTGGTAATGATCAGGTCCAGGATATTGCCGCCCCTGGTGGAGTATGGACAAGCTGATCCAAGGCATTGGAATTTATGAATTCCAGAAAAGGTTGAGTGAATGAGTTGGTACATGTGTAGTTTATATATATATATATATATATATATATATATATATATATATATATATATATATATATATATATATATATATATATGGGATCCGTACAGATCCTCAACGGCACTTTCTGCCAAAGCAGAAATCACCGAACATACATAACCGAAAGTGCTGTTCACCGAAGCAGCACTTTCAGTTATGTATGCTGGTTGTGCCAATCGCACTATGGTGCGGTTAAGGGAGAATTCCCTTTTCCCCACTGTAGTGTGACCTCGGAGTGAGAATATAAAAGTAGGGTGTGTGTGTGGGGGTGCAGTGGGGCTTGCCCCCCTGCATAAAAGAAGATTTAGTGTTTTTTTTTTTAACAGACTTTAATGAAAGTGCTTTTTCAGTGAAAGCAAATTAACCTTTGCACTACTTCTATAGGTTTGTAGGTTCATAGGTTCTGAGTAGTCTATTGATCAGTGAGGATCTTACAAAGCCTAGGCTAATGTATCCCATAGTCTTTATATTTTGTGTATAATACTCAGAGGCAGGTAGAACAAGGATATGGTGGGACATTTATTTGATGCCCCTTTTCAATTAGGAACATGGATGCTAAACAGGGGGTGAATTTAATGTTTCCCATCCCTTTTCCTAAATTACGGTTGAAGAGTGTGAGAGGAGTACTTCACTTTATGTGGAGTGAAAAACAGATCCATGGATTCCTGACATTTTATAGTTTCATTCAGGTTTATTTGTCTCAGGTGGCAGTCATTCTACAATTAAAGTCCATGTGGCAGCCATATCCCACTAATGTGTTTGGTTTGATTCACATGTCTTAGCCTCTCATGGAATACGTGAAGTGTTCTGCAAAAGAATCTTCCTTCTTCATTTCCAATAAAAGACAGTTCCTCTGTGGGACCTCAGTTATATCATAGAAACTTTAAAAATGACTCAGTTTGAGTTGGCCTCTTCAGCACATTTGAAGTTTTTATCATAGAAAACCTTGTTTTTGGTAGCAGTGACTTCAGTTAGAATTAAAAGGATTTCAGAATTACAGGCATTGTCATCCAACCCTCCTTCATTAATTTTACATAAAGACAGAGTTTCTCTCAGGAAAAATCCATCCTTTGTTCCCAAGACTGCATTCATAATTAATTTTAAATTAGCAGATCTATTGATTTTTCAGCGGATGCCCGGGGAGAAAAGTTCCACATACCAAAAAAAGAGACAGTACATATATCATTGAGTGATAAACTCAGGCAGACATGTTTAGAAAAATATAGACAAAGAATACAGGCAGATATCAATATACACAATGTGCAGACTTACATCTGATTGGCAGAGACGTATCAGAAAATGTGAACATAGAATACAATTAGATTTCATAATTCACAATGCTTAGACTAACAACTTCACTAATACATATCTTGCTATCCAACCTGCTGTTTAGCCAAGTATCTATGCCTCATAGCATTTGAATGTCTAAGCATTGTGAATTATGAAATCTGATTGTATTCTATGTTCACATTTTCTGATACGTCTCTGCCAATCAGATGTAACAAGTTTAGAACAAGAACACAGCCAATGAGATGTGAGGTATTTTTGAGTTCTCTTTTAAATAGAGGTAGTTAGGTTTCCTTGGTAACGATAGTAGGGAGTAGATTCCAGATTTTACCGGTTGAGTTGGCAAATATAGCATCGCCTGCAGAGTTGTTGGATTTTTGGGTCAGTATCAATAGTTTATCAGCTGAGCGTAATGGCCTGGGGGCACTATGAGGGGTGAGAATATTTTTGAGGGCAGGGGTGTTATCAGGTTGATGGAGTATTTTATGCGCTACTATAAGCTGGCTGAACTGTAGAACGGTAGGATACTCTAGCCATCCCAGTGCTTTGAGGTTCTCACAATGGTGGGTCCTAAAAGCCATGCCAGTAACGAATCTGGCTATATGATTGTAACATCCTGATAATTTGTTGAGATCGGTTTTGGATAGGTTGGCGAGTACAGGGGAGACATACATAAGGGTAGAGAGGAGGTGTGATCTTGCAATAGCTAACCTAGCTGGGGGGGGGGGGTGAGGAGAGGTTTGGCTCTGTACAGGGAACCAAGTTTTTTGTTGACGGACTTAATAGTGTGATTTACATGTTTATCAAATTTAAGGTTGTTGTCTATTATTATGCCTAGAAGCTGTGTATGGTCATCAGGGGAGATAATGGCGTAATTTCTAGATTTGATGTTGAAGGAAAGAGGAGAAATTCTACAGTTAGGGGAGAAAAGTAGTAGCTTGGTTTTGTCAGGATTTAGAAGCAGGCGGCAATTAGCTAGCCATGTTTTTACCATGCTGAAAGTGGTCTGGGTGAGGGTTAGAAGTTGTGTAGGAGAGGAGGCGGAGCATATTAGCGTTGAATCATCTGCATATTGGATGCAGGTGGCTCCTGGGATGGTGGTGTGCAGATTGTTGATAAAGATAGAGAAAAGAAGGGGACCTAGTAGGGACCCTTGTGGGATACCTAGGGTTAGAGGAAGTTGGGATGACAGCTTACTCTGCCATAAGACAGCCTGCTGTCTACCATTTAGGTAGGAGTGAAACCATTGTATTGTGTGTTGGTCTAAACCGATGGTTTGTAGGGTACTGAGCAGTAGCTGATGGTTGACCATATCGAAAGCTTTTGAGAGATCTAGAAAGAGTGCTGAAGATAGTTTGTTGTTGTTACGATGAAGATTGATGACATTAGAGAAAGATAGAAGAGCTGTGGTGGTACTGTGAAATGGCTTAAAGCCGTGCTGAAAGTCGGTGAGCTTTCCGTTTTAAGAAAGTGCATGATTTATTTGTGTATGCATCTTTCTATGATTTTAGCTAGTGGTGAAAGAATGGTTATAGGTCTAAAGTTAGATAATTCTGTGGAACTTCCTCCCTTATGGAGAGGTATAATGTGATATTTTCCATATTGCTGAGATGGATCCTTCTGAGATGGATCTGTTGATCAGAATAGAAATGGGAAGTGCTATGGCATCAGCTGCTTTTTGAAGATATTCAGCTGGGAGGTGGTCGGCAGCTAGTGTAGTAGGTTTTAGCTTTTTGTGTAAGGACTGGATCAGGTTGGTAGGTACGGTTTGAAAGGTAAAGGTGGGTTGGGTGCTGGGTGGATCAGGGCTAGATGTGCCAGAGCTGGTGTTTGTATCCGATGGAGTGAGATGGGTAGCTAGAGACTGGATAGTTTCAGTAAAGAAGGAGTTGAAGCTGTTTGCAATTTCTACAGGAGATCTATCAAGGGCAGCTGATGGGGTAGGAGTGGAATGGCCTGGGTGGAGATGATTGTTAATACCAGCCCAGAATTTTTGAGGTTTTAGCCGATATTTTTGTTGTAGGAGGGTGTAGTGATTTTTTTTGTCTAGAATGACAGATTTTTGGTCTAATTCCTTAGCTGCCGGTATCTTACTTGGTACATAGGGGCTTTGGTAACATGCCACCTGGCCCAGGCATTGTTTCTTAGTTTAATTTTGGTTTTTGTTTCTTTAGATAGCCACGGTGCAACTGTGGCTTTTACACGACTGGTTCGAGTAGGAGCATGGTGGTTAAGGATAGCCAGAAATCTGGTACTGAAGTACTCAACTGCTTCTTGTAATGGGAGTCATTTCATGACATTCCAATTACATGCTTTGAGTTCATTTTGGAAGTTGTCAAGGTTAAAGTTCCTGACGTTTCTTATAGTTTTGTAGGTGGACTGGTTGGAAATGTCGGCTTTGAGCCTAATGAAATAGGTAAGGCAGTGATAACTTAGATCATCGGGTAATGTACCTGACTTATATTTTTGGGGGTGGCTGTTAATAAGTATCCAATCAAGGATACTATCTTTGACTATTTTTGCTAAATCTGGTGGTGGTGGCAATGATCTGAGTAAACCTGTGAAGGTTTAAATGGGTGAAGGGAGTTTCAGGGGAACAGGTGTTCCAATCAATGTTAAAGTCCCCCAAGACAATGATTTCTTGGGGATAGTTAGAAGCTAGCCAATGTAAGATATTTTCTAGAGTATTATCATTCTTGCCAGGTAGAATATAAATGCAGACAATGTATCTGCATTTATTTTTGTTTATTATTAGTTTGGTGATGAGAATTTCTGCATTGCCAAACTGGGGTGGCTGTTGGGTGTCAATTGTTATTGTTAGGGTAGACTTGTATAGTACAGCTACCCCACCACCTTTCCTGGAGATCCAGTCCAGTCTAAGGATGTTGTACTGTGGGGGGGGGGGTTATTTTGTTATCTTTGGTTATTGGTTTTAGCCAGGTTTCTGTGAGGCAGAGGATATCAGGGTAGTGAACAGCTAAGTGTCCATGTAGGCTATGGATCTTGTTGTTTAGGCTTCTGATGTTGAGATGACAGACCAGAAATTAGTTTAGAAATCTATCAATCTGGGTAGTAGACTTTGGGTTGTTAGATGGTGTGCTTTGCTCTACTGTTGTGGATGGGCCAGGGTTGGGGTGGATGTCCCCATCCTTCATAAGATTAATTTTTAAATTGCTTATGAGTCTTAAAAATTTGTTTATGATTTTTTGCAGCGTTTGTTTTTTAAGCTAATGTAGTGGTATTTAGTCAGGTGATGGTAATTGGGGGAGGGAATTAGGAGAGGGGGTGGTTATGTGGTGGATAAACTTATTAAATGCTGGGTTGTCTGTTTGAGAGTTTGGGTATTGGATTTCAAGATGCTGTACATATTCATAGGAGCTTAGGTGATAAGGAATGAATAGCAGGGGTACTAAGGGTAGCAGCATTAGTGTTTTAGTGTAGTCATAGTAAATTACTAGGGTAGGGTCTGTATTGAGTGTATGTGGTGGATAAAAAATTAGAGAGAATAGAATAGCTATGGGTGGGTTAATATGGATACTGGGGTGGATAGAGGGTGTATTATTGTGCTAGGAGTTTGCTGGGTTCTAGGAGAATGTGTAGTTGGTTATCTAATTAAGGGGGTGTGCCAGTGGTACTATAAACATAGTACTACTGGGGGCGGGTGGGATATGGGGGCAGGGTGGGGCGCGGAGCGAGCAAAGCGAGCGGAGCGGGGCTAAATCAGTAAAATAGATGCCTAGAGGCAGCATGTGCAGGTATGAGTTACAAGCATGCTTTTTTGTTTCTTTTTATATATCCGATGCTCTGTTCCTAACCCCTACTGTTAAATGAGATACAAGCACACTTTTTTGTTTCTTTTTTATATGCCCGATACTCTGTTCCTAGGCCCTACTGTTAAAAATTACACAGTTCCCTGCTTGCTTTTCAGTTTACAATGCAGAGAGCCCGTTTTCCAGTTCCCTTTTGTAGCACGCTTGTTTCACTTAGTTTATTGAGAAATGCACTGTTTGGAGGTGCAGAGCACACTACGCTTGTCTGATTGAATAGTAGAAAGCATGCTGTTTTTACCTTAATTGGGGAAGAAAGAAGGCTACAGGAAAGTCTAACCCTTCCAACCTAATGCTTATCAGTATAAACAAATTACAAGCGGGAGTTATGGGGACATTCACCATTGCTTTTTTTTGGACCCAGTTTGTTAGGTTTACAGGTGGCAAGGTATTTTTAGTGGATATTGACCTTATTCAAACAAGTTCCATGGTGGGGGAAAGTCTTCTGTACTTATTGTTATTCCTGGAATGACCTATATTCTTTTAAAAGCCTTTCAGTGGGAGGGGAGGTAGGAACACCTAGAGAGGGGATATGATTATTAGTACTATACCAAGAACAGAGTTAATCATTCAAACATTCAGTATACATGATTATCAAACAAGTCCACGTGCACCTTTTAGTATTAGCAAACAGCAGCACTGTTTCTTATATATCTGCCTTAAGGGCTCAGTTAATATTCATTATTTCTGTCCCTTATCAATGCTACACTACTTGTCGATTATTTCTGTCCCTTATTGATGCTACACTACCCAGGACAGACCACTAAGTCAATGCAAACAACAATAAATGGATACAATATCAACAGCAGTTTGAGAGTAATTTGTAGCAGCTGGTACCAATAAACATGCCTTAACTCATCAAGGTTTCATTTTGTGAGTAAATGCAGTAAACAGTTAGTACATTGAGCTCAGATAAAGAAACAAAAATTAAATACATAAGTATGAAAACATACCTCATCCGACTGGGACCTGATGCACTGGTTAATCTGAAAATGGCTGGTCAGGTAGGTGATTATGTAACCTCTGATTACCTGAAAGAGGGGGGAGGTGAAGGGCTGAAACCGGGCTAAACCAGTAAAGCAGATGCCTAGAGGCAGCATGTGCAGGTATGAGTTACAAGCATGCTTTTTTGTTTCTTTTTATATGCCCAATACTCTGTTCCTAAGCCCTACTGTTAAATGAGTCACAAGCACGCTTTTTTGTATCTTTTTATATGCCCAATACTCTGTTCCTAGGCCCTACTGTTAAAAACTACACAGTTCCCTGCCTGCTTCTCAATTTACAATGCAGAGAGCCTGTTTTCCAATCCCCTTTTGTAGCACGCTTGTTTCACTTAGTTTATTGAGAAATGCACTGTTTGGAGGTGCAGAGCACACTACGCTCGTCTGATTGAATAGTAGAAAGCATGCTGTTTTTACCTTAATTGGGGAAGAAAGAGGGCTACAGGAAAGTCTAACCTTTCCAACCTAATGCTTATCAGTATAAACAAATTACAAGCGGGAGTTATGGGGACATTCACCAGTGCTTGTTTGGACCCAGTTTGTTAGGTTTACAGGTGGCAAGGTATTTTAGTGGATATTGACCTTATGAAAACAGGTTCCGTGGTGGGGAAAGTCTTCCATACTTGTTGTTATTCCCGGAATGACCCTATATGCTTTTACAAGCCTTTCAGGGGGAGGTGAGGTAGGAACACCTTATTAAAACAAATTCCATGGTGGGGAAAGTCTTCTGTACTTGTTATTCCTGGAATGACCCTATATGCTTTTACAAGCCTTTTAGGGGGAGATGAAGTAGGAACACCTCAACCAACTGGGACCTGATGCACTGGTTAAAATGAGAAGAAGGTAGCCAAAGTTTCACTATCCAGATGGATATCTGATTGTATCTCCTTTGTATATACCTCTCACAATAAAACTTTGCCAGTAAAACCCAAATCTCATTGCACTGGGTTTATGTCTACTTCTACAGTCTTCTTCAAAAATTAACATAGATGTATAAAGCCCTGACTATAGCTCAGCCATTCCAGGTTTGATTAGAGTGGAAGCAAGAGATGGCCATTCCTATCCTGGGGGGAGGGTGGTCCCATGGACATCATGCCACTTATCAATCCCTGGTGGAGGCTAGGGATATGAAGAGGGTATATTGTCCAAAGAGGGATTTGGGTGTGGACGTTGGCTGAGATCCTGTGAAGGTGAGGCAATACATCAGCATGTCCCCATTTAATGCCCACCCTCAGGATAAAACAAAAGGGACCACATGGAGGGAGAAAAGATGAGGTAGAGTATAATAAAGACAAATCCTCTCACAGATGGTTAGACTCTCCCTGGACATCCATAAGATCCATGCCACACTAGTCAAATATAGGAAGTCCAGGGGTAAGAAAGGGGAAGGTAAACCCAATGATGGATGTGGGGCATTGGGGTATGGAGCCATAGGTTTCTGTAAGTGGCCCCCAAAAAAATCTTCTTCAAGAATACATCTCTAGATAAACTACATGCTGCAGCATATTCCATATTTTGCCAAGCATTCCAAGTCAAATGCTATATCTAGGTTCACAGGCTTCCTTTGAGGCTGCTATATGGAGGGGGGGGGTCTCCTGTCATGATTTCACTCAAGTTGAAATGCAGCTTAGGATTCTGACTCACAAGTCAGATAATACAGACTGGATAATTAATATATGGCAGTTATGCACTTGCAATAACATTAGATCCTTTCATTTAGTTCCATTCAATATAATATGAGGGATTTTTCTAAACCTCTTCAATATTAATCCTTTCCTGTTGAATATTTAGTCAACAAACTCAATCCGAGGAGAGATGCTACCCTGGGGGATTATGTGAGGGAAACATAGGAGCTCAAGGCTGGAGCACTATTTGTGCTTCATTGGACCTAACAACTGCCTCGCCAGGCTCAGGGCGAGGATGGCCCCCTTGTTGTAGAAGGAAATAGTAGTCCACAAAAAAAAAAAAAAACCCACAAAAACTGACAGGCCAAAAAAGAGCCATAAAGATGATAGAGTGGACTTCTGTGGATAAGAAAGAAATTATGTATTAATACTATTATGCAAGAAGCTAGAATTTCCAGCTAGAAGATATTCAAAAGGATTAAGAGAGAAATTAGAAAAAAGAAAAATTCTTGCACAAGATAAACTTTCAAAAACTTCAAAATGTAAATCTGTGTTCATTAATACAACAGATTCATGAAAAACATTATATAGACTAAGAAACCCTGGGCCGTTTGGAAAAAGAAGTGACTGAGGAAGTGCGAAAATATAAACAACAAAACCAAGAGATTTTTGCAAGTTATTAAAAAGAAACATGGGCATGGATAAGAAAGAGATCTGATATGGTATAATATCTATGCAAGGAGAAAGCCAAAGTAATTGATAAAAAAAACAGGAGATCCAAAGGTAATTGAAGAGAAATACAGGCAAAGTCACCCAGATATGGAACATTTGACAGTACAAAAAATAATAGCATAAAGGGGGTATAGAAGATTACAAAAGTAGACGTTAAAAAATAGAAGATGAAGTTATGGAAGACCTGTGAAGTGAAGGATTTAGTGTAGAAACTCTAACATAGGTCATGTCACAGCATGATGGAACAATGCATCCTCATAATAAGGAGAAAGAGGTGGAGCGGGAGACATCTGAAGAAGAAATATGGGCATGGGAAAGAAAAAAGGATTTAATATGAAGCAATACTAATCAATACAAATATAACAGCACCAAAGATATTTGAAGAGAAATACAGGCAAAGGCATCTGGATATGGACAATTTTACAATACAAATCTAAGAAAACAAAGGGCTGAGTAAGAGGATTAGTAATGGAGAAGTTAAAGAAATAGAAACTAAAATTATGGATTACCTGTGAAGTGAAGGATTTAGTGTAGAAAATCCAACTCTGATAATGTCACAGCATGACAAAACAGTAAGTCCCCAAATTAAGGAAAAACAGGTGGAACAGGAAGCATCTGATCCATACCAGTACAAAAGTTCAGTTAGTGTTGTACATCAAGGTAAGGAACAGAAAACAGTGGCAACTCTGATGCAGCCAATATTGTGGAGTGATATGCCAGTGAGTTCCCAAATAAAAGTGCAACAGATGACGCAGGATGCAGCTGAAGAGAATATGTCACAGGAAGATGTTCTGGAACTTTCTGTAGAATGCACACAGAAAGCAGAGAACAAAGAATGTACCCTTAGTTAAGAAGAAAACGATCTAATGGATGAGTTGCTTGATTTAATAGAGATAGATAAACATATTAAGATTGATTAAAGAAATAGATTACAGAAAGTCGATAAGATCCAAAATGTTAGAAGTCTGACAAAACAAATGAACACAGTAATCAAAACTATTAACAGAAATTCATGTGACATACCAGAAGTAAATATGATATATTAATGTGCAGCTGAATTATTAACAGATGAAGTCTTACCACAAAAATGCAGGGCAATAAGGGAAAGAAAGGGAAGAAATCAAATACCATCATGGAAGTAACAAAAAGAGAAAACTATAAAGCAAGTAACTCCAGAAGTGTCACTGTTAGAAGAGTGTAGAAGAGGGAAGAGATCATCAAAACTACTTAGAAAAATAGGCTTGATAAACGCAATGCGCAGTATTAGAACAGACCAGGATTTATCGTACACTATTGCAAATAATAAACGATAGATATCAGCACAGTCAGAAAAACTCAGAAGTTATACAATAAATATAAAGTAAACGTACAAAATAAGCAATCACTGATAACCCAAAAAAGTTTTATAGAGAATTGGGGAACTAGGCAAACAGGAACAGAAACACCACCCAACAAAATTAGAAATAGACACATTTTGGAGAAATATCAATGTAGACCTTGTGAAACTTAATAAAGACGCTGAATGGAGAGAAGAAGTAAAAGAAACAGTAAGAAGTTCAAAAGTACAAGATACGAAATGGGACGAAATAACAACCAGATAAATATTTATTTATTTATTTATTTTACATTTGTTAACCGGGAGAGTCCAACTGGATATGTCCATTTTCAGTGGAGGCCCGGGGAGGAAAGCTCCATAACAATTTCATAGTTAACAGATAACAATAAGAATTACAAAAAGGCACATTTGACAACATACATGAGACACATTTCTTATACCTTAGAGAAATTGGATGCACAATTAGTCTTCCTGTCTAAGATGAGACTGTACATCTGAACGTATGGACAATAAATGTCTGTAGCTAAACTATGAATCTAGTTAATAATAGGAAAAATAATGAATTACTAGCCAGGGGTAGTACAGGAGCATAGTCTGTTATTCAGGAAGTGTGTTTTGAGTAGTTTCTTGAATTGGGCTGAGGAGTTGTTACTTGTTATATTGTTAAATAGAAACAAAATTAAGAAAATCTCTTAATTGGAAAACTCAAGGCCTAGGTGCAGTACCTAACTGCTGGCTAAAAGTATTAACATCTTTATATGAAGATCTACCCCTGAGTAAGAACTAATTATATGAGCACCCCAATCAGACACCAACATGGTTAACAACAGGAAACATTATACTTGTCCTGAACAGAGAACCGGCAAGCTATCCTAAAAACTATAGAACAATACCTAGCTTTCCGATGATGTATAAACTATACGCTGGAACTGATGCTGACAGAGTTTATAGTCATTTAAAAAAAATCAATCATGGCAATAAAAAGAGGTTGGAAGTTTTAAAACATGAACAGAACAAGTCTAAGATGACGTCTTTGCAAGTTTAGTAGAAGCATATCAATGTCAAGTGGAAATGGAACCCAATACAGAAATAGATAAAAATCAGGCAGCAATTGCATGTGTCAAAAAACAAAAGAAAGGAATGTAAAGAGAAGGATCGGATGAAAAGGCAAGAAATGTGGAAAAGGCATAAATATAGTTGCAAGTACAGAAAACTCCAGGAACAATCTCATGTTGATCAGGATCTGACGCAGAAATGGTTAAGGAGAGGTGAATTTAAACCAAAAGATGAAAGGTTAACATTGGTGGCCCAGGTTAGCAGACTAAGTGCATGCTGATTTACAAATTCCATTGAGCATGTGGGAAAAACAGACAAATGTAGATTATGTTAAAAAGAAGTAGAAACAGTCACACATCTTGTTGCTGGGTATGATACACTAATGGCAGAGGGCCTGTACAAAGAAAGGCATAATAATGTGGCAAAACTGTTGCAATGGGGATTATGCAAGCATCATTATATTGAAGTAGCTGAGAAGCATTGGAAACATGAGCCACAATGCATTATAGAGAATGATGTTTACACCACATGGGATCACTCTCTACCAACAGTTCAAAAAATAGATGCAAGAAAACCAGATATAGTAGTCCATGAAAAGCGGACAAAATGTAATATTGATCATTGAAATTGCTACACCCAGTGATAACAGTCTTATGTACAGAGAGACACAAAGTCATAAAATACCAGGATTTGCAGGCACAAATGAGGGCAATGTGGAAAAAGAATACCCAGACAGGTCCAATAGTGGTAAGAGCAATGGGTCTCATAAAGAATAATATACAGTCTTATTTAGATATGCTACTGATGCATGTAACACTGCATGAATTGCAGAAGGAGTCAATTCTGAGCACGTTGCGGGTGCTGTGAAGAGCACATCTGACTAACATCAAAGATTGAAACAATACTAAATTTAATCATACTTTGACTTAGGAATGGGGTCCATTCTCATCATGGTATTACAAACCCAAAAGACATGGAAAAATTAAACTGAGATAGAATTTTGCTTACATCATGGGGTTGGTGATTTTGATGACAGCCCACTATGCTGGATCTTACGCCAACATTTTCATGGATTATGTTGAAAAGAAGTTATAGTTTGCAACAGTATTTTGCATACGAATGGTATAATTTTACAATCATTACACAGATGACTGTTTTTGTTAGGGCAATGAGCAAAGAGATTTGATATTTTCTTCTTAGAAATTAATCATAACTTAGAGCATGAGATTCCCAGCAGAAATAAATATTGTTTCCATTACTTTTCCTGATGTCACTCAAACTGTGGATGATTGTTCTTTTACCTCTCTGAGATGTGTGACTCTAACTGTGTAGCATTGTTTTTACCCCTGTGATTAGGCATTACTGGAAGCCCACTGCAGTTAATAGTATATGCTGTATGCAAACAGTCAGAACCTCCTGCATTTTGTAGCGTCTCTTTGTCCTGTGCTGAACCTCATAGAAGCTGGGTTAATACAGCCTCTGATTTTGAGACACTTGATAAAAACCTTTTATGTTACGTTTCTGGAAAGGAAGACAGTGCAGCAATTTCAGAACTGTTTGGCTAAGTTGACTCATCAAATAAAACTTGCAAGTGTCACAGGGATGCTTATTTCAGCACAGGAGGTCAGTCATTGGCAAGGTAATATGGGGAAATCGTTTTGTAACTACAGATACAGGTTTTTCATCTAAGATCAGGAAACCTGTGTTTGTTGGTGCATTATTTCTTATAAACCATCTTTGAAAATCAATGTTCTGGCCAAAACAGTTTTCTCTTGTAACAAAGGGCATAGTGCGTATGATTTGTCAATAAATTCTACATTTGGTGAGTATTGCAACAGTTTTAAAATAAGTAAATATGTCTCAGTGTAAGAGCTATAAATATTTTCACAAATATTAATATTCATAGTTATAAAATAAATGGAATGAGATACAATATAGATGGTTATTATAATTGCAGCAGTGATCATATAGTGTGCATAACAGTTGCACCTATGTGGAGCCAAGATGGCACACTGGTCAGTCTGAAAGAAGGTTAAAAGTGAAAATTCTTGAACATTTTGTATAGGCAGGGAGAGCACTATTGTTTGATCCTGTCAGTGCTCACTATCTGGCAGAGAGGTGATACTAAACCTTTTATTGTTAGCATTCTGGCAGTTCTCTTACTGGGAGAAGAGGAAATATTTTATCTGCTTTATTAAAACTTGAAGCCTGAAGTAATAATAGTTTCATGTTTTGCAAAGTGATTTAAATTTGGATCTGGATTTCTCTTTTTTCTTAACTAAATGTTTGTCTTTGTGTGATAACAGAATGCTGATATAATTAATTAAGTTTGAATGTTTTGTTGAACTTCTCTGGGACATTTTTTTCATTGGATGGCTTAACTGATTAGCACTGAGCTCCTTCAGAAGTTAAAATGCTGAGGCTGAGGTTGTAGGAGCATTCATATCTGTGACTTTCATAAAGCTGAGTCTGTATCAGAAGCTACTCCATTTTGTTATTTTTTTTTTGTTTAGTTTATTTGGTTATTATTTTGCATTTCCAGATACCTAAAATCAAGAACCCCCCTCTTGTTCGCACCATACCTCCTTACCTTGTATGAAAACCAGTTTCTCTTGGGATTTCAGGTCCCGAAAGGCCATACTATCACCACAGCTGTAAATCCTCCCACCTTCAACCATACTTACAGTACCAGGTCCCATCCATCATCTTGTTCAGTCTATCAACATCTCAACCCCAGGCACATTAGCTCTAGATCCAAACACTACCACAAACTAGTAAACAAATTCCTAAAGTTCATCACCAAGTATAGACTTAACCTAATACTCGGTGGTGATATTCACCCCAACCCTGGCCCACCCACTTCAGATACACATACCCCCTCTACTTGCAATCTAAGCTACAAACCTACAATCAATAGGCCAACTAACTCTCTCCTAGCCTGTCATCTCAATATTAGAAGCATTAATAACAAGGTACATGAATTGCATGCAGTTCTGGATGTCCACTCCCTTGAGATTCTCTGTTTATCTGAAACCTGGTTAAAACCTAACACTACAGACAATGAAGTGTTACCACCTGGGTACAACATACACAGGCTGGATTGTGCTTCCAGGAAGGGGGGTGGGGTAGCTGTTCTTTATAAATCTGAGTTGAATGTCACCATAGATGTAATACAACCACCTAAGATTAATAACTCAGAGATTCTTGCCACCAAATTGCAACTTAATAAAAATAAATGCATTAATATCATCTATATGTACATTCCCCCAGGTAACAATATATCTACACTTGAAGATATCCTGCACTGGCTATCATGTCACTACCCCCAAGAAACCCTACTACTTGGAGACTTTAACATAGACTGGGGCACCTGTTCCTCAGAATCCCCAACCACCCATATTAACCTGCATGCATTTACACAAATCATATCCACCCTTACCAGGATAGGTAAACCCAACCTAAAAGAAAGCATACTTGACTGGGTAGTCATAAATAGTCACCCCCAACTGTACACCTCTGGTACCCTCCCTGATGGCCTAAGCGATCACCTTCTCACATATGTAATTAAGCACAAACCATTAATTCCCAACAACCCTTACTCAGAAAGGTTAGAAACAATAAAAACTTTGACGCTGCCAAATTCCAACAAGAACTAAAGTCATGTAATTGGTCTGTTCTAAAACACCTCCCCTTAGAGGAAGCAGTAGCATACTTTAACAACAAATTCCTTGAGATCCTTAATTTGCATGCACCTGTTTGTTCAAAGAGAACAAAGGCAAAAACTGTGCCATGGCTTTCTAAAGAGTCTAAACTCAAAATTACCCTTAGAAACAAAGCATGGGCTTTATGGCATTCTTCCAAAGACCCCCAAGATCACGTTAAATACAAGCAATCCAGGAACAAAACAAAAAAAAATCCATTTTACAAGACAAAATTCAATACTACTGTAATTTATAGACAGTAAATCAAAATAACCCTCAGAAGTTTTGGGCAGGTTTAAATAATCTACTACATCCTGGACAAACTTCAACCCCAATCCCTGCTGCTACTATTGATAAAACCCCTGAAGATGTTTCTGACAGTTTGAACTGATTCTTTACTGAGACAATTCAAGCCCTAGCTAGCCAACTACCTCCTAGCTCCCCTGGTCCTAAAAGTACCACCCCTAGAAACCTACTCGTGTTCAGCTTTCAACCAGTTGCCACTTCACTTATCAGTACCTTGATCAAAAAAATTAAAACCCATTACACTTTCTGCTGATCAACTCCCTGCCGAGTACCTACAAAAATCAGCTGATGCTATTGCTTAATTCGTTTCAATACTAATCAATCGAACCATAGAAATTCCCACCATCTGGAAAATATCATATGTAATCACACTTCACAAAGGAGGCAGCTCTACTGAATTCTCCAATTATAGGCCAATAGCTGTACTCTCTCCACTTGCAAAGATTATGGAAAAATGTATTCACAGACAACTCATGCACCACCTAATCCAGAATCATCTTATGGCAGACACTCAGCATGGCTTTTGTCCTCATCACAGCACTACTTCAGCCCTCCTAGCCTTTACCAACACCATAAACCATAATCGCAACAATAATTATATATCCTCAGCACTCTTCTTGGATCTTTCCAAGGCATTCGATATGGTTGATTACCAACTTTTAATCCACACCCTGCAAACATTCTGTCTAGATATTAGAGCCCTTCAATGGTTTCAATCCTACTTGAATGGTCGACAGCAGGCTGTCCTCTGGCAGAACAAACTCTCTACTCTTCTACCTAACACCCTTGGAGTACCACAAGGCTCCATACTAGGGCCCTTGCTGTTCTCCATCTTTATTAATGACCTTTATACTGTCATCCCAAAAGTCAGCTGTATCCAAAATGCTGATGACTCTACTCTGATTTGCTCGGCCAGATCTCCAATAGAGTTATGGTCAGCTACCCGGACCACCTTTAATACAATAGAAAACTGGCCCAAAAAACTAAAATGCTGTTATTTTCAACAAAACGTATGTCTACCGCTTTCACCTTTACCATAAATTCAAATGATGGCACAATAATCTCCCCTGACCCCTCTACAAAACTATTAGGTGTCATCATAGATAATAATCTAAAATTCGACCTACATGTTAACCAAACTATCAAAACCATCAATAAAAAACTAGGGTCACTTTACAGAATAAAAGCCTTCCTAAACCTTCCAGCTAAAATTGCCATAGCTCGCTCTCACCTTCTTTCAACCCTTCTGTACACATCCCCTCTAATCTCGAATTTAAACAAGACTGTCCTTAACAAACTCTCAATTTGCTACAACTACATTGCCAGGTTTGCCACTGGGCTGCCTTTCAGGACACATCATTGCATCAATCTAAATCAGCTTGGGTGGCTTGAACTACCCAGCCTAATCCAGTATAACCAACTGATTATGGCCTATAAAATCCTCTATAATCCGGACAATACTCCTGCACTTAAAAATATTATCACCCCCTATAAAAATCCTAGACCGCTTCGATCCTCTAACAAACTACTAATTCAGACTAGCAAAACTAATAACACAGCCGGTGACTCTCTCTTTGCAAACTCTGTAAGTAGACCCTGGAACTCTCTTCCAGCTGATATTACCTTACTTTCTACCTTAGGTCAATTTAAAACTAGACTCACACAACATTTGGCACTTAACTGGCTATGTCAGTGTATCAAGCCTGGCTAACTCTCTCTAGAATGTGTAAAAATCTGTTAACCAGTTTACTGTGTAATTTAATTTAATCCTGACTTACGCTCAGGATTAACTCTAACCTATGGAACTTGTTTAACTTGCTTACTTATGTAATCACTGTAAATAGTCTGTTTGTAATATGTAATGCTGGTATTATGTAATGCTGTATCTGCTTACCCTTGGAGCTTTTCTCCCCGGGCCTCTGCTGAAAATGGACATACATCCAGTCGGACTATCCCGGTCAACAAATGTAAAATAAAATAAATAAAAATAATATATATATATATATATATATATATATATATATATATATATATATATATATATATATATATATATATATTCTGTGTGTGTGTGTGTGTGTGTGTGTGTGTGTGTGTGTGTCTGCTTACATAGTTAAGTATACATTTCAAAATACCTATATTTCTAAAGACGATATTGATAAAGTTACTAGCACATATATTTGTTACATTTATGTATACGCATGTATATATATATATATATATATATATATATATATATATATATATATATATCTACACACACACACACACACACACACACACACACACACACACACACACACACACACACACACACAGACACATTACATGTATATATTTATATATACATACCCCATGGGTAAAACTGGGAAAAAAATGGGAAAAAGGGGTTGTGTATAGATGGATATATATATATATATATATATATATATATATATATATATATATATATATAGCATAGATATAGACTTCTTTGAGGCAATCACCAAAGCCGTGGATGAGGGTAAGGTGGTTCACACAGCCTATCTTGACTTCGCCAAGGCTTTCAACACCATCCCCCATTCTGGAATTATAGCTAAACTCACTAAACTAGGTATAAATCCCTACGTCACAAGATGGGTTGCCAACTGGCTCACTGACCGAACCCACACTGTAAAAGTTGCAGACTCCAAATCTGACCTCAAAGCAGTGACAAGTGGAGTACCACAGGGTTCAGTCCTGAGACCTCTCCTGTTTGGTATCTACTTCTCTGAAGTACAGGCTAACACAGAAGACCTCTGGCTAACGAAGTTCGCAGATGACCGCAAACTAGGAGCCATAGTCAAGTCCCCAAATGATGTGGACATCCTACAGAAGGGCCTCACTGAGACAGATGCCTGGTGTCAGAGCCATGGCCTCAAGCTCAATTCCAAAAAGTGCAGTGTAATCCCCTTTGGTAAAAACTCTGTACCCATGAACTACCACATAGGCAGCAATCTACTTAACACCGAATGTGTGATAAGAGACCTTGGGACCCAGGTGGACAGTAGTCTCTCCTTTGATAGTCACATCACCACAGTAGTCAGGAAGTCCTTCTACGTGGCACACCTCATCATAAAAGGGTTCTCATCCAGGAAAAAAGAGGTCATTGTTCCCCTCTACTCTTCACTCATTAGACCCATTATAGAGTACAACGCCCCTTTTGGAATGTACCTCACAAGACATCTGCAGCAGCTGGAAAGGCCACAGAAGTACCTCACAAAGAGGATTACTGGCCTCAAACAAATGCCCTACACTGACTGCTTCAAAAACTCCAGCTTTACTCAGTAGCACATCGCCTACTCAGGGGCGATCTCTGCCTAACATATAAAGTTATGTCAAACCTAGAGCTGTTGGACATGCTACACCTAAAGAAATCCCAATCCCTCCGAGCTACACGCTCTAGGGACCTAAACCTTGTCACCACAATAAACAGGACATGCTGGAGGAATAGATCCCTGTCCCAGAGACTTCCTAAACTCTGGAACAAGCTACCCATCTAGCAAAGTTCTTCATTAGCACTCTTCAAGAAAAATCTTGATGAGTGGATGGGAAATAGGAAATACACCCTGGGGATCACTTCTGTGTCTCTGCTGGACAGTGGCACAGGAAAACTTTCTTGGGTGGCGTAAGCTATGGAACCTTGCTGGCTAGGCTTACGAAGGCCCTTGGGCCGATAGCCTAGTACCTACCTATGAACCTATGAACCTATATGATATAAAAGATACACGTGTATATATTTTTTACATAATTATTTTATATAAAAACACACATATACACACACACACACACACACACACACACACAGACGCGCACGCGCACACACACACGCACACACGCACACACACACACACACACACACACACACACACACACACACACACACACACACACACATATATATATAGTTTAAATGATGGACAGATGCTTGTGTTTATTGTCTGATGAAGCAGTACCTAGCACTGTGAAAGCACTCACAATAAAATTTGGATGTTTCTTGTTTGGTATTTTATTTATGCTGCAAGTTCTCACCATGATTTGGTTCACCTGTTGACTTTTTGTGTTCGGTCTATATGTATTGTTGCGTAAACCACTAATCTAGTTTGCTACTGTTTTTTTTTCTTAAAAAAAAAAAAAATATATATATATATATATATATATATATATATATATATATATATATAGTAAAAAAGATAAAAATGATCACAAACCAAGCCAGATGAAGTGCGTCTTGAAACAAATAGACACAGTCAATAATCCAAATCAGCAAAGACACACCGATGGCTAAACTCCAGCATAAAATCAAGTTTATTAAAGGTTATTAAGTGCTTTCACAGGGTAAGCAACTTCAGATGACAACATTCAAATCAAGAGCTTGTTAAACTTTTTTACAAAGCTACAAACCATTAATTGATCACATTACCTTATATATCCCTTCTCTTAAACAAATATACACTCATTTCAACTTACTCTATATCTGAGCTATACAGAAATATATATATACTTATACGTAACATGCATGCACATAATAGGCCACGGTGGTGCAGCGGTTAGTGTTGTCGCCTTACAGCAAGAGGTTCTTCTGTTCGATTCTCAACTGGAGCTCCTTCTGTGTGGAGTCTACATGTCCTCCCCACGGTGGAGTGACATCTAAAGACATGCAGGCAGGTGCGTGCGTGAATGGGTGTGCCTTCTTTGAAGGTTGGGCATCGAGCTGGCAACTCAGCACCATAAAAATCCACTGCCAGTCATTAGTGGGCTGGAGTACTGCTGTGGCGAACCCTAACCAGGAAAAGCCGAAAAACTTTTGCTATACATAACATGCACACACATATATAGATATATATATATATATATATATATATATATATATATATATATATATATATATATATATATATATATATATATATATATATATATATAAAAGTGTATGTATATAAAATTTGTATATAGCTTGTATGTAAAAAAATAAAAATAAACACTACAAAAATAATAAAAAATATAGGAAATAAAAATACATATACATAATATGAGAATGTATAACAGATCATTGGGCGACACAGTGGTGCAGCGGTTAACGTTGTCGCCTCACAGCAAGAGGTTCTCTGGTTCGATTCTTGGCTGGGGTGCCTTCTGTGTGGAGTTTGCATGTTCTCCCTGTGTTCGCGGGGGTTTCCTCCGGGTACTCCAGTTTCCTCCCACATTCCAAAAACATGCATCTGGAGCATTTCTCCCCGGGCCTCCGCTGAAAACAGGCTCTGTTGAACCTAGTCGGACTATCCCAGTCAACAAATGTTAAATAAATAAATAAAATAAAAATAAAAATCATACACTTAAAACTATATAATATATATGTGAAGTATCTATACACATAAAACAAATCATCAAGATTCGATATGCACCAAATGACCTATATATCCAGCCATAAAACAAAACTAGTTGACAAATATCGATCAACATCTACTAAGTGGTCTATATTTTAATTTGGGCTTAACAGGTATAAATTAATTAAGCCTGTGACCATAATCCCCTCTTAACCTGATAATCCATTTAATCTTTAACTGTTCTGTAACATTTCTCACATCGACACTTCTAATATTTTCATACACCCTGCCTATAAGCATCAATTTAAAACTGTGCTCAGAGGTAGTAGCGGTAGCATGTTTGGCTAACACACTAGCTTTATTCTTTCTATTAATATACTACACATGCTCTTTCATCCTTTCTTTTAATGACCTATCAATTTTGCCAACGTAAAATTTAATGCACTGGACACAGTATCCCAAGTATACTATGTGTTCAGAGTTCAAATAAGGAAAAAACCTCCACAAGGATGCTGCTGTTGTAAAAGAGGTCTTTATTAAAACAGAGTTAAAATCCAGAAGCCAGATAAAAAGATGTTAGCGCTTTCGGGTGTTACCCTTCTTCAGACAAATTGTGATTATCCTAGGACTACATTTAAAACAAATCTAGACCAATCAAAATCAATAAAAAACCGCCTATTTCTAAGGGCGGGTTTCATAGGTACAACATCATTTAGACCCGGCCATTTATGAGCCATAAATTCAATAATCCACCTAGACTCAGCAAGTTCTGTTTGCAGTTTTATATCGCCCCCTCTCTTATTCAATGTGACATTGACAATAGCCCTGAATGTAAAAACATGTGTAGGAAAATCACTAATATGCCTAAATAGGGCATTATGAACATCACCATTTCTAATGGCTGATAAGTGTTGTAACAGTCTCACCTTGAACATGTTGTTAGTCTTGCCCACATAAAAACATGGGCAAGAACTACACTCAGCCATGTACACAACGTTCTTCGTCCTGCAAGTTGCCCTAGCTTTCAATTCTATCATCCTACCTGTAATGCGGTGCTTGAACAGCGTATCCCTATTGAGGTAGGGACAAGCTTTACAAGCTCCGCAGGGTGCACTACCTACTTGTTTAAAGAAAGCCCTTTCAGGCATAGTGCGTTCCCTACACAAGAGGTCCTTTAAATTTTTATTTTTCCTAAAGCCAAAAACAGGGGCCGTACCTACAATATCTTTGACCTTGTCATCACTGATAAGGACATTCCAGTTGCTTTTAACTATGTTGGTGATATCATGTATATTGCTACTATAGGTAAAAGTCATTTTAAGGG
Organism: Protopterus annectens; assembly: GCF_019279795.1. Lineage (NCBI taxonomy): Eukaryota > Metazoa > Chordata > Ceratodontiformes > Protopteridae > Protopterus > Protopterus annectens. The sequence continues at coordinate 1,219,239,746 of NC_056726.1, forward strand.
GATTTCCTTCTGTCCTGCCCACTTGCGCCACCAATTTACTAGAATGTAGCCATGGTTTATAGTCAGTGTTCCTTTTAGCCTTACTAATAGAAATGGTCCTATCCACCATCTGTCCCTGATACCCCCTATCATGCAGGAAGCTTTTTAACTTGTTAGTTTCCCCTTCAAAACTAGATTCATCAGTGCAGATCCTCGATATTCTGCTTACCTGTCCCTTGATGACTCCAGGGAAGGTAAAACGGGGATGCATGCTGTCAAACGTTAACAGCGTGTTCTTCCAGCAATCTTTCCTAAACAAACCTGTGGTGAATCCAGTATCAGTTTGTGTAATTAGGACATCCAAAAAATCTATCCTGTCCCGGGAGGCTACCTTTGTGAACCTAAAAAATGAAGTGGTGGAATTGAGATATTCCACAAAGCAATCCATTGATTCATCATCCCCTGTCCACAGGATGAAGACATCATCCACATAACGTTTGTACAGCCTTACAAGTGGCCACCATTGGGGATGATTATAAATGTAGTGACCCTCCCAATGTGAGAGGACAAGGTTGGCATAGGTGTTAGCACAGGGTGTGCCCATCGCTACACCCTGTGCTTGTTGGTATAACTGGTCTGGGCCCAGAAAAACATTATGCTCAAGTACTAAACGTAGCAAGATGGTGATCAATTCTATCTGGGAGTGCTCAACCTCTTTGGTCTGTAGAACTTCAGCTATAGCATTGATGCCATAATCATTATGAATGACCGTAAAAAGGCTGGCCACATCGAGGGTCACCATAAGATAAGAATCATCATTAGCCCCTTTCTCTACCTCACCTAGTGCTCTCAAAAAGCCACCTGTATCAGATAAAATGTTGTCAATACCATCCACTACAGGTCGTAAAACAGTTTCCAACCAGATCGAGGCATTTTCCGTCACCCATTTCCTGCCCGATACAATGGGTCTAATGGGTGGATCATTCAGGGACTTGTGTATTTTGGGAAGGCCCTTGAAAACTGGGGTCACCACATCATCTATCCTGAGGAAGTTGTATAAATCCTCAGTAACAACTCCCCTTTGTAAAAGTTGTTTCAGGCACAAGTGTACTCTATCTATAATAAGCTTAACCTTGAGTGGATTGATGGATAAGTAAGTTTCCCCATCAGACAGGAGAGATTTCAATTTATCAAGATAAAAACTGGTGTCCATGACCACGGTGCCCCCCCCCTTTATCTGCCATCTTAATGGTTATATTACTATTATTACACAAATCATACAGAGCCTGTTTCTGTATAAGGGTCAAGTTATAATATTTGTGTGATAAACCACTGTGAAAATAAGCCATTAAATCTCTTTCACAGGCATTAATAAAAAGGCTCATAGAAGCAGTGAAAGTGGGAACAAAGACACTGGGTTGTCTCAAAGTTGCCCTACCAATGTTGTTGGATCCAAACATACTTCGTAGGGCTGCAGTCCTACAAAACATCATGACATCCATGATAACTTCATGAAAAACACTTTCTTTGCTAGGCACAAAAGACAATCCCTTATTCAGTACATAAAGTTCATGTGGACTTAAAGCATGGCTAGATATATTATAAACAATATTGTTAATGTCATTAGTCAGTCCAAATACCTCTTCTTGTTCTGTGTGTCCCTGCTCTCGCTCCGAGAGCGTTTCCAAGGTCCCTTCTTTTTGACCGGAACGGGACACACAGAACAAGAAGAGGTATTTGGACTGACTAATGACATTAACAATATTGTTTATAATATATCTAGCCATGCTTTAAGTCCACATGAACTTATGTACTGAATAAGATTGTCTTTGTGCCTAGCAAAGAAAGTGTTTTCATGAAGTTATCATGGATGTCATGTTTTAGGACTGCAGCCCCGGTATGTTTGGATCAACAACATTGGTAGGGCAACTTTGAGACAACCCAGTGTCTTTGTTCCCACTTTCACTGCTTCTATGAGCCTTTATTAATGCCTGTGAAAGAGATTTAATGGCTTATTTTCACAGTGGTTTATCACACAAATATTATAACTTGACCCTTATACAGAAACAGGCTCTGTATGATTTGTGTATAGTAATATAACCATTAAGATGGCAGATAGGGGGCCACCGTGTCATGGACACCAGTTTTATCTTGATAAATTGAAATCTCTCCTGTCTGATGGAAACTTCATCCATCAATCCACTCGGTTGCTTATTATAGATAGAGTACACTTGTGCCTGAAACAACTTTACAAGGGGAGTTGTTACTGAGGATTTATACAACTCTCAGGATAGATGATGTGGTGACCCCAGTTTTCAAGGGCCTTCCCAAAAATACAAGTCCCTGAATGATCACCCATTAGACCCATTGTCGGGCAGGAAATGGGTGACGGAAAATCTGGTTGGAAACTGTTACACGACTGTGGATGGTATTGACAACATTTATCTGATACAGGCTTGAGAGCACTAGGTGAGGTAGAGAAAGGGGCTAATGATTCTTATGTATGGTGACCTCGATGTGGCCAGCCTACGCATTCATAATGATTATGGCATCAATGCTATAGCTGAAGTTCTACAGACCAAAGAGGTTGAGCACTCCCAGATAGAATTGATCACCATCTTGCTGCGTACTTGAGCATAATGTTTTTCTGGGCCCAGACCAGTTATAGAACAAGCACAGGGTGTGGCGATGGGCTAACACCTATGCCAACCTTGTCCTCTCACGTGGGAGGGTCACTACATTATAATCATCCCCAATGGTGGCCACTTGTAAGGCTGTACAAACGTTATGTGGATGATGTCTTCATCCTGTGGACGATGATGAATCAATGGATTGCTGTGGAATATCTCAATTCCACCACTTCATTTTAGGTTCACAAATAGCCTCCCGACAGGATAGATTTTTGATGTCCTAATACACAAACTGATACTGATTCACCACAGGTTTGTTTAGGAAAGATTGCTGGAAGAGCTGCGCTGCGTTGACAGCATGCATCCCATTACCTTCCTGAGTCATCAAGGACAGGTAAGCGAATATCGAGGATCTCTGATGAATCTGAAGGGGAAACTAACAAGTTAAAAGCTTCACAGACAGATGGTGGATAGGACCATTTCTATTAGTAAGGCTAAAAGGAACACTGACTATAAACCATGGCTACATTCTGGTAAATTGGTGGTATGTGGGCAGGCAGAGAAATCCCCTTAAAATGACTTTTACCTATAGTAACATATGATATCACCAACATGGTTAAAAGCAACTGAATGTCCTTATCAGTGATGACAAGGTCAAAGATATTGTATGCGACCTGTTTGGCTTTAGAAAATAAAATTTAAAGGACCTCTTGTGTAGGGCACTATGCCTGAAAGGGCTTTCTTTAAACAAGTAGGTAGTGCACCTGGAGCTTGTGAAAAGTCCCTACCTCAATAGGGATGCGCTGTTCAAGCACCGCACAGGTAGGATGAATTGAAAGCTAGGGCAACTTGCAGGACGAAGAACGTTGTACATGGCTGGTGTAGTTCTTGCCCATGTTTTATGTGCAGACTAACAACATGTTCAGGTGAGACTGTTACAACACTTATCAGCCATTAGAAATGGTGATGTTCATAATGCTATTTAGGCATATTAGTGATTTTCCTACATGTTTACATTCAGGGCTATTGTCAATGTCACATTGAATAAGAGAGGGGCGATAAACTGCAAACAGAACTGCTGAGTCTAGGTGGATTATTGAATTTATGGCTCATAAATGGCCGGTCTAAATGATGTTGTACCTATGAAACCCGCCCAGAAATAGGGTTTTTATTGATTTTGATTGGTCTTGATTTGTTTTAAATGTAGTCTAGGATAATCTGAGTCTGAAGAAGGGTAACACCCGAAAGCGCTAACATCTTTTTATCTGGCTTCTGGATTTTAACTATGTGTTCAGAGTTACATGTGACAAATGCATTGAAGCAGTACAATTTCCCTTGATCAGGATGTTTAAACTCTGCTGTGCTGTCTATGTACTGACACATGGAACATTTTCCACAAGGTACAGTATTTCTTAATACATGTTCCTTCACCTTACTTTTCGCATTACATAACTGCCTCTTTATGGACTTCATATTCTTGAACAGAAAACTAGGTTTATGTTCAATGAACATATTTATATCTTTGTCGTTATTAGGATATTCCAATGTTTTCTAACTATATCCATATAAGTAGTTACATCGCTAGAATAATACAGGGGAACTTTCAACTTTATGTTAGATTTCTTTCTACTTTGTAGACTATAATCTCCTCTTCTAGAGAAATAGGGCTTAGCCCTACTATCTCTTAAACGTTTAACATAATCTGCACTTTTTGAAATGATATCAGGCTTATAACCTCTATTTTGTAGCTGTTGTTGTGAAATATATATCTCATTCTGGAAATCAGTCTCACGGACATTTAACCTAGAGGGTCTAAACTGTTGGTTCTTAATCACATTTTTGAAAATGTAGGAAGGATGTATGCTGTCTCTAGATAATAAGTGATTCACATAACATGATTTCCTGTGTAATTCTGTGAAAAAACTATCATTATTATCCACTTCAACATTCACATCCAAAAAGTTAATTTTGTCATAGGAGGTATTGGAGGTAAAATGCAAAAAGGTGGTCGTATTGTTGATAAAATATAAAAACTCCTGAAACTTTTTGGTTGTACCATTCCATAAGAGAAACAGATCATCCACAAACCTTCTGTAGAAGGTGATCTGTTTCTCTAATGGACCATTATGTATGTACTCTTGTTTCCACATCGCCACAACTGCATTGGCGTAGCTATGGGCAAATGATGTGCCCATAGCTATGCCATGCTTTTGCTAAAATATACGCTCACCAAATACAAAGGCATTATACTCCAATACACATTTCAATAGAATACATATACTTCTCACTTCTTCATGACTCATTTCAGTATGGAGTTGAATGAAGTGTAAAACTTTCTGTATTCCATACTCATTAGGTATCACTGTAAAAAGAGACGTCACATCTAAGGTGACTAAAAGAAATTTACTATCACCATAAACATCCTGCTCCACAAACCTATACAGGTCTCCCAAAAAGTGCTCTGTATCCTTCAAAATATAAGCATTCTTATTAAGTATGGGTCTAATGATCTTTTCTAAGTAAATTGAAATAGGTTCTGTACACCAGTTCCTGCCAGCAACTATGGGTCTTAACGGGGGGGTGTACATTATTCTTATGAAGCTTTGGCAAACCTTGTATTACAGGTATCAAAGTATGGGGTACATAAAAATAATCATATAGGCTTTTATCTATCAACTTTTTTTGCAACACGTCTTTCCAAATTTGTTTAATATTACAACACATACATTCAATCTTGCGTTGATTATTTTCAGTATAGAAACCATTTTCAGCAAGCATAGTCAACATAGCATTGTTTTACCAGTCAGTGTCTAATAACACTCTTGGCCCCCCCTTATCTGCAGGTCTTATTACCAAATTCTCATTAATTTGTAAATTCCTCAGGGCAGCAGCTTCTTCTTTCATTAAATTAAAATATTTGTTACCTTTACTTTTGCCTTTTTTAGCTTGCACCTTATAAACATCCTCCATGCACAATTTCTCAAAAGTGTTGATTAAAGGATTAATCACAGGAACAAATGCACTAGGTTTTTAAAAATATTCACCTCACTTGTTAACTCAGTAGTACTACTAACTTTCTTGGTCACTGGAGTTCCAAGTAGATCCCCCTCTGGTTTTCTTTTGTGACGACTTCGTCTTCGTGGCTGGTATTCTGTTTGCATTTTCCATTCTTTTATCAGCAGAGGAAAAGGGAGTTTCTGTTGGACTAAAGCGTATCTCTCCCTTTTCTCATTCAAATGTGACTCTTTACTTTCCGAACCATTGTCTCCATGAATATCACTAGAATGATGTACCTCAGCAGTTACCAAACTGTTTTCTTCCTCGCTCCTAGCTCCTTTTCTATAGAAGGTCTCTACAAGCTGAGGGATGAGGTCACCAATGTGTCAGTGTCAAAGGGCGGGTTAATGCTCTCATTGACTGATGCAGGTGTTGTCTGACTGTGAAATGAAAGTACTATAAAAAGGTATGTCATTCATACCCACGAGACATTCTGATATCACTGATGTTATTTTGGACATTAAAATGTTCTCTAGAAATTTAATGTTAAAATTAATGTATAAAAATAGTAGTACTACTGAGTTATTCAAAATGAATGTTTCTAAAAAACCTAGTGTGTTTGTTCCTGTGATTAATCCTTTAATCAACGCTTTTGAGAAATTGTGCATGGAGGATTTTTATAAGGTGCAAACTAAAAAAGGCAAAAGTAAACGTAACAAACATTTTAATTTAACAAAAGAAGAAGCTGTTGCCCTGAGGAATTTACAAGTTAATGAGAATTTGGTAATAAGACCTGCAGATAAGGGGGGACCAATATTGTTATTAAACACTGATTGGTATAATAATGCTATGTTGACTATACTTGCTGAAAATCAGTGCTATACCGAAATTAATCAATGCAAGATTGAATGTATGTGTTGTAATATTAAACAAATTTTGAAAGACATGTTGCAACAAAATTTGATAGATAAATGCCTATATGATTATTTTTATGTACCCCATCCGTTGATACCTGTATTACAAGGTTTGCCAAAGCTTCATAAGAAAAATGTACACCCCCCGTTAAGACCCATAGTTGCTGGCAGGAACTGATGTACAGAACCTATTTCAATTTACTTAGAAAAGATCATTAGACCCATACTTAATAAGAATGTTTATATTTTGAAGGATACAGAGCACTTTTTGGGAGACGTGTATAGGTTTGTGGAGCAGGATGTTTATGATGATAGTAAATTTCTTTTAGTCACCTTAGATGTGATGTCTCTTTTTACAGTGATACCTATTGAGTATGGAATACAGAAAGTTTTACAGTTCATTCAACTCCATACTGAAATGGGTAATGAAAAAGTTTCAGGAGTCTTTATATTTTATCAACAATACAACCACCTTTTTGCATTTTACCTCCAATATCTCCTATGAGAAAATTAACCTTTTGGATGTGAATGTTGAAGTGGATAGTAATGATAGTTTTTTCACAAAATTACATAGGAAATCATGTTATGTGAATCACTTATTATCTAGGGACAGCATGCATCCTTCCTACATTTTCAAAAATGTGGCTAAGAACCAACTGTTTAGAGCCTCTAGGTTAAATGTCTGTGAAACTGATTTCCAGAATAAGATATATATTTTACAACAACAGCTACAAAATAGAGGTTATAAGCCTGATATCATTTCAAAAAGTGTATTTTATATTAAAGGTTTAAGCGATAGTAGGGCTAAGCCCTATTTCTCTAGAAGAGGATTATAGTCTACAAAATAGAAAGAAATCTGACAACATAAAGTTGAAAGTTCCCCCTGTATTATTCTAGCGATATAACTACTTATATGGATATAGTTAGAAAACACTGGAATATCCTAGCAAAGGACAAAGATATAAATATGTTCACTGAACATTAACCTAGTTTTCTGTTCAAGAACATGAAGTCCATAAAGAGGCATTTATGTAATCCAAAAAGTAAGTTGAAGGAACATGTAATAAGAAATACTGTACCTTGTGGAAAATGTTCCATGTATCAGTACATGGGCAGCACAGCAGAGTTTAAACATCATGATCAAGGGAAATTGTACCACTTCAATGCATTTGCCATATGTAACTCTGAACACATAGCACACTTGGCATACTGTGTCCCGTGTACAAAATTTTACGTGGGCAAAACTGATAGGTCATTAAAAGAAAGGATGAAAGAGCATGTGTAGTATATTGATAGAAAGAATAAAGCTAGTGTGTTAGCCAAACATGTTATGGCTACTACCTCTAAGCACAGTTTTAAATTTATGGCTATAGTTAGAATTTATGAAACTTTTAGAGGCGGCGATGTGAGAAATGCTACAGAACAGTTAGACAGTAAATGGATTATCAGGTTAAGAGGGGATTATGGTCACAGACTGAATTAATTTTTTATTTTTATTTTTTACATATAAGCTATATACATATTTTATATATATTTCTTATATGTGTGCATGTTATGTATATGTATATAGATTTCTGTATAGCTGATATATAGAGTAAGTTGAAATGAGTGTATATTTGTTTAAGGGAAGGGATATATAAGGTCATGTGGTCAATTAATGGTTTGTAGCTTTGTATAAAAGTTTAACAAGCCCTTGATTTGAATGTTGTATTCTGATGAAGCGGCTTAGCCTGAAAAAGTGCTTAATAACCTTTAATAAACTAATGTACTATGTTCTTCATCTGTAAATATGCTTGTAATTAATTGCTATGTTAAATTGTTAATCACTCTGTAATCCAATGTAACTGCTGTCTGTTTATTTTAACTGTGGAGCTTTTCTCCCCGGGCCTCCTCTGAAAATGGGCCTACGTCCAGTCGGTCACTCCCGGTCAAAAAATGTAAATAAATAAATAAATAAACCTGATTTTATGATGGAGTTCTGCCATCGGTGTGTATATCTATTTATATATATATATATATATATATATATCTAGATAGATAGATATAGATATATAGATCTACTTTGAAATGACAAATATGCAAAATTATCGAAGACCAGAAGATAGAGACCAGAATGACAAAACTTCAATATCCTGAAATTGCAAAACATTGAATCCCAGAATATCTGAAAAACACAATGTAAACATAAACTTTCTACCCTACACCACAAAACAGACACCAATGAATACAAAATAATCCACTACCGACTTCTCTACCTTTCAGGAAGGGGGTAAGTCCACCTGCACCCTCCACACCCCCTACATTTAATATACCAACTGCAAGATTGCACTACGTTGTGAAAAATGGAAAAGTACGACTGCACACTTAATATTCATTACTTACTACTTCAACACAATCTCCTGTGTTACTATAAATAATCAAAGATTTCAACTTATCAGCATTAGCTAAACAAAGACACACAGCTCTACCTCTCCCAGCACAAGCTGCTCATTAACTGCTGCTTCTTTTTTTTTTATTTTACAGATAAAACTTATAAAAACATCTCCACCAACACCAGGAACTTGGAACATAAACTTCGCCGCATTCGTTTAACATATATTACACAAATATTAAAGTGACAGAGGAGAATTTCATCACTTACTAATTCACCTTTACATTACAGTTCTGTATTCTGGGACTCAGTATTTTGCACTTTCAGGATTCTGAGCTTTTGGGTTAATCATCTTGGTCTTCTGGTCTTGGGTATTTTAAACTTTTGTGATTTGAAAGTAGATGTCACTTGTCCGGGCAAGATAAAACAGACGAACAGTTGTGGGTTCAATTCAAGCAGCTTTATTACATGCAAACACATCTGGATTGAGGCTTTGTAACTTAAATTTAAATAAATTTACAAACAGAGTGACTACCACACTCATACATGTTAACATTCTGGCTATTCTCTCAAAATGGCATTACTGCCTGCACGTGCTCACTATTTATATACACGTGCCTACACTTTAAAATGCTTCTTAAAGTTGCACACACGGTCTGTTCTTCATCCTCCCTCTTTGAGAAATAGATCATATACCAAATGACAGTATTCAATGACATGAAATTATACAGAAATGATCTTTTGGCATGCAATTATATAGAACTAATTCTTTGGCTTGCAAACATACAAAATTAGACACATATGAAACAATCATGTTCAGGTTGCTGTGTATTTTACACTAGGTCTAGAAGTATGACCTGATCATGTAACATAAAAATCAAAACTGGTTCTAGAACGGGGACTGTCTTCAAGGAATGTTCAACTTTGGGAACATCTGGGACATCATCAGGAATGGGAATGGACACTGAGACATGTTCTTCAGGGTTGCTCTGAGATCTAGAGTCTGTATCACAGGTACAGTGCTACAGACACAGGAAGAAGATGCCTGTGGTTTCTCCTGTATTCTATACCCTCAGATTCCACTAAGTAGGATCCCAGCTCAGCACATATGCCTCTCACTTGACCAATTCGATCAAAGCCTTTCACCGGTTGCATCCTCACTGTCTCTTCTTTTTTCAACGGATAAAGAAATCTGCTTATTTTATCATAGCTGGGCTTCTGAAGGGAAGAGTTGGGCTTTGATTGCTCTGGTGTTTTTAGCATTCGGTGCCAACAAAGTAGAACTGCTAGGCAAGGTTGTTGTGGTTTGCCTAGATAGAAGTCTCTGAGCAGGTGAGCCTAGTAGGTTGTCACAGGGTATATTTCTGAGATTATATAAATTCAAGAAGATATCGGTACTGGTTTCCGCGGTGGTACAGCGGTAGCGTTGTTACCTCACAGCAAGAGGTTCTCCCGTTCAATTCTCAGCTTGGCTTGGGGGTGCCTTCTGTGTGGAGTCTGCATGTCCTCCCTGCAGTTGGGTAGCGTTCGAAAGACACGCGTGCATAAATGGGCGTTCCTTAGTTGAAGGTTGGGCGTCGAGGTGGCACCTCGGCGTTTCGTAAAAATCTTCTGCCAATCATTAGCAGACCGGAGTTCCGTTGTGGCGACCCCATACCGGGAAAAAGCCGAAAGACAGACAAGAAGATATCAGTACTATCACACTTTGACCTTTCTAGTAATTGCTTTGTACTCTTTTCTGCACTACTAGTAACATGGATAAAATCCCACTCTTTTGCAAGTTTCTGGAATAATTGACTGGTAAACTGGGTACCATTGACAGAAATAACTTTGTGTGGACTACCATGAACTGAGAAATGATGTTTCATCTTAGTAATAACATCACTAGGCGTTAGGTTAGGTAGCAAATCAATCTCAAACCAGTTCGAATAAGAGTCTAGCAACACTAAGTAATGCTGATTGTTACACTCAAATATTTTAGTTGCTACTGTTGAACAAGGTAGTTCAGGAATCTGGCTTAGCTGAAGTGTCTTTTTTTTGCAAATGCAGTTTAGTACTATTGCATACTGAACAAGACGAAAGCACTTTATCAATGTCTTTCGACAAAGAAGGCCAAAATACTAGTCTTCTTACCATTCTTTTGGTAGCTTCGGAACCTGGGTGGCCACGATGCAAAATCTAAATGTATTCATGTTGTAAGGAAGTAGGAACAATAACTTTTGGACCTTTAAAAATGATACTATCCTCCATCAGCATCTCATGTCCGTATGGAAAATAAGGTTGTACTTCTGGTGGTACACAGGATTGCTTTGATGGCCATCCAACATTGATGAAGCGGTTGAGCCTCTGCAAAATTAGATCAGTCTTTGTATGATCTCTTAGCTCATCAAGCCTCATGGTAGAAAAATTATGCACTTCCATGACATCAAATTCAAAATTCTCGGCATCAAGCTGTTCCATGGTATTTCTGGGTGATGTGGATAAGGTATCAGCCAGATAAAGAAGTTTGCCTTTTGTGTAACCATTTTGAAATTATACTTTTGTAATCTGAGCATCATTTCTTGTAGTCTGCTTGGAGGAGTATGCATGGGCTTCTTTAAAATAGTGACTACAGGTTGATGATCAGTTTCGACTTGGATAGCTTGGCCATAAATAGAATCATGGAATTTCAAACATGTGAACACAATTGCCAAAGGTTCCTTCTCAATTTGAGCATACTGCATCTCATTTTGAGTAAGAGTTCTAGATGCATAGGCAACACAACTGCTGTCTTGAAGAATAACTCTACCAAGACTGAACTTTGAAGCATCACAGGGAAGAACTACTCGTTTGTGGATATCTTACTACCTTAATGTAGGAGGGTTGGCAATTTGGTGTTTGAGGTTATCAAATGCTCTCTGGTGGTGTTCTAACCATGACCAGGCAACGGTTTTACATGTTAGTGTTCTTAAAGGCACTGATAACTCACTAAAGTCAGGGAAAAATTTGCCCAAATAGTTAACCATATCAAGGAAATGCTGTAGGGACTGGACATTGTCTGGAGCCGGCATCTCAAGAATTGCTGCTTGTTTGGAAGGGTCTGGTCATAAGACTGTACTGGTAAATAAATGACCTACATAAGTAACTTTGGGTAGTCTGAATTTACATTTCAGAGGATTGACATTCAAGTTCACTTCATGTGCTCTGTCCAGAATGTTCCTAAAGTTTCTGTCATGCTCTGCTTCACCGTTACCCCAACCAGTAAATCATCAACTATTATAGCACATGGACAGCCTGAAATAATTTGCTCCATTGCACTCTGAAAGACTTCACTGGCAGAATTTATTCCAAAAGGGATCCTGAGGAATCTGTATGTGCCAAATGGTGTGCTGAATTTAGTCAGTAGTGAAGATTTGCAGTCAAGCTTTACTTGCCAAAATGGAATTTTTGCATCCAAGACAGAAAACAAACAGTGGCACTTGGCCTGAGGGTGGCAACCTCCTCGACTGTACGCATAGGATGATGAGGTGTCTTTAATGCCTTGGTCTAGTCTCTTGGGTCAATGCCTATTCTGACTTCATCTGAACTTTTCTTATGAGCATGTATAATGGAAGACACCCAGTCAGTTGGTTCTGTGACTGTACAAATCACACCTTGCAGCACTATCTTGTCTAAATGGACCTTGACTTTGTCCTGCATAGCTATTGGAGCTCTCCTCACTGGTCTGACCACTGGACTGACCTCTTGATCCACTTTCATGGAGTACACAACTGGAAGTTTGCCTAGCTTGTCATCGAAAACATCAGCATACTCTGAGAAAATAGCATCACTGAAGCTGGAACTGGGACATGTGCTTGCATGATGGACTTCTTTGGTAAAAGAAAGCAGTTTCATTCTTAAACTGTCTCTGAGACCTAATAATGACTGCACAGGTCTTTTGACTATGTGAAATAGCAAGCTGTAACTGTTCCCAGCCAAATAACACCTGAGCCTTTGGTTTGAATCTCTTCATATAAGCAACAAGCTTCACACAATTAGCCAAATTAAGTTGCTCACCAGCTCTCACTCTAGCAAACGTTTCTGCTGATATTGCATTACACTTTGAACCAGTGTCCACTTTGAGCTCTGTGGGCTTACCATTGATTAGGACAGTGCAAAATATTTTGTTCTTTGCCAACAAATCTACTGCATTAACCATTCTACTGACCACTGATACACCATCTACATAGAAAGTAGGGGTGCAGCTTTTTACATGATCAGCTTGCTTTTTTGAGTGACTTTCTTAATACCTAAATGAGGCTTGCTTGATTTACAAAACTTCTGAAAGTGTCTCCGTTTTTTACACTTGTGGCATTGCTGACCAAACGCTAAGCACTTCTCTCTTTTAGGCTCATGATTGGTACCACAATTATGACAGTTAACAATAAGACTTGACTTGGATTTTCTGACTCACCCTTATACTGCACTGAGCATGTCCATTTTGCTAAGCTAGGCTTGAAACTTGCTAGAAAGTTACAGGCTCTTCCAGGAAATCTTGCAGGGCTGCAGCTGCCATGTGCTTAGGCTTGCTTCTGCTTGCCACATGCTGCACAATGTCTACACTTTCTCTAGAGGCTGCTGAAACTAAGCTCTTAGCACTTGCAAGCATACTTGTGTGCCTTTCTGTGCGCTCGTGGATTTGACAAATCTCTATAGCTTTGCTCAATAATAAATCACTGTCATGAAGCAAAATCTTTCTCACTGCAGCGCTATTAACACCACACTCAAGCCTGTTCTTTATTAACTTATCTTTCAAATCACCAAATCCACACATTTTAGCCTTATTTCTCAAGTCAGTGATATAAGCTGCAAATGTTCCCCTGGCTTTTGGTCTCTTGTATAAAATAGGTGCCTCTGTAATGTAACATTTGTCTGGGGGTTGCACATTTCTCTAAATTTATGTTTCAAGTATTCAGGGTCCTCCTTGACTCAGCCGGCACAACAATATGGCAGTTCTCCTCTTCTACTGCATATACTGCTGGTGCATACACAAATGAATGTTCTCTTTCAATGGTCTCTGATCCAGGTAAGTTAAGCAAAATGAATGCCCTTGTACGTGCATCATTGTCAGAAAAAGCTGCTTGTATGAAAATATTGTATTCCTGCTCAAATACTCTCCAATTCTCTACAATATTATGATCAAACACAAGTGGACTGGGTCTGCGAAATACCTTTCCCATATCAACACACAGTAGTGAATGTGCTTGGAATTATGTACGAACATACACACATAAATATATGCCTGAACTTGTAATTATGCCCAATGGCACAACAGACTCTTTAAAAATAACTGCACTTTTCCAATAAGTCTCCGTAGCACAAGAGGATTTTAAAATCACTGTACTTGCGAAATCACTCCTTATCAGTGTAAGAAATACTTTGAAATGACTGTACTTTGTGAACAAACTGCACACAGTGTAAGAAGTTCAGAGTAAGAAACACTTTGAAATGAATGCACTTTGCAAACTGTATACAGCACAAGAACGGTTCAAACGGCTGTACTTTGAGAAATAACTCTGTACAGAGTAAGAAACAGTTTGAAATGGTGGCACTCTATAAATAATTGTACACAGCATAAGAAAATTTTTCAAAATGGCTGTACTTAGACTGCACTTTGCAAAATAACTGTACTTTGCACACAGCAATAATTGCACCATAATAAAACACACACTCTGCAAACACTTTGCACACTCTGAGATACTTTGAACAATTCTAGTTCTGCTTTGAATGGTTTTGGTCAATGCAAAATAGTAGTTTATGCCCAAAACATGCAGTCGCCTTGCTCTTTAAGCTATTTTGCCCTTTTGTTGTACTCGTTATACTCATTTAATCTCTTTTATCATGCTCATTGTACTTTTCTTGTGCTCGTTTTACTTTAAATGTGCTCGTTATGCTAACCAGAGGTAATTCTGAGGCCCATATAAATATTTCTGATAGTTTTATGAAATATCTTGGTTTCAAACACTTTATTTAATTAATAATGTGTTTTGTGCCTTTTGTTTGATTAACAATGCATTTTGTGCTACTCGTTTGACTAATAATGTGTTTAGTGCCTTAGGAATGCTCTGTTTCATTTTCTTTGCAAAATAAATAATTTGTGCAAGATTTGGTTACCTGAAGTTCATTTCTGGCCCTTTTTGATCATTTGAGCACTGTATCACCCAACCTGCTCAATATGCCTTCACTGTCAACTCTGCACCTCATGGCTTGAAGAAGTTGCAATCTCAATCCTGGCTCTGACACCATGTCGCTCGTCTGGTCAGGATAAAACAAACAAACAGTTCTGGGTTCGGTTTAAGCAGCTTTATTACAC
Organism: Protopterus annectens; assembly: GCF_019279795.1. Lineage (NCBI taxonomy): Eukaryota > Metazoa > Chordata > Ceratodontiformes > Protopteridae > Protopterus > Protopterus annectens. The sequence continues at coordinate 1,219,254,968 of NC_056726.1, forward strand.
AAAAAACATATCTGGATTGAGGCTTTATAACTTAAACTTAAATAAACTTACAAACAGACTGTCTACCACACTCATACATGTTAATGCTCTGGCTGTTCTCTCAAAATGGCACTCCTGCCTGCACATGCTCACTATTTTTATGCACGTAGCAACACTTAGAAATGCTTCTTAAAGTTACACACTCATGCTCGGTTCTACAGTAGACCCATATATATATATATATATATATATATATATATATATATATATATATATACCTGGCTACTCAATTTAACTCTTTCTTCATTGATTCTATTTCCAAATTAACCTCATCTTTCTCTAACATCTCCACTCCCTCCAAATTACCCCCACCCTCATCCACTCACCTTCCACCACCATCCAAATTACCCCCACCCTCATCCACTCACATTCCACCACCATCCACTAGTTCACCCCCTCTCCCATCTTCTCATTCTGCACCTTTCACCTCCTATCCCACTCTTCCTCCCTCCTCATCACTCCCACCTCCAAATACCCCCTCTTCCCACTCCTCACTTTTCTCTTTAAAACCCATACCCACTTCTACCATAAAAAAACTTCTTCTAAAACTGAAACCAGGTTCAAATGCTCCCGACAATATTCCTTCACAATTCCTCAGCATAGCTGCCGAAGCAATTGCCTACCCCATTAGTATTTTAATAAACCGTTCTATCCAAGAAGGCACAGTCCCCCAAATTTGGAAAAAGGCCTTTATCATACCCTTACATAAAGGAGGCAATAATAACAATGTCACTAATTTTCGTCCCATAGCTATCCTGTCTCCCATCTCTAAACTCCTTGAAAAGTGTATCCAACTACAACTCCTACCCTACCTCATTGATAAGGACCTATTAACTCCCACACAACATGGTTTCAGACTAGGCCACAGTACTATGACAGCCCTCCTCTCCTTCCTGGAAACTGTAAACAAAGCCCGAGACTCTGGTCATATTGTTTCTACCCTTCTACTGGATCTCTCTAAGGCCTTTGATACTATCTCCCACAGTCTTCTTATAGCTAAACTCTCTAAGCTTAACCTATCTCTCTCTTCTCTGAACTGGTTCTCCAGCTACTTATCCAACAGATATCAAGCAGTAAAATGGAAAAAAGGCCACCTCCTCATTCCTCAGTACACCAACTGGTGTTCCACAAGGTTCCATATTAGCCCCCCTCCTCTTTAACATATTTATTAATGACTTTCATAACTCTATCCCATTCTCTAACATCATCCAATATGCAGACGACTCATCTATTATTTGCTCTGCCACTTCTGTCCCTTTACTTCTAAAGCTAACTCAAGATGCTTTTTCAACCACTGAACAATGGATGAAAAATAATCATTTAGCACTCAACGCTTCTAAAACCAAATTAATGGTATTTACTCCCTCTAAAGTCACCCCTTTCAACAATAACACATTTTGTATCACTAGTCATAACAACACAACTCTGGAACTGGTATCAGAGACAAAGCTACTTGGCGTGCTAATTGACAATCAGCTTAAATTTAATTCCCACATACAACAAAATATCAAAAAAAACCATCAAAAACTAGGTATGCTCTATCGACAAAACCACTATCTTACACCCACCACTAAACTCACCCTCTCTACATCCTTTCTCATACCCTCCCTTCTCTATGGAGCTCCACTCCTAACTAATCCACAATCCTCTCTGAAAACTCAACTCTCATGTTGTTACAACAAAATTGCCAAGTTCGCTACTAGCCATAAGTCCTCCACTCACCATTGTTCCTCTCTCCATAAACTAAACTGGCTAGAACTACCTAATCTCCTTATCTATACCCAACTCACTTTAGCACACAAGCTAATTCTCAACCCCTCACTCTGTCCCTCCCTATCCTCTGCCTTTAAAATGCATCTACCTGACAGAGTACAATGATCCAATAACCAAAATCTTCTAGAAATATGCAAACCAGCTCACCCCCCCCAGGCAAACACTTTCTATCCTTTAGTCTAGCACGACTCTGGAATTCCCTACCACCACACATTCGTGCTACCCCTACTTACTCTATCTTCAAAAAACTCTTCACTCATACCTAGTATCCCAGTGGGAATGCTCCAGCTGCCACCCCACATAATTCACACTGCAAATTTTCTCTTTCTCCCCTTTTTCATTAACATTGCTCCTTCTAACTTCTTCTCAAACTCATAAACTGTTGTTATTTACTTGCAAACTAGATATTATTCTAGTCTACACCTATTACTTAAACTTTCTATATACTAATGTTCCTGTATATTTCTTGTAATCATTCCTTAAAATTCTGCACTACCTGTTCATTTATCTAAAACCTATACTGTTTGCAATGTTTGTTCTTGTCTAATCTAATTGTATATTTTCAATCTATGTCATATGGTTATATTAATTGGTCTGCGCTATATTATAACACATGTAAACTTATTATCTACTTAATTTTGTAACCTTGATTGTTTATGGAGCTTTTCTCCCCAGGACTCCATTAAAAACGGGTTCACATTGGCCCAATGGACTATCCTGGTAAACCAACTGCAAATAAATAAATAAAAATAAATATATATATATATATATATATATATATCTATATATATATATATATATATACACACACACACACACACACACACACACACACACACACACACACACACACACACACACTTATATAGATATAATAGATATAATATATATAAAATGCATGCATATATATTTTTTACATAATTATTTTATATGAACACACACACACACACACACACATATATATATATATATATATATATATATATATATACATATATATATATATATATATATATATATATATATATATATATATATATATATTTAGAGGCTCATAGGTGTGTACTAGGCTAATGGCTCTGGAGCCTTTACAAGCTTAGCCCATAAAAGTGCCCTGGCATCGTGCTGCCTGACGTTAGTTCCCAGTACCTCTATCAAGTACAGTCACTGGAGTGATCTCCAGGGTGAACTTTCTATTACCCATCCACTCATCAATATTTTTCTTGAAGAGGAACAGCAAGATGCTCTGCTTGACATGTATGGGGAGTCAATTCCAGAGTGTGGGCAGTCTCTGGATGAGGAACCTGTCGCTCCAGCATGTTGACTGTGGTAATAAGGTTGAGGTCTCTGGAGCATGTGGTGTGGTGGGATTGGGATTTCTTTAGATGTAGCATTTCTAGCAGAGCTGGGTCAGACATGGCTTTGTAAGTCAAGCAGAGATCACCTCTAAGTAGGCAATATGAGACAGAGAATAGCAGGAGTCTTTTGAGTCTGTCTGTGTAGAACATGTGTTTAATGCCTAGGATCCTTTTTGTGAGGTACTTCTGTGGCCTCTCCAGCTGATGCAGGTGTCTAGTGAGGTACATGCCAAATGGGGCATTATACTTGATGATTGATCTAATGAGGGAAGAGTAGAGGGAGACAATAACCTCTTTCTTCCTGGATGCCAAACCCTTGGTAATGAGATGTGCCACATAGAATGACTTTCTGACCACAGTGGCAATGTGGTGGTTGAAGGAGAGTTTGTTGTTAACCTGCATCCCCAGATCTCTTATAATGCCTTCAGTATTCAGTGGCCTCACATCAATGTGGTAATTAGTGGGAACTGAGTTTTTACTAAAGAGGGTGATGATGCATTTTTTGGCGTTAAGCTTAAGGCCATGGTTTTGACATCAGTCATTGGTCTTAGTGAGGCCTTTCTGTAGGATGTCTGCATCAGTTGAGAAGTTAATAATGGCTCTCAGTTTGCAGCTGTCTGCAAGCTTGGTCAGCCAGAGTCCCTTTGTGTTGGCCTGGACTTCTGAGAAGTAGATGCTGAACAGGAGAGGACTCAGGACCTATCCCTGTGGGACTTCACTCATGACTGGTCGGCAGTCTGACTTGGAGTCCGCTACTTTCACACTGTATGTTCTATCTGTGAGCCAATTTGCAACTTACCTAGTGATATAGGGGTTGATGCCTAGTTTGGTGAGTTTATCAATAATTCCTGAGTGAGGGTGGCCACAGTGGTGCAGTGGTTAGCACTGCCGCCTCACAGCAAGAGGTTCTCTGGTTTGATTCTCAGCTGGGGTGCCTTCTGTGTGGAGACTGCATGTCCTCCCTGTGGTCGTGTGGGCTTTATCTGGGTGCTCCAGTTTCCTCCCACATCCCAAAGACATGCTGTACGTGGATTGGATACTTTAAATTGGCCCTAGGTGTGAGTCTGTGCATGTGTGTGCCTTCTGTGGAAGGCTGGGCACTGAGCTGGCAACTCGACACCGTAAAACTTCACTGCCAATCATGAGCAGACAGGTGATCTGCTGTGGCGACCCCTAACCGGGAAAAAGCTGAAAGAAGATGAAAGAAGAAGATCAATAATTCCTGAGTGAGGAATGGTATCAAAGACCTTGGCCAGATTGAGATAGGCTGTATGCATTGCCTTACCTTCATCCACAGCCCTGGTGACTGACTCAAAGAAGTCAGCCAGGTTGAGTAGGCATGATCTCCCTTTCACAAAGCCAAATTGTGTGGGGTCTAGAGTTTGGAGAATTTCTGTATCTTTGTTAATTAGGTCCATGATGTTGTGCTCTATAGCTTTACATATCAGACTCATCAGGCTAACGGGGTGATAATTCCCAGGGTCTGTAGTCGCTCCCCCTTTATGGAGAGGGATGACTGTAGCAGTGCACCATTCAGTATGGACAAAGCCTAAGGTGAGACTGTGACTGAACAGGGCACACAGATGTGGTGCCAGTTCACTTTGTAGTTCATGTAGAACACAGCCAGGGATATTATTTGGTCCCATGGAAGCTGTATTCTTGACCTTGGACAATGCAGCTTTAACCCGTGTTGCAGAAATGCTGGGTGCCTGGCATTCTTCTGGTATTGTGATTGTTCCTTTAGTGGGGGAGAGAGGGGTAAAGTTGGCACTGAATCTGTCGACCAGTATGTTGGCAATATCTGTTGGCTCAGTATAGAAGGTACCATTGTGCAGTACCTCAGAGCAAATGTGGGTATTGCTGTGGACATTCTTGATATAGCTATAGAAGACTTTGTGATTGTTTTTAGTGTCTGCTGCAATTCTGCCTTCATAGCTGGCTTTAGAGGATTTGATGAAGGATCTCAACTTTTTTGTTGAGGCTAATAAGGGAGTTTTTCTGCAACAGTCTCTTCCTTCTGTTGTAGAGTTTATTAATGGCAGGGGATCACCAGATTGGCTTCCTTTTTTTGGAGGAGAACGTCTTGATTCTGTTGGGTATGGCTAGTTCCATGCATTTATGTACATGTTCGTACAGTGCATTGCTATATGATTCAGCATTCATGCAGCTATTTTCCATTGGCATGGGTGCAGTGAAATTAGCCACCTCTGTTTTTAGGAGTCCAAAGTCAGCTTTGGAGACATTTTTCAAGGTGGTTACCTTTGCAGGGGGTGTGGGTGAGATGTGGATTTCCATGGTGATTAGTTTATGGTGGGATCTGACCAGGGAGGGACTGACTATTGGTATAGAGCAACGGTCACCCATGATATTAATAACCAGGTCAAGGATGTTGCTTCCTCTAGTGGGGGTCAGAATGAGCAGGTCCAGCCCATTGGAATTGATGAATTCCAGGAAGAGTTGGGCCAGTATATTGGTGCTTGAGTAGTTTTCCCAGTTAATGGAGGTGTAGTTGAAGTCTCCTAGTAAAAGAGTGTTAGGTTGGACCTTGATAGATTCCAGGGTGCTTAGGAACATGGAGTGAGAGTCTAGGGACATGGTTGGGGACCTATAACAGGCTATGACCTGGATCGCTGTTTTACCCAGGTCATACTTATAGATATATTATCCTGCTGTATAAGAATTTATTTATTTATTTATTTTATTTAACATTTGCTTACCAGGATAGTTGACTGGGTCAGAAAGAACCCCTTTTTAGCAGAGGCCTGGGAGAAAAGCTCCAATAACAGTTTCTAGTGTACAAACATAGCTAGCAGAGTAAGGTACAATCTAGAAAGTACAATAATAGTGAGCTGGCTTAACAGTACAATGGAGTATACAAATAATAGACACATTGTGATAATTAGGCATTTTGACATAATATAAGGTGCACATTGAATATTTACAAATTAGATTGCAGGCATGCATTGGCTTAGCATATTAGGTGCATTTGTTGGGTGAGTTTGGAGAGATGCAGTTAGTAAAGGGGGGTACGGGGAGACAGGAGGTGTAGGAGAATAGTAAGATGTGGTAAGGTAGAAGTAGAGTGGGGGTGAGACAAGATTATGAAATTTTGAGAGAGGGACGGATAGAGTGAGGAAGGGAATTAGTCAGAAAGGAGAAGGTTAGCCTGGGTCAGTGAGGGATGTTTTGAATGCTGCTAGGTTAGCAATACTTCTTAATGATAGTGGGAGTGGTTTCCAAACTTTAGTGGCATAGTGTGAGTATAGGCTTTGTCCAGCTGTTTTGGAGGGTTTGGAAATAGTGAGAAGTTTCTTATCTTCCACCCTCAGTGTTCTGATTGGGTAGTACAGTTTGATGATGTTGCTTAGAGCTGGACAGACCTGGGGTTTATATATCAGATTGTATAGTCTTAGCATTTGGACAAATAGTAGGTTATTGGGGAGTTCTAGACAGTTTAGTTTTTGTAGGAACAGATCTGGCTTTTGAGCTGGTGACAAATTTGGACACTTTATTGTAGGGCTGTTCCATTTTGGACCTAGTTGAGTTCTCCATGGTGGTAATTATAGGTGCTCCATAGAGCAGAGAGGGTAGAAGGAAAGTGTTTGGAAGGGTAATTTTGGTTGATGGGTTTATAGAATTTTTCTATAAAGTGTGCTGAGCTACTGATGGGTTTTCTTTATATTTTGTTGAACATGGAGATCAAAGTTTAGGTTATCATCTATGACAACACATAGCAATTTTGTGTGGTGAACTATTTCAATGGTGGTATTGTCTGCAGAGAGGATTTTGAAATAATTTGGGTCAGTGTTTTTCATAGGAAAAAAAGCACTTTGGTATTTTTAGGATTGAGGAATAGCTGGCAGTTAGTGAGCCATGATTTAACAACAGAAAAAGCTTGTTGTGTGATGGTGAGAAGTTGGGTGAGTACTGGAGAGGTACAGATCAATGTGGAATCATCAGCATATTGTATGAGTGTTCCACTTGAAATGGCAATACATAGGTCATTTATAAATATGTTGAATAGTAGGGATCCTAAAACTGATCCTTGAGGGACTCCGGTGGGGTTAAGTAGGAAGGGGGAGATAACATTGGTCCGTTTTACTGCTTGTTTTTGATCAAGTAAGTAGCTGTGGAACCATTTTGGGGTATGAGAGATAAGGCCTAAGTTGGAGAGCCTGTTTAGGAGTAATGAATGTGAGATGGTGTCAAATGCCTTTGAGAGGCCAAGAAATAAAGCTGATACAAAGTGGCCTGAGTCCCTAGCTCTGTTTATGATTTGGTGAAGTCTAGAAGGGATGTAGCTGTACTGTGGCCAGGATGAAAACCATGTTGTGTGTTTGTAAGAAGGTTGTTTTGCTGCAAGTATTTTATAAGTTGTAGGCGGATACATTTTTCAAGTGTTTTGGAAATGGGAGAGAGTATGGCTATGGGCCAAAAGTTTGTAAGTTCAGTGGAGTTACCTCCTTTGTGAATGGGGATAATATAGGACTTTTTCCAGGATGCTGACTGGGTAAGCTATGGAATCTGCTTCTAATGTTAGGAATGAAGGTGGGAGGTAGTCTGTGGAAGTAGAGCAGGGTTTAAGTTTGTGTAGTAATCTTTTTATGAGATGTATGGGTATGGGTTATAGAGAGAAAGTGGTGTGATTGTTGGAGAGCGTTATGGTGCCTTGTAGGTGAGGAAGTTGTGGCCTAGATGATGGAGCAGCATTAGTGGTAGTAACAGGGGAAGGGGCATTGGTGTTAGGTGTTTTGGCAATCAGATAGCTCAGCTATGAATTTTATGAAGTGATTGTTGAACTCTTCGGCAATTTGTGAGGGAGGTGTATTGAGTGAAAATTGGGGTCTTTTTTACTGTTTGAGTGCAATAATGTTTAAATTGAGGTCCAGAATTTTTTAGATTAGTTTTGTGTTTGTGTTGTAGGTTAGTAAAATAAGATTGCTTTTCTTTGATAACCTGTTTTGTTACTTATTACGTAGTACTTTAAATTGTATAAGTTCATAGGTTCATAGGTTGGTACTAGGCTATCGGCCCTAGGGCCTATACAAGCCTAGTCATAACAATTCCCTGGCTATTTCTTCCCACACTATTTACTTCCTGAAATGAAATCTGATTGTTTATTACTTTTTTTCCATAGGCCCTATGCTGCATCTCTTTTCTTCATTAGCTGTTTACACTCTTTGTTGAGCCAGGGGACAGGATTTTATTTTATTCTTTTGTTGTGAACTGGTGCTAGAGTGTCAAGTAATTGTAGAAAACAATTGTTGAAGTAATGCACTGCTTCATCTAGGGGGTAGTTCCTTTAGTGGTGAACAGTTTATGTTATTAAATAGTTCATTAACCTTATATTTGGAGAAGTTAGTGAGATTACAGATAGGTTGTGTTTTACGAGAGTTGGTGTTGGCTTGGATGGCAAAGATAGGTAGGTAGGTAGGTAGGCAGGTAGGTAGGTGGTCACTTAGGGAGTTTAGATGTGTCCCAGCAGAGGAGACGTTTTTGGCATTTGAGACCAGAATCCAGTCTAAGGCAGATTGCTGAGTGAGATGTTTGTTGTATCTGGTAGGGCTGGTAATGAGTTGAGGAAAGGCATATAGGTTGATGCTATATGTTGGTAGTTGGGATGTGAGAGTTAGCCAGTCTATGTTAATGTCTCCTAAAATTATGGTCTTATGTTTTATTGTTTTGCTGATCTAGGGAAGAATGTCTTCTAAGATGAGAGTATTTTGACCTGGGAGGAAATGTAAATTACTTAGTTTCCTGTACAGAACATATTTTCCTACCCGTGCGAGGTGTGCCAGCCATTTGACTAAAAATCAAACATACAACTTGCACACATATTGTAGCCACACAGCCTTGGTCTACCCTCTCAGTGCCCTCATAAGTATCTCATCTGCCTCGGTGAAGGAATTGGCCATTCTAAGAGACTACCTACTTAAACCAGCCTTGAAATTGTACAAAACACACATACCGCAAACACACAGCCTTGGTCTACCCTCTCAGTGCCCTCATAAGTATCTCGTCTGCCTCGATGAAGGAATTGGTCATTCTAAGAGACTACCTGCTTAAACCAGCCCTGAAATTGTACAAAACACACATATCATAGCCACACATCCTTGGTCTACCCTCTCAGTGCCCTCATAAGTACCTTGTCTGCCTCAGTGAAGGAACTGGTCATTCTAAGAGACTACCTACTTAAACCAGCCCTGAAATTGTGCAAAAGTATGTTTTATAAAACTGCTTTTCAGCATTCTTAAATTGCTGCTCTGTAATACAACTGTGTTAGTGGTGCGCACACCTTTTTCTCTCTACTTGTTTCTTTTTTTCCACTGCACCCCCCCCCCCTCGATATCAACAGACACAGTGGTTCTGTATGAATGTAAACCAGCATTTTCCCTTGATTATTATAGACCTATTTTAATTTCTTTGTTGCATTGGCCATCCCAAATTACCTCACAGTAGCAATTTTTGTTCCCTTCACTAGCTGCTTATTTCTCTTGGTCTGATTTACCCCCTGTAAACTGTAATTGAATATTCTTACCCTACAACCAGCAATTAGTGCCTATTTAACTACTCTTGTGCAAACAAATTTATCCTCTCCACCAAACTATTCCTTACACTATCCCCTCAATTCCTTTGACTCCATTCCTCATTATATCTCTGAGAAGCTATCTTATATTATACACCATCTATCCCACATTTTCTCTTCCCTCATCTGTTCAGGAGACATCCACCCTGTATCCCGTCCCCACAACACTCTCTTCCCTTCTCAAGCTATCCATGCCAATTGTCCTAAAACTCTTCACATCACAACCCCAAATTTCCAAAATATCTGTAATAAATCCTGTGAACTCCAAGCCTGACTCTCTCTTAACAAAATCAATATCCTTGCCGTTTCAGAAACCTGGCTAAAGCCTTCTATTCAGGACTTGGAGTTTCTCTCCCCAAACTTTAACATAATCAGAGAAGATAGGTTAAACAAGAAAGGTAGTGGTGTTGCAATCATACACCCCAATACTCTAAACATCACTCCTTTCAAACAATCTATCCCTCAATTCCAAAATGCTGAACTTTTGATTTCCTTTTTGGATATTAATAGCTCAAAAAAACTCTATTATTGTAATTTATATACCTCTTGTAAATAACGCAGCCATCTTAGAAAATATTCTCTCTTGGATCTCATTTACCAGAAAAAACAAATCTATTCTATTAGGCGACATGAACATTGACTGGTCTTCCATTTCCTCCATACATTCATCCCCTGGCATAAATTTGTTTCACTTCACACAACTTATTTCCACCCCTACCAAGTACAATAACAAAACAACTGAAGGCAGAAACATAGACTGGATTCTAGTCACCAACACTTCCAAATTTACAATTTCAGGAACCTTGCTCAACTCTATTAGCGACCATCTCCCAGCCTATGCTGTTCGTGCCTACTCCTCCTCTACCAAAGTCCATAATGTCAAAAGTGTCCAAAATCTCTCAGAATTTAACCCTGTCACCTTCAACAACATCATAAAAAGTATTAACTGGAATAGTCTTAAAACTCTCCCTTTGGATGATGCTCTTCTTCATTTTAATGAAACCTTTCTAAATATCCTATGCAGTCTTGCGCCCTCTAGAAGCAAAAGAGTCAAAATAAATCATGCTCCTTGGCTAACAAGATCTACCAAAGAATTTATGACTCTCAGAGATAAATCCTGGAAAACCTGGCTAAAATCTAAAAACACATTAGACCTTAATTACGACAAACAGCTCCGAAATCAAGCTGAAAAGCTCATTACTAAAGCAATCAAATAGGAAGAATAACCCCAAAATGTTCTGGTCATCCATAAATAATCTCCTTCATCCTGGGACCAAACCAAATTCCTGCCCACACCCTGACATGTCCCCAGAACAAATAGCCGGTATTTTTAACACCTATTTTATCAATATCATAGCCAACATTACTGCCTCCTTTTCCGCTCTCCTCCCTAATACTCCTACTCCCACAACTACATCATTCCACTTCCCCTCACAGCACTCCACTACCCCCAATAATACCTCACAATTCCCGGATCACACCTCCCCAAACACAAATACCCAACCTTCAACTCCCCTACAACAATCATCACACCCACAGTTTAACTTCTCTCCCATCCCTACCTCCTTCATTAAAAATCTACTGTCAACATTAAAACCAGGTTCAAACTCGTCAGATAAAATCCCTGCCAAATTCCTAAAAATTGCTGCCAATGCCATGGCCTATCCTATTAGTATTCTGATCAATAGATCAATTCTTGAATTTTATGTTCCCTGTCTTTGGAAAAAAGCAATCATCCTCCCTCTCCACAAAGGTGGCCCCTCAACTGATATCTCCAACTTTTGCCCTATTGCTATACTCTCCCCTGTTTCTAAAGGCCTTGAAAAATGTGTGCAAAAACAACTCCTAGATTATCTCCTCTCAAACATGATCCTATCCTCAACACAGCATGGCTTCTGACCTGGTCACAGCACAGCCATTGCATTGTTTTCATTCCTAGACATAGTCAACAAAGCTAGGGATTTGGGACATGTTGTGTCTGCCCTACTCTTAGATCTGTCAAAAGCATTTAACACCATCTCACATTCTATCCTCTTATCTCACCTATCAAACTTAGGATTATCTCCCCTGGAAGTTAACTGGTTTCAAAGCTCTCTCTCCAACAGAGAGCATGCTGTAAAGTGGCAAAATTCTATTTCCCCCTATCTTCTCAACCCCACAGGCATCCCTCAAGGCTCCATCTTGGGCCCTCTTCTCTTTAATATTTTCATAAATAATCTCCACTTAGCTATCCCACAAGATTCTCTTGTCCGATATGCAGATGATTCAACCATAGTCTGCTCTGCACTGAATGCAACAATTCTTTTTCAAAATACTCAGGCAGCCTTCTCCTCAATGGAGACTTGGCTTCACACTAACCATCTTTCTCTTAACCAAAAAAAAAACTAAACTTATGATTTTCACACCCAAGAGACATTCTAATAAACCCAACCTCGACATTTACTCACTCAACGCTACAAAAATTGAGTTAGTGGCCCACACCAAATTGCTAGGAGTAATAATAGATGAAAACCTCAAATTCAATCTACACATTCAAAATAACATATCTAAGACCCATAATAAGCTAGGACTGCTTTGCAGACATAGTAAGTTCCTCTCCATACCATCCAAACTAACTTTAGCACAAACATTCCTGCTGCCTTCTCTAACCTACGGTACTCCACTGTTCACCAATCTGCAGCCTTTCCTGCAATCTAAATTAGAAATATGCTGCAACAAGATCTCTAAACTCGCTACAAACACCTGCCACTTAACTCACCACTGTATTGTCCTAAAAATGCTACAATGGCCTAAATTTCCTCACTACTTATTATTCCTTCAGCTCACAATTACTCACAAACTTATTTATAAACGTCAACTCTGACCCGCACTAAACTCACTACTGTCCCCTACAACCCCTCTAGACCACTACGATCTAAATAACAGCAGCTTCTTCTAGTCCTTAAACCCAGGTTACCAGCAGGACAGCTATTATACTCCCGGGCCATGGCTAAAAAATGGAATTCCCTGCCTAGAGCCATCCACCTTCAACATAATCCTAACAGCTTTAAAACTGTTTTTCAAAACCACTTCCTCTCCAGCTGGATATGTAACTGCTCTATTTCCTCCTCTGCCATTACATAATTTGTCCACTGAACTCAGTCAAGTCCTTCTCTAGCCCCTGCCTATATTTATTATCTGCTGCATTAATATATCCTATCTGTTACCAAATTCTCTATCATAACTACCTCTATTCTCAACCCTCCTTCCTCTCCTAGACAGCTACAACCTTTTTCATCCCTGTTTCTCTAACTTGCATCCCACCTCTACATTTTATTTAGTTGTACAATTCAACTCCATCACTTTGTGGTCCATGCATTTACTTGTTTTGTCCAATGCCTTATTGATGCTGCTCAAATAAATACTCCATTGTATTGTAAATAGTGTTGTAGATACTGTACCTATACTCTTGTAGTTTGATCCTTATATATCTGTTTTATTATTTTTTTTGTATAATTTTCAAGAAACTTATTTTATGTAAATATTGTAAACTGTTGATTTGTTCAGTTTTTATGTATAACCTGGAGCTTTCCTCCACAGGCCTCCACTGAAAATGGGCTGCCTGGCCCAGTGGACTTTCCCGGTAATGAAATGTCAATAAATAAATAAATAATGTAGAGAGCAATGATGCAGATTTGTTTGGTGTTTTATAGATTTAAAAAAGGATATTAGTATTTCTGCTGTGGAAAAAGTGGGGATATTGTTGGTATATGATGTAATATTCAGAATAGTGCTATGCCTCCAGCTCTTTTATGGTTTCTATCTTGTATAGCTATGTTGTAGTTAAGGGTAACAATTCAGAGTCTTGAATATTTAGCTTTAGTCATGTTTCACTGAAGGCTAGCAGGTTAGGTTTGTATTTATTTATCCAAGCATGCAAGGGTATTTATTTTGCTGGCTAGGCTTTGAATGTTAAGGGTTGTGATATTTAATATTTTTGTATTTGTTTTATTTAGGGGGGTTTGATTAGTATTTGGACCATGGTTAGGGTAGACATCACCACATTATGACAGGAGAGTGATTAGATAGGAGAATAAGTTCACTAGTTTTTGGTGGAAGTAGGTGTGCATAGTATGAGGTGAGGGTTACTGTGTGTGGAGACTAAAAGTTTAGGTACTGCATATTAGGGTAAATTGTATAGAAATAGTTGTGGGCAGATATCTGTAAAGCTGTGATGGTATGACTGGTAATAAGGAATACAGGTATCTGTGGGGGCAGTTGTTTTTGGGGTGAGATGAGTGACAGATGTAAGTGTAAGTATTATTAATGTAGTGGTTATTGTAGCTACTAGTAATATTCTTTGATTATGTTGCATTTTTTAGTATGTTAGGTATGAAAAGATGTATTGTTGAAAATATAAGGGGTGGAGGAAGAAGGTAGTCAGGTGTGAGTAATTTAGGGGTGGGGATTGTAAATTATAGCTTGAGAGGGTTGAGTGGTGTTTGCTGGAATAGGGCCAAATATGAAGGGAAGTCTGGTTGGAGAAGGTAGGTTGGGGAATTAGGGTTTGTAAGTATAAATGTAGGAGTAATGGGGTGAGTGGGATTAGGGGGTAGGGTAAGGGAGAGGAGTGAGCCCCACTAGAGTGAGGGGCAATGGAGCAGGAATTACCCTGTGGGTAGAACCCTGGGCAAACCTCATGCCAAGAAAACTATCTCTAAGAATGATGGAACAGGAGATATGTGCCAGAATTCTCAGAATTTCAATAGTAATCAGCTAGGCTAGTTTATAGGCAAAAGATCCCTTGCCCAGTGTCATTATACAGGCGAGTTTAACAGCAGAAGCATACTATGCCCAAAATAGAAAACTGTTTAGGTACTTCTGGGGGATGTGGGGACTCAATTATGCTATTCAGAGAAAATCAGGCAACCCTCATCCCTGGGAACGTGCCCATCACTTCCTACTCAAATTCAGTATAGAAATAACGTGAGGAAACAGCAGTGTTGCTGTAAAGGTGATACCCACTCAGGTAACTCCTGTGGTAAGTCCCTTATAGGTTCATAGGTTCATAGGTAGGTACTAGGCTATCGGCCCAAGGGCCTACGTAAGCCTAGCCAACATGGTTCCCTGGCTTACGCCACCCAAGAAAGTTATTTTCCTGTGCCACTGTCGAGCAGAGACACAGAAGTGATCCCCGGGGTGTATTTCCTATTTCCCATCCACTCATCAAGATTTTTCTTGAAGAGTGCTAATGAAGAACTTTATGGTGATGTTTCTGCTGGTCCTGTATGCTAGATCACCAGGAGGTTTCTGCAGGCTGCATCCCAAGAATGGAGTTTACCCAAATTAAAGAAGAGTACTTATTATAGAACTCTGACGTTTTCTCTAGGACCTCTGAAACCCACCCTGCCATTTGGTCACTCTTCTGCCTCTGCAGGTCTTTGTACCTGTGTCTGTATTGTTGACCAGAGTGGGGGATCCATGTCATGAACGACAGGTGATCTCCCAAATGTCATCTTTTTAACTCAGAAGTAGTGATTGCCTGCTCTAGCTTCTGCAGATATGACTCCTGCAGCAGGTAGAGGAAGATTCTGGTCTCTGTATCAGACCAACTTGGGACTTGATCATGGGCTTTAACAGAATCCATCCTACAAAAGTACCAGAATAACAATGCAATATGTAATTATAATGCAGGGGAATAAGAAATTAAAGAAGAGTACTTCCTATATAACTCTGACCTTTTCTCTTGGACCTCTGAAACCCACCCAGCAGGGCTAGCCACTCGACAGTGTAAAATATAGCTCTAGGTGATATGATCATGTTGACTAATGTCACCAAAAGGCATGGGTGTTTATCGGTGCTAAGTAGGTTGACGACCCAGCCTACTCTGACCTACACCAAGGGCCCATGATAATGGTGTTAGGGGTGTATGTGTCCATAATGGCAAGTGTGTATCTGCCATAAGGCCCAGAAGCTCTGGGTCAATAAGCTACTGGCTAGCTGGTATCCAGTTGCCCAGCCTGGGTTACCTGAGATAGCTCTATTGAGTGAAAGCTGGATCTAAAATGAATCAACTTGCCAAACATGAACTAAGAATTACTACACTCAATGTAGGTTCACTGACAGGATGGAGTTTAGAAGTAGATGGCATGACAGTACAGAGGACGCTGGACATCCTATGTATTCAAGATACAAGATGGAAGGACAGTGCAGCAAAGACACTTGTATTGGGATCCAGTATCTACTACTCAGGAGGAGGACAGGCTAGAAATGGGGTAATGATAGGCAGTATTCACAATCTCAGCCTATGCCCCACAGCAGGGTTCTGATAGTGAGGAAAAGAGTGAATTCATACAGCCATGGTAGGACCTACTAGATAAAGTAGGATAACAGGAATTGATGTTGATAATGAGGAACTTGAACACACATATACGCTGTTTGAAACTCCTGGTGTTCTGGCTGAAGTGTGATTCTCAAACAATCTGGAAATATATCGTTGATTGATAAGTATATTTCTTGGCGTTTTAACCTTTCAGAGTTCTGCATTGTCTTAATTTTGCCTGACTGAATTATTTTTTTGCCTGACTGAATTTAATTATTTTATATAGTTTCTGGCATTGTTTTATGTTTCTCATCTGTCCTGAAACTGTTTTTCCCCATCCTTCCACCCTTTTCTTGTAGTGTTGTTATAGTTGGTGGCTTTGCAGTTGACCGCCCCACTGTAAATTTGATCTGGGACACCCCTCCCACTCTGGTGTTCACTCTACTTAATACAGAGAAAACATTTGAGAAGGCCAACCCACTTAGGTTCTTAACCTTGAATTTTTCTTCTGCCCCTCCTTCCTCTCCTCTTGTACTTTACTAAAAAAAATTGCACTTTATTTTGCTTTTGCCTCTTCTTAAAAGTACACAATTGTATTTATTCTGCTGCATTTATTCGTAGTAGACTGATTAAATTGTAATCTAAGCCTTTTGGTTTAAGCAGTTGTGCTTCAGACCAGTTGTTTTACATTAAGAAGTTAAGAAGGTTTGTGGTCTGCACTGTTGTGGCAGGACAGGTGGCATACATCCTTCTAAGTTGGGAATTGATGACTGAAGGCTCAGTGTCTGTTATTCTAAAAGAGTATTAGTTCTGGTTTAAGCACTTGAGCTTCAGGCCAGTTATTTTACATTAAGAAGGTTTGTGGTCTGCACTGTTGTGGCAGGACAGGTTGCTTACATCCTTCTAAGTTGGGAATTGCTAATTGAAGGCTCAGTGTCTGTTATTCTAAAAGTGTATTAGTTCTGGTTTAAGCACTTGGGCTTCAGGCCAGTTATTTTACATTAATAAGGTTTGTGGTCTGCAATCTTGTGGGAGGAGAGACTAGATTCTGCCCTTTAGAGCTGGGAATTTCTGGTTAAAGGATTATTGTGCCTGCTTATTTGAACTGTTTCTTTCTGAAATTGGTATGCCTTGTTTACTGTAGCATAGACTAGATTCAGGCATGCTGAATCTAGCCATGTTTATATAACTTGAGCACTAATCCAGGCCATCTTTTTGGAGAAGGTTCCCCTGTACCCTAGTGGCAGGAGTGCGCAGTTAGAACTTGTCTGATTGAAGACTGCTGGAACAGGGCTCAGTTTTGAGATTTTATACTGGTTAATTGGGTAATTTGTTTAAATCAGTTTGCTTGTTTTCTATTGTTATACAAAAAAATGCACTTTATTCATCCTCTTTTACTGTATTTGTGTTTCTTCCTACTTTATTGCATTTATTCTACTGCATTTATTACTGCTTGTTAGTAGCCTGATTAAATTGTAACTGTTATTCTAAGCCTTTGGTTGAAGTACTTGGGTATTAGACCAGTTGTTTTACATTAAGAAGGTTTGTGGTCTACACTGTTGCGGCAGAACAGGTAGCTTACATCCTTTTAAGTTGGGAGTTGCTGATTGAAGACTTAGTGTCTGTTATTCTAAAAGTGTATTAGTTCTGGTTTAAGCACTTGGGCTTCAGGCCAATTATTTTACATTAAGAAGGTGTGGTCTGCACTCTTGTGGGAGGGGAGGGTAGATTCTGCCCTTCTGAGCCGGGAATTTCTGGTTAAAGGCTTATTGTGCCTGCTTATTTGAACTATTTCTTTATGAAATTGGTACACCTTGTTTGCTGTAGCATAGACTAAATTCAGACCTGCTGAATCTAGCTTTGTTTGTATAGCTTGAGCACTAATTCAGACCATCTTTTTCCCCTGCACCCTAGTGGCAGGAGTGTGTAGTTAGAACTTGTCTGATCGAAGACTGCTGGAACAGAGCTCAGCTTTTAGCTTTTTATTGGTTAATTGGTTAATTTGTTTAAATCAGTTTGCTCATTTGCTATTGTTATATTAAAAAATACACTTTATGCATCGCTGCTTAGCTAGGGTCAAACTATTCCCGGCACCATAAAGTCTGCTCTTCAAATTTTCCCTTAGAACTAGCCAGTTTTTTAGTTTTAGCACTCAAATCTGTTTCTTTGAGCTCAGCACTTGTTCAGAACTCATTGTAAGCACTAAATAAACTACAAATTATTACAGCACTCAACCTTCCTCACTTGTCTAGAGGAAAACAGTTTTTAGTACTAATAAATAGGCACCTATCCAGGCATGTCTAAGGGTCAGCTGCCCATGTTTTCTCCTGTCTACCTGATGAATCTGGGCATCTTGGGGCAATGCAGCAATTGCCTCATGTACACAGACAACCCTCTCCTCCTACCACCCAACACTACAACCTGTGAGAGATGCACTTATATAACCAAACTGAAAACAAAGCTCTCTTAACCCAAGACTGGATTAGACAGTCAAGAGGAGAAGGTAAACACTTGCACCACACCACACTCATCACATAGTCCCTCAAAACCCACACCACCAAACAACACTCATAGCAACACAAAACACACACCTACATTTGCGGAGGCTCTCAATAAATATCTGCACAAGCATCTGAGACCTCCATAGCAGAAACACAAACAACCTCCACCCCCCAACACAACCCAAATGACACATAGCCCACAAACTCAGTGTGCCACTCAACCACAGCCCATAAGGCATAACAATGTACCCAACACTCTAGTCATAGGTGACTCTATAGTCAGGCACCCTGACATACCACTCACCAGGCTAAACAAAGAGAAAGTTACTGTCAGCTGCCTGTTGGGTGCCAGGATATGTCACATAACGCATGCACTCAGGTCACTCCACAACAAGTACAAATATGACTCTGTCATTTTTCATGTTGGTGTGAATGACCTGAGACATACCTCCCTGGACTACATGAAAAGAGACATGGAAGAGCTCTCTGATCTTGTAGTCCAGGCAGGTATGACCTTAACCTTGAGTAGCATCCTGCCATCACCCAGAAGGACACCACAGTACAAGGACAAAATGACTGACTTCACCAATTGGCTAAGCTTCTGGTGTCATTCTAAGGGGATCCAGTATCTGTCTGCCTGGGATGACATGATTGACAGACCACAATGCTTTGCTAGAGATGGCCTGCACCTGTTGCCCTTGGGATTCCGTATACAGGCTAAGGCTCTTGTCACCTCTATAGTGCTTTTTTTAGGCATGGTTCAAATGACAAATTCACCACCGTAACAGGTACAAGCAAGCAAAATCTGAGGGTAATGCTACTCAATGCTAGAAGTCTAAATCTTAAAATGCATTCACTTGAGGCACTCCTTAAAATGGAGAGCATCGACATCTGTGCAGTGACAGAGACCTGGTTCAAGGCTCCAGAGAACACCCCTGCATTACCAGGCTATAATTTACACCACACCTTTCGGCCACCTAACCTGGAGTGAAACACTAAAGGTGAAGGCTTGTCCATATTCATTAAGGATATCCACAACTCCAGGCTAGTTGCTCAGCATAGTACATCTGAGATTATCCAAGTGCAACTAACTCTGGGTAAGACCACAATCCAAATTGTAATTTGCTACAGATCCCCCACCATGCCCAAGGATTCCCACTCCTCATTTCCTGATACACTGGAAAATATTAGGATATAACCCAATACCCTAATAATGGGTGATTTCAACTACCCCACCATTAACTGGGAAAACTACTCATGTACCAACTCTTTTGCTCAACATTTTCTGGAATTCATAAATTCCAATGCCTTGGATCAACTTATCCACACCCCCACCAGGGGCAGCAATATCCTAGACTTGGTCATTACCAACATGGGAGACCGGTGTTCCACACCAGAGGTCAATTCCTCATTGATCAGATCCAACCACAAGCTAATCACCCTAGACATCTGCATCCTGCCCCCACCCCCCATTAGGGAAACCACAGGAAAAAAATTCTCCAAAGCCAACTTCACGCTTCTTAAGACAGAAGTGACAAACTTCACGACACCCATGCAGACGGACAATAGAGGTATGACTGCTGAAGCCTACACAAATGCACTTTATGAGTGCATGGATCATGCAATCCTTAACAGAACCAAGATGCTATCCTCCAAAAAAAGGAAGCCAATCTGGTGGTCCCCTGCCATAAACAAACTCTACAACAGAAGAAAGAAACTGTTGCAAAAAAGAGTAAAATCCCATGATTGGAGGAACTCCCTGGTCAGTTTCAGTAAGAAGCTGATATCCCTCATAAAATCCTCCAAAGCTAGTTACAAAAACAAAATTGCTACTGATTCTAAAGACAACCACAAAGCATTCTATAGCTATGTCAAGAATCTCAATGGCAACACTCAGTTCTGGTCTGAGTTACAGCACAATGGCACTAAATATACAGAACCAACTGATATTGCCAACATCCTGGCAGATAGGTTCAGTGCTAAAGGGCTCATCTCTATATTGGAAGAATGCAAAGTTCCTGTAATCATGGCTGCACAGGGACCTAACAACATCCCAGGCTGCGTTCTACATGAACTACAAAATGAACTGGCACCCCACCTAAGCACCGTGTTCAATCATAGCCTCACCTCAGGCTTTCTGCCCACTGAATGGTGCACAGTGATGGTTATCCCACTCCACAAAGGGGGAGCCACCACATACCCCAGGAACTACTGCCCCGTTAGCCTAATGAACCTGATCTGCAAGGCCATGGAATGTATCATCATGGAACTTATAAACAAAGATATTGGTAATCTCCAAACTCTGGACCCCACCCAGTTTGGGTTTGTAAAAGGCAGATCATGTCTCCTAAACCCGATAGACTTCTTTGAAGCAGTCACCAAAGCCGTAGGCGAGGGTAAGGTGGTTCACACAGCCTATCTCGATCTCACCAAGGCTTTTGACACCATCCCCCACTCTGGAATTATAGATAAACCTCACTAAACTAGGTATAAATCCCTATGTCACAAGATGGGTTGCCAAATGGCTCACTGACAGAACCCACACTGTGAAAGTAGCAGATTCCAAATCTGACTTCAGACCAGTGACAAGTGGAGTACCACACCTCATCACTAAGGGCTTTTTATCCAGAAAAAAAGGAGGTCATTGTCCCACTGTGCTCATCCCTCATTAGACCCATTATAGCATACAACGCCCCATTTGGTATGTACCGCTTAAGACATCTGCAACAACTGGAAAGGCTGCAGAAATACCTCACTAAAAGAATCACAGGCCTAAAGCAGATGCCCTATGCTGACCACCTTAAAAAACTCCAGCTATACTCTGGCACATATTGTCTACTCCGAGGCGATCTCTGCCTAACATACAAGGCCATGTCAAACCCAGAGCTGTTGGACATGCTACACTTAAAGAAATCCCAATCCCTCAGAGCCACACACTCCAGGGATCTAAACCTTGTCATCACAATAAACAAAACATGCTGGAGGGATATGTTCCTGACCCAGAGACTCCCCAGACTCTGGAATAGACTGCCCATACATGTCAAACAGAGCACCTCTTTGGCCCTCTTCAAAAGGAACCTTGATGACTGAATGGGAGAAAGGAAATTCACCCCAGGGATCACGTCAGTTGCCCTGCTAGACAGGGGTCCAGGGAAGTAAATAGTGTGGGAAGAACTAGCCAGGGAATTCTTATGACTAGGTTTGTATAGGCCGTAGAGCTGATAGCCTAGTACCAACCTATGAACCAATGAACAGGGTTCAGTCCTGGGTCCTCTCCTGTTTGGTATCTACTTTTCTGAAATACAGGCTAACACAGAAGGTCTTTGACTAACATAGTTCGCAGATGACTGCAAACTAGGAGCCATAATCGAAACTCCTAACGATGTGGGCATTCTACAAAAGGGCCTCACTGAGACAGATGCCTGGTGTCAAAGCCATGGCCTCAAGCTCAATGCCAAAAAGTGCATTGTCATCCCCTTTGGTAAAAACTCTGTACCTATGAGCTACCAAATAGGTGGTAGTCTACTTAACACCGAAAGTGTAATAAGAGACCTTGGTACACAGGTGGACAGTAGTCTATCCTTTGATAATCACGTCGCCACAGTAGTCAGGAAATCCTTCTATGTGGCACACCTCATCACAAATGGTTTCCCATCCAGGAAAAAAGAGGTCATTGTTCCCCTCTACTCGTCACTTATTAGACCCATTATAGAGTACAACGCCCCTTTTGGTATGTACCTCACAAGACATCTACAACAATTGGAAAGGCTGCAGAAATTCCTCACAAAGAGGATTATTGGCCTCAAACAGATGCCCTATGCAGACTGTCTCAAAAAACTCCAGCTTTACTCTGTCACATATCACCTACTCAGAGGCGATCTCTACCTAACATACAAAGCTATGTCAAACCCAGAGCTGTTGGACATGCTCCACGTAAAGAAATCCCAATCCCTTCGAGCTACACGCTCTAGGGACCTAAACCTTGTCACCACAATAAACAGAGCATGCTGGAGGGATAGATTCCTATCCCAGAGACTTTCCATACTCTGGAACAAACTACCTATCTATATCAAAGCTCCTCATTAGCACTCTTCAAGACAAATCTTGATGATTGGATGGGAAATAGGAAATTTACCCCAGGGATCACCTCTGTGGCTCTGCTTGACAGGGGCACAGGAAAATAATTTTCTTGGGTGGCGAAAGCCACGGTACATTTTTGGCTAGGCTTATATAGGGCCTATGGCTAATAGCCTAGTACCTACCTATGAACCTATGAACTTATATTGGGTCAGACAAAACAGGATATGAGGATTGCCTGGGTCCACATGGGTGTGGCAACAGGAATAAAGAAGGAGAGCCCATTCTAGACTTCTGTCTAAAAAATGGCTTCATAGTAGCCAACACATGGTTCAGAAAGGGAGACAGTCACAAGATTACATACAAGAATAGCCAACATGCAACGCAGGTGGATTTCCTCCTAGTAAAGAAAGGGCCCAGGGGTAGAATCAGTGACAACAATGTCATCCCCAGTGAAACAATCGGTCCACAGCATAAACCACCGATTGCAACAATCAGCAGCAAGCAATGGTCAGAGAAGGCTCTAGGGTCAACAGAATAGGCTGAAGACCTGGAAACTGACTAGAAAGAAAGCACAACAGTTCAAGAAATTACACAGGGCTCTAGCTCTCCAAAAAGAACAGGAAATAGGTGGAGGTGAAGAAGAATGGCAGTGCCTCAAAACAGTATGTGTGAGGACTATTTATTTATTTATTTGCAATTTGATTACAGGGGAAGTCCACTGGGCCAAACAGACCCATTTTCAGTGGAGACCCGGGGAGAAAAGCTCCAAGATACATTATACAATTTAGATACAAATGATAGTTACTACAGAACAGATATGTGGCTGAGCCAGGTAAGGTACATAAGGAAAGTTGGTGGTGGAATGCAGAGGTCCAGGAAGTCATCAAAAGAAAGAAAGGGTGCAGGAAAAAGTGGGAGATAGAAAAGATGGACCAGGCTAGGAAGGAATACTGGTTATCTAACAAAGAAGCTAAGAAAGGAGTTTCAATAGCAAAGAAAAGGGCATCGGAGGCAGTCGACCAGCTTCTGGAAAGTGACTCAGTAGGTGGCACAAAGCAACTACTTCAGGTTGCAAGACAAAGACAGAAAGATAAAGAAAATAGTCAGATACCCTTCATAAGGGATGCCAGCAACAACCTGCTCACCAGTCCACAAGACATCAAAGGCAGATGGAAGAAGTACTTCCAGTCATTTCTGAATGACGAAAACCTCAAAGAAGCTGTAGTGCCCCAGACACAGCCTATGATTAGAAAAGAAGTGGAGCCCATCCAAAAGAAGTAAGAATAGCACTTAGGAAAATGAAGTCAGGGGAAGCAGCAGGCTCAAATCAGGTCACAGCAGATGTATTAAAGAAGTGTGAGACAGGAGAAAAAGAACTCCTTAGGGTACTCATAGCAGTGCGGAGAAAAATGCGTATCCTAGATGACTGGAGAATAAGCATACTTGCACCAGTGTACAAGAACAAGGGTGACATCCACAACTGTGGGAAGTACAGAGGTATCAAACTCCTATCACACTGCATGAAAGTTCTGGAGAGGGTGACTGATAAAGGGATATGCAGAGTAGTAAAAAGTAAGATGGAAGATGAGCAGTTCAGATTCAGATCAGGATGCAACATGACTGACCCAATGTTTGCAGTGACACAGATATTTGAGAAGAAGCTAGAGATTAGGAAAGAGTCCAACTGGGCATTCCTAGGCATGGAGAAAGCATATGCCAAGGTCCTAAGAAAGATGATTTGGACAGTACTGTGGTGGTTCAAAGTCCCAGAAACATAGGTAGAATTAGTACAAAGATCTAATGACTCAGGCACAAACAGTATTCAGTCTCACAGAGGGGTTCTCAATGGGAGTGGGTGAGCACCAGGGTTCATCTCTGAGTCGACTGCTGTTCATACTAGTGATGGACTACATTAGCTAACAGGCTGAAGGGGACAGATCAACAAAATGGCTATATGTAGATCATGTGGCTTTACAGGCAGACTCTGAGCAAGAACTTCAGCAAAGGGTAGGCGAATGGAATGCAAAACTGAAGGCACATGGGATGAAACTGAGTACAGATAAGACAGTGGTAACGGCAGCAAATTGGGGAAATCAGAAGAGGCTGAGAATCCGATAGAAGGGAAAATAGTAGAACAAGTTAATAGCTTCAAGTATCTGGGGGGGGGGGTTTGACAAGAAGAGAGGTCTGAATGAAGAAGTCAAAGCTAGAATCAGAGGGGCTGCAGCCAACTGGCATAGAGTGCCAGGTGTAGCGTATGACAGAAGAATGGCAAAAAAGCTGAAATGTAAGGTGTACAAAACAGTGGAGTGACCAGTACTACTGTATGGTACAGAAGCCTGGGCAGTAAAGACAGAGCAGATGAGAAAACTAGAGGGAGATGGAAATGTAATGCCTGAGATGTGTGATAGGATGCACACTGTGGTACAGACAAAGAAATGAGGACATAAGAGCAGAAGTCAAAGTTCTTCCAATTGCAGAAAAGATCAAAGAGAACAATTTACAGTCATTTGGGCGCATGTGCAGAAGAGCAGAAAACAATCTGGTGAAGAAGATTTGGGACAGACAGGAAGTAGGTAGGAGGAAACAAGGGTGCCCAGCAAAGAGGGGGATGGATTGTGTGAGAGAAGATCTGCAACAGTCAGGCACGAGTGTGAAAGAAGGCAGAAGTGTAGCATTGAATCGAACGAGATGGCAACTGTTAACACAACACCCTGACCCATGTAGAAAAATGGAAGAAAGTGGGTTGATGATCATGATGATGATGATGAATGCAGGGGATAAGAAAGTATGAACCTCACCTTCTGAGGAGTGAAGTCACTATGCTCAGCCATACACCCCCATATAGGGGTAATATCTATGAAAGAGATTCCATTGTAAAGTTTTTTTTGTGTAATAATAGGACTGCAGCATTCACATGGAGTTTCTTTGTTTTTCTATTTCCATTCTCCGGGTACACGAATTAAAACTATCCTGCAGGACATATTGCTGAGCCTTTTTTGTGTGGAGGGGTTGTTTATGTGATAAAATCTCTCTCTCTCGCTCGCTCTCTCTCTCTCTCTATATATATATATATATATATATATATATATATATATATATATATATATATATAGACACACACACACACACACACACACACACACACACACAGTGTATATATATATATATATATATATATATATATATATATATATATATATATCTATATATATATATATATATATATATATGACTTAATTTTGGTTTTGTCAGTTTTGTTAACACAAGGTTGTTAATACATGTTGAATTTTATCTTCAAGTAACTTTAAGGGAGGGATTTCATATCCACTTTTGTAGTAGCAGATCATTTCAGTATTAGTATTTTTGGGGAAGACTTCATGTAGGTTGTAGGTCTTTTTTGTACCCAGTCACAGGGATAATTATTGGCCAAAACTTGTGCCATGGTTTAGTCATTAGTAGTCCTCGAAATCTGTAAGTACTATGCCAATGATATAACATACTGGAGTGTGCTTGCTGTGCTCTTGGCACATTCATGGGTTCATCCCGTCAGCACACCTCATCCCTGGCTAGTCAAATGCATTGTCATCAATCAAACATAATCAAATGTCCATAGATAAATAATAAATAAATAAATTTGCACTTATAACAATAACACATACACTTCTGCCCAGCAGTGTGATTTATACAGCTCAACATGGCTGAGCCTTGTTTGCATAAGAAGTTTTCAAATCAGCCATAGTTTATACCAGTTGGCTCAGTCCACCATTTTGACTGCATTGGGACACACCTATCATTGACAGCCCAAGAAAAGTGCAAATTATCTGAAGATAAGTTATGAAAACTGGAATAAGCAGAAGTTATTAGGAAAACACAATAGCTGGTATAATTCTGTAAGATCTCATGAACAGTAGCCATACTTTACTAGTTAGACATGAGAACCAGTAATATTTCTATGTCTCCTAAATTACATGATTGGGAATATTTATGATGCCATATTCACTGCCATTTGCATGTGTGAAGGTGCATAGTGCTGACAATTTACACTGTCAATGGCTAGAAGAAAGGGTGACAGTAACAGGAAACTAGTTTGAAGAAGTTTATCACCTACATTATCCTACCCACTACCACATCCCAGTAGGAAACAATTGCAGATATAGATTTAATAATTTCAATTCAGGTCAACATGACACACAGTACTAGCCACATAACTGAAAACTCACAACAATGCAGTAATCTTTGATGCAGTGGTCTAATTCCTATTAAGAAGTTGAATGAAGAAAACATTAAAAATATAACTGCCATGAGTGGAAACCTGTTTAATTTTGTCCCAATACATATTTGCAGATTACAAAATGGTGCAGCAGGAGGTAACAAAACAAAGGAGAGACAACTTTAGTCCTAATGAGAACCACAGCCTCATGGATGCCCTGTGGAAATATGGGAAATGCCTTTTGGTAAAGGGGGGCCAAAGCAGGATGAGAGAGCTAAGGCATGGAATAAAGTAGTGGCTGACATCAGTGCTGTAGGGGGAATGAATCCCACTGTAGCACACAATAGGACAGTGTAGGACAAGGGCAAATGACATGGTGAGATGTGTAAGAATAAAGGCTAGGCAGAATGTAATTGCCCTTAGCAGCACAGGTAGTGGTCCTTCCACACTGCAGCCTTTAAAACTGGGAGAGAAATACCCTCTCTCTATAAGGGGTTATGACTTTGATGCTGATGAGATGCTACTTAGAATCGTCAGAGGTGGTGGGGACACTGCTACTTTCAGCCACTGCAGCAACCACAGACATGGAATGTGGAAGGTTAACATGTAACTAATTTCACTATGTTATGCTCAGAAGTTCTGGCCATAATAACTGCCTACATATAACCCTTAACATTTCTCATCATTGGATAGACAATCCAGCTCGAGTCTGGAACAAAGTCAACCATCTCTGCATGGTAAGTGAGGCCATTATGTCTTTCTGAATAATACTGATATCTGTCACAGGTCTCATTAACCATGTACTTAGCTATATCTTCACAGGATCGGCACCAGAAACAGACATTTCATGTGCTTTAGCAGAGCATATTGATGTTGACAACAGAATGGCTATCAACAATGATGTCATTACGCCCATATTCATGAGACACCCTGAAGATAGTGACACACAGTCATAAAGTGTACTGGCAGGACAACTTCCCCCGCAACAGGTGTATAATTCCATAGGTAGTGATACAGGGTCACAAACTCTGCAGAATGATGAAATAACATTACAGCGGGGGGAGGGGCACTTTGTTGCTCAGCAACTGTTTCATGTGAACAGCCTGAATACCTCCAAGAAGAAACTATCATTTCAGAGGTAAAACTACCCTTCATCACACATGTACAAACAGGTACCAGGTGAAGAAAATTTCCACATTTAGCTCCTGACACACACAAGGCCTTGGTTCCTGACATAC
The DNA here is from genome assembly GCF_019279795.1 of Protopterus annectens. Classification (NCBI taxonomy): domain Eukaryota; kingdom Metazoa; phylum Chordata; order Ceratodontiformes; family Protopteridae; genus Protopterus; species Protopterus annectens. The sequence goes on from NC_056726.1 coordinate 1,219,283,057, forward strand.
AGAGGCTAATGTCACTGAGAGATAGGTAGAGATGGGAGATGGTTAGAGCATTGCAAGCTATGCATGATGAATTTGAGTACATGGGAATGGTGGAGGCCAGGGGCAATACCTTGATGATTCTCATGCACAGTATGGTTGCTCACACAGCATCTGTGTCCACCTCCATGAGTACACTAGTACACTAGTAAATACTTACGAGACACACATTGGAAGTACACCTTGGCATGGATTGGATACTTTCTACATTTGCAGAGATTTGTATTTAAAGAAAGTGGTACAGCAGTTTTTGGGTATGCAACCAAAAAGGTAGCAAGTCCTCCTCAGACTTCCACAACACACAGTAGAACATCTGGGTCATGATCTGGATTCCACAGCAATGTCCGATCAGTGTCTAGAAGTTCCCCTGCATCCAGAACATCCCAGCAATACAGCAACTCAGCATCAAGATTACATGCCAGCACTTGCTCGAGATCCATAGGACTATCACCCACACTATCCTCAGGGGACATTGTGGATGAAACCTATGATATATAAGGCATATGTCAAACCTCAGTAAGTAAAACTCAGCAGTCACTAGTCAATCTCCAGACATAGGTACCCATGCATAATTCTTCATCACATGTTAATAAACATAGTAAAGACAACACCACAAAAATATTTTCAGTGGGCAAAGTACTGTAGTCACTGCAGGGAGACCTTTAATATCCCTAGGTATATCTTAATTAACTTTCCTTTGCAGTCCTACCAGTAAAACTAGCCCTGTTGCCACTTAACCCTCAATGTTGTACAAATGATGACTGAATTGCTCTGAAGCAACATGTTTGTTTTGAGGAATATAAAATAGTCTGATGTACAGTAACAATTGACAATACACAACAAAGCACAGGTATCTGTATTCAAAGACAACATTATTACTTACTGGGTAGTCACTGTACAGATCAACAGCTTTCTTCATTGCTATATCAGAAAAACAGTGATGTGACAACCCTAAACAACAAAAACACTTTCTTATAAAGTATTAATGCTTTAGTAATAGTGTGTTCATAATACTCTGTTGCACCTACTGCAGTGAAGACTGTTAATACTACCCATGCAATTTACCTTATTTTCAAATATTGCTTGGCAACCTGCCACAATACCTCTCAGATGTATATCAGTCCTGCTCCACCCACCCGTAACCTAGAAATTACTTGAGTAATACTATGACAGTCATATAAAAATCTGTGCCTAATTTGAGATCATAACCATTATTCATTATATGCAAGTAACAAGTTAGGGTTATGCCTAACAGTAGCTGTGTCACTGCTGACACGTACTCCAGTACAGAACATAATGAAACATTCAAATACGTTTCTGGAAAAAAAGCTAATTTTTTTGGATGAAAAGGGAAAAAAAATCGGAGGTACAATGTAAGTTGACTATACACTTACCACTGCATATCTATGATATTTTTCTTGTTTCTCTTTCACTCAGTGAATGTCTTGGCCCCATAAGTTTGGAGTAGATGTCATCTCTTTGCGTACACTACTATATAACTTGCATGGACCTACCACAAGGATTCCCGCACTACTGCTGTCATCTGGCCACCATTACTATTCATCACTATTGGAAGGGACGACAGTGGGAGCTGCACTGCCATCATGGGGCAGTAACACACCAGATCAATGCATGATCATATCGTGCTGAATACAGCATGCGTAAAGTATCCTGCATGCAGTAGCAGGGTTATACTGAGGGGCACCCTAGACTCATCCAGGCAATGGAAACAAGCTTTCATCACATCAAACACTCACTCAGTGACTGTCCATATTTGGGACAGGGTGGTGTTGAAGTGCTCCTCAGCAGCTCCCCTACAGTTACGGACTGGTGTCTTTTGCCAAGGTTCTACTGGGCAGTCTGCATCATGTGCAAAATCAAAAAAGGAGGGGAGATGCAATAAATAAGTGGTGAATTTTTACACAATAATACATTTTACAATCTATTCCTACAGAAATTATTATGATTAGATAAAGTTAAAACAACAAGGTGACCATGGGACATCATACCATGCATGAAGAAATAGAGTGAGTTTGTGTGCCATATGTGACAATGATGGACACTGCCAGGATGCTGGGCTGACACATAAGTGATGCATCCCCATGCATCAAACACTACCTGGCAGTTGATGGCATGGTAGCCCTTCCTGTTCTGGTACTGCTCCATTTGTGGTTCAGATGGGGGCCCTTATAGCAAAATGGGGGCAATGTATTGTACCCAGCACCACAGGAAGGCATGTTATTTCATAGAATGAACACATGGTGCTGGCTCAGTTGTGTGGCAACAGTGGGAAATAAATACACTGATCCACATGTGCCAAGAGTATGTGAAGGAACTGTTGAAGTATCCTTGTGGCTGAGGTCTGTGAGATACACAGCATGCCTCCAGTTTGTCTATGGAAGGTCCTCGTTGCACATATAGTAAGGGCTATACACACCCTGGTATTCCCAGCTATAAGAAGACCATGCATTCCCTTCCCCCAGTCCTCATCTGTGTTTCATAGAAATGGACTAAATGCACTGAAGTACATACTACATCTGGAGAGGGACCACTGTTGCTGTATGCCACTCTTTGGGTACATATCCTGTAGTAAGGCTGAGATTGAACAGTAGTTTTATGTTTGGGTTTAGCTCTTCTTGGAGTTTATGTAGGATGCAGCCCAGGACACCGTCTGGTCCCATTGACGCTGTGTTTTTTGCTTTGGAGAGGGCGGCTCTTACCTGAGCATCTGAGATGTCAGGGGGGCAGCACTCTGCTGGGATAGATATTTGCCCTTTTGGTGGGGAAGGGGGGGAGAAGTTTGCGCTGAACTTGTCAGCTAGGATGTTGGCAATGTCTGTGGGCTCGGTGTATTTTTTGTCATTTTGGACTAATTCTGAGCATATCTGGGAATTCCCACCCAGGTTCCTAACATAACTAAAGAAAGCCTTGTGATTATCCTTAGTGTCCTGTGCAGTTTTTCTCTCGAAGCTGGCCTTAGACGATTTTATGAGTGCCCGTAGTTTTTTGCTAATACTGATCAGAGATGCCTTCCCTTTTTGGGATTTTGCTCTATCATGTAGTAGCTTCCTCCTTCTATTGTATAGTTTGTTTATGGCTGGGGTCCACCAGACAGGACATCTGCCTTTGGAGGATTGGGTCTTGGTTTTATTTGGGATTGCATGATCCATGCATTCCTGAAGGTGTTCATAGAATGCATTTATAAAGGATTTTGCAGTCTGGGCCGTATTTTCCACAGGCCCGGGGGTTTTGAAGGATTCCACCTCAGTTTTGAGGAGTGTGAAATTTGCTTTAGAGATGTTTTTCACTGTGGTTTTCTGGGCAGGGGGTGGGGTCGGGATGTGAATATCCAGTGAGATTAGTTTATGGTCTGATCTTACCAGTGAGGGATACACTTCTGATCTGGAGCATAGAGTCCCCATGTTGGTGATGATCAGGTCCAGTATGTTTTCCCCTCTTGTGGGAGTGGTAACAAGTTGTTCCATAGCATTTGAGTTTATAAATTCTAGGAACCTTTGGGCTAGGGTGTTGGAGCTAGAGTAATGCTCCCAGTCTATGTTTGGGTAGTTGAAGTCGCCCAATATAATGGTGTTTGGAGAGACCTTCATATTTTCCAGTGTTATCAGGAAGGCCGAGTGGGGTTCCTGGGTTTGGGAGGGGTGGTCTGTAGCAGGCTATAAACTGGAAGGCAGTTTTACCCACTGTTAGTTGCACATGGATAGTCTCTGATGCTTCTTGCTGTGCCACCAACCTGGAGGTGTGGGTATCTTTGACAAATATTGATACTCCCCCTCCTTTTGTGGTTCGGTCCAAGTTTTGGGGCCGAAAAGCATGGTATGAGGTATAACCTGGTAGTGCTGGGGTGCTCTCGGGAGAATGAGATGGGACTTTGGTCATTAGTATTCTTATTTTTTGTAACAGATATAGATTCATAGATTCATAGATAAGTACTAAGCTAACTGCCCTTGTGGGCCATTGTAAGCCGAGCCAATTATCCCTTGTGAGACTCAAACCCTGCACCTTGTGTTTGTAAGGCAAACACCTTAACCATTAGGCCACCCTCCCAACCCGCCCAACCCATGAGTAGGATGCAGTTACCAGTGTAGCTGTAATTGTTAGATTTGGGGGATGCCTGTGGATAACAATGTCTGCTCTTGCCGTGCACTGAACTAGTGTGCATTTGGGTAAAATAAATTGAAATGCTTAACTGTAGCCATTTTTATCAGAATCAGACATGCGATGTGCACAGAATCAATAAAGTGTTTGCAATTGATGAGTGCAGTGTCTATGGTATGAAATTTGAAATAAAAGTTTTAAATTTCAATCCCAAACTCTGCAGTTATTGTAAAAGTAAAATGAAAATAGTATGCACACTGAAGGTTTGAGCATTGCTTGTGGTGAGCAGGGAGAGACAGCCAAGTAACAGCACAATGGAATAGCTGCGTGGAGTGGGGGAGCGTCCCTGGTCCATTACTCTGTCTAGGACTCCCTTTGATCATGATCCGGCTTTGGGTTAACTTGTGCTCAGAGACACATGAAGTAAGCCATTTCAGTTGCATAGAACATATTCTGAAATCCCTCATTACCTAAATAATAAATATCAGCTCAATGTTTAACCATGTTTGTAAATGTAGACAATAGATTGATAGATTACCAGAACAGATTACACCAGCATCATTTGAGTGGTCACAACTATTTTGGCCCCATTGACTTCCTGGACATTCAAATATTGATTTTTCACTACCAGAGCATCCAAGATGGCTTAGCCAGACAGCACCACTGCCTTTTCCAAAGTATGTACTGGAGGTCACCATTTTAGCATTTCCACATCCCAGCTGTTTGCACACAACATTAGCATCACTGATGTCCCAATCCATGTCACAGATTGTTCCCCAAGAAGAATTAATCTTAACTTCAACTCTTCCATTGCATTTGTCTAGACTGCCAGCAAGGCGCAACTCCACACCAGATTCTGAAAAAAAAAAGGAAGTCAGATAACAATAAATTTGAAAGGTATCACAAAATTGACCACATTGCTTTACATGTCCATTATGAATAAATCTGTATACTGTTTCTATCTGGGTGTTTTTGTTTGTCCAAGACAAAAATTGAAAATGAGACTGAAGATACTTATTATGCTTGTTAATAATGGTGGTTATGTCATATCATGTCACGTCATGTTCATGTTACAGTGTATTTCACTATTAGAAAGGATTACTAGACCCAGTATCAGTTTTGTTGAAGGAGATTCTGTTGGATTACTGTAATGTAATCTAGTAGGTCTTTATGTCTGTCTTAGATGCAGTGTATTTTTGTTTGAGATGGGATGGTGCAACACATTTGTTTACTTTGCTATCCTTCTCCTGTAATAAACACAGTATCCACAGCATGTCTCTCTGAAGGTCTATATATTTACTGCTTCAGCCTATGTAGGATATGATCATCAAGTATGTACTTCTCCACATGGTTTAATACGGCTCCAGAGTGCTTACTTAGTTAATGCTGTCTATAATAGCTTAGCCAGCCTTCTTACTAAAATTACAGTAGGGCTTGGAAGGGTGGATAGAGGAGTGGAAAGTGAGAAGGGTCTCAAAAAAGCAAGCCAAGACTGAACAGGGAAAACAATGGGACTGGGGATTGTCAGTCATACCCGTACAAGTCTTAGCATATAATAATAGGTGTAAATACCTGTGGCGTTATGTGGATATATTAAACCGATTTCTTTCATCCTTTGTGGTCGCTGGTGAATTTCAACGCTTATTGGTGCCACTGAGGTATTTACAATATTGTATTGTACTAACACCATTTCATATAATAATAGGTGGCTGGAGAGTAATCGGGAGACCAAACGGCAAGAGCTGTGAGGGAAAATAGGATGGAGAGAAAGTGCAGAAGACTAAATAAGGAGGCATTAAAGAAATGGTGCACTAAGACATGAGGCAAAGGGTAGAAAGAGACATATGGGAGGAAGGAGAATCGGGCACTTTCATAGGGAAGAAACGAGAAAATAAAATGTAGGACCACATGAATAAGAGGAGATTTGGAGTTAAAAAGGGAAGAAGTAAGAGGACACATTTATTCAAGTCCCAAAAGGAATTAACACAGGATTTCGGATTAACACAAAATGAATGGTGGACAGACACCAGACTGAGAAAAAATGACTAAAGAAGAAGGAGGAATGAAAAAACACGGACAAGAAAAAAAAGAGGAGTCTCCTACAGGGGATAATGGGAAACAGCAAAAACAAAATGGTTTTAAAGACTTGAGAAGGAAAGTGGAGGAAGCCATAAAGAAACAGACACGGAAATAGGGTTACCACCTGTCTCTGTTTGTGAGGGACAGTCCTTCTTTGGGCTGTCTCCTGTGAAAAAAAAAAACTGGAAAACAGCAAATGTCCTGTGATTTTAGGACAAAAAATATTTCCTAAGTTTTATTTAACAAAACATTTATTTTGTATCTGAAACACATAAATGTTATACAAAAATAGCATAAGCAACTCAAATGCTGTAAGAATAAGCTTTTATTTGGGGAAAAAGGAAAGTTTTGTACTTTGCACTGGCTATGGGTGTGTTTTGTTCATCATATTCTCACATTTCTACAAAAAATGTCCCAGTTTGGGCATTTGAAAAGGTGGCAACCCCTTAAGGAAATGATAGTAGAAAGAAGAAAGGAGACAGACCGGGGAAGCTAGGTGTTGAGATGTCCTCCAAATTATATCAAAGATGCAGAAAATGCATGCAATGGTAAGTCAGATATTAAGAACGATTCGCAGATGCTGTCTTAGACTGAAAAGATCATATAAGGAGGGAAGGAAAACAGACCCAAGATAGTGGAGATGCATAACAGAAGAGGCAAGCACAAAACATATATTGTGGAAGTATACCTCGACACAAAAGATCTGGACAAAGGTGCTGGAAACCTAGAGGAAGATGCAAGGAAAAGAGGAAAAAAAACTTTTGTATGTGAGATATAGAGAATAAAGAGGGAGTCAGCAGAAAAAAGACATGGACAATAAGTATAATGGTAACATAGATGAAGAATGTAATAGTGTAATAGCCAGAAACTGGGAAAAAGTAGCAAGTGCCCGAACAGGGAGCTTGACATGAGATTTCTAGGCAATGCGTGGAGAAGTATAAAGTAGAAGAAAATGAGTTGTGTGGAAGAAAGAGAAAAGGAAGAATGGAAGGAAATGAAGAGCTGCTACCAATCAAAGGAGGGATGTGGTGAAAGGAACTACATTACCACTGAGAAGCAGAGAGCCACTGGTGTGAAATACAAAAGTGCACAGTGTATAATTCCAAACAAACAAGAAAAAATACACACACGCACACACACACACACACACACACACACACACACACACACACACACACACACACACACACACACACATATATATATTTCAAGAGGAGAAAGCTACTACATGACAGAGCAAAATCCCTAAAAGGGAAGGCATCTCTGATCAAAACTAGCAAAAAACTACGATCACTCATAAAATCATCCAAGGCCAACTTTGAGAGAAAAATCGCTAATGACACAAAAGACAATCATAAGGCCTTCTTTAGCTATGTTAGAAACCTGGGTGGAAACTCCCAGATATGCTCAGAATTAGTCCAAAATGATACGGCAACTGTGGTCCCACTCCACAAAGGCGGTGCTTCTACGGACCCTGGAAATTACCGCCC